>NW_027508844.1:1410000-1867500 GCF_051911475.1 Siphateles boraxobius
CGAGCAAGAGCCCGGATAGCTCAGTCGGTAGAGCATCAGACTTTTAATCTTTTAAATTTTTTTTTTCTATCAAATTTTTTTTTTTTTTTTTGTTATGCTGTAATATTATGGTCCAACATCTTGTGTTGTTAAAAGAAAGTGGCTGGTATTCAGAACGTTCTTCCCAAATATTCCCAAAGCCAAGTCAGCTGAGAGGATTGAGCTCCGTAATAATGCTCTGTTTTAGACACACATCTACACACATACCACCACCCAACCCCAAAAAACACACCCACCCACCCAACCAACAACCCAACCAACAACCCAACAACCCAACACACACTTTTGTTTCTGCATAGATAACAGCGTTTTTTTTTTAACAGGAGTTTTGCTCCAACCCTAATCAATCACACCTTAAAAAGAAAATTAAAGTAAAGGGTAAAGCTACAAGCAGGTGAATTTTTTCAAGGTTGGAGGTAAACTGCAGGAAAGGGCTAGAGTTGAAAATCCCTGATTTATAAGATTTTTCTTTTCATAAGAACTTACATTTTTCCCCACAAAATGTTTTTTACTATCCTTGTAGGGACATTTGGTCCTGGACCACACACACAGGTTGGTATTCCCTGTTTTATGCGAACTTTTCATAGGCATGATTTTTATACTGTATAGACTCCATCCCTTCAACCCTAAACCTACCCATCACTGAAAACTTTCTGCAGTTTTACATTTTCAAAAAACATAATTTGGTGTTGTCTCTGCTCCGCCATGGTGCCCTGCTCTCCGTGTTCCCTTGTATTGGTTTGGTTTTGGCTTTGTTTTCATTAAGGTACCACACCTGCACTTAAATACATTTTTCCTGTCTGCCATTCTTGCTTCCCCCATATAATAGTACGCATTACTGTACTGCTGTAACAATATAAATGTAAGTGTAATACAAGTATATAATAACACAAGTATACAATAATATAAGTGTAATACTGATAATGCAAAAGGTATATAAACATAAAGACGGGATATTCCCAGTAGTGTTTTGTGTTATCACATCACTGTGTTGTTGGTTGTTAGACATATCTCTTCATTTGTCTTTGGGGACAATTGGGGAAAAAAATATATTTTTAGTCCCCTTTCTATTGACAAAGTGATGAGCTGAATCAGATGGAGACAGTACACTTTTAATGATCGAAACACAGTATAAAGAAACAATTACCTGTTATCTTAATGTCATGATTAATCCACACAAACCCACATCGCAAGCAAGCTTGGGCCGAATGTGGCCTCAAGCTAGCACTGCTGGCCTTCTGTCGGCAATAGCACGTATCCTTTCAGCCAGAACTGGGCATTGTGGCAACGGTGAGGGCCGATTGTTGATGGAAGGAATGTGGCCCAGATCAATCCAGTGATCATTAGGTCCAAATCAGGATTATGAACTTATTTCATTTGAAATTATAAAATTTTACTCTGTTATGATTTGGCATTTCAAAGGATACATTTTAAACAATACTACAGTTTAAAATATTGAATTCATAAAATAATTGTGTGATCATTTAACCATAATCATGCAATATTTCTGTAATATTGTTTATTGTGGGGCATATTTTTATTAATATGCTGTCATAAAATACACCAGATTGTATTCCTGTAATCCAAATCTTTGGAATGTCATGCTTTGTGTGACAAACTGTCTAATGCAGTTCAACTTAGATTAAAAAGCAGCAAAGAAGAACCTGTTGTTTGTGCATGTGGAGTCCACCTGTGATGCGGCTGATTTTACTGCTTGCTGTTGAACTCACTCTGTCGTGTTCACTACTTCACGGGTGTTAAGCAGCAATGTAACGCAGGTTAATAGGCGGGAGGTTCACTTCCCTGATTGAAGGACGGGCCAGTCAAGAGTTGAAACGTGGACCAGTAAAAATCCCCAAAAAACGGTGTGTTAGAATCCAGTAATGAATGAGTACGGGCTATAAGCAGGAGCGAGTACTAGTTTTGGCTTGTTGTCTCATCAGGAGAGATGTGATCACCGGAAAGATGCTGTTTCTATCCATTGTGCTGCGGTTTTAAGTTTGTTTGTTTGCGCTACCGCTGTACTGCCGCTGTATATGTGCGCGGTTTGTATGCCTGATAACTGTTACTTTGGTCACGTTGATAAAACCTTGTTTGCGGCCTGATGTTTAACGATGTCGGCTTTATAGTATCCGTGGTTATATTTTAAGTAAATGTTTGGATTTGGAGCGTTTCACTGTCACACGAGTTACTTCCTGTTTGCGGTGCCGCATGGGTAATGCAGTTAATTGCTTTACATTGATAATGGATTACTATGCTCAGCGTTACTACTTAAAACTACACTCACTGGTTTCATTTTGGGCCAAAACACTGAGAATACCTTTTGTGGTTTTGGGCGAATGGTTTAGTGTATAACATTGACATTGTTGTATATTTGGTGTGTGTGAAACTGTAGCATTTCTGTGTTTAAATGTGTATGCTTTGTTTAGTCATTTAGTTTAAACACTAAGTATATTATAATATTTATAATATTGAATGTTGATTAAATTCCATAATATATTATATATTATTCCATAGTGTTTATAGTATTGGCTATATTGGAATTTATATTTATTTATATTTGTGTATTATTCAGAATTTATGATATATTATGTATGATATATTATGGATCCGATACAAGATGCTTCTTTCCCCTCTCTCCCTGACATGTCTGCCGATCGCAAGCTGAAGTCCAAAAGGTACACTGGGGCATTAAACATGAACATCCGGCCTCTCTTACAGCAAAGCAGCCCAGAAAGAACCAAAGGATACTCTAATCTCAAGCCTCAAATCAGCCTTGAAAAAGCACGGCTACCCACTTTCTCTGGTGACATGAGGGACTATTACTGCTGGAAGACTGAGTGGGAGGACCTACAAGAATTGGGTAACCCACAAGGTGTGGAATGTTTAAAAAGGTTCCACTTATTAAATAGTCTCCACGAAAAGGTCAAGAAGGATCTTGTCCTATCTAGCTGTGGATCCGCCGACGATATGTTTAGGCTACTGGACAGCAAATACGGGAACAGAGCGAAAATAGTCTTAATGGTCACCAACGAGGTCCAGTCTCTTCCCCCCGATAAAGGAAACAATCCAAGAAGAACCATTGAATTGATCCAGGCTGTGGAAAGGGCACTGTGCAACCTCCAGATTCTTGGTGAAGAAGACGCCGTGAAGAACTGTGTTGTTGCTCAATCTCTTGAAAGCAAGCTTCCCAGTTCACTCAAGAAGGAGTGGATTATGCACAAAACTGACCCGGAAAACAGGTTCTCTCCACTGCATCATTTTGATTGCCTCATAGGATTCTTGAAGAAGCAGGAGGAGATTCTTGAGGAGTTGGAACAGGTGGAGCCAAGCCCTGCAGATAAAGGCCCTGTGGAAAAGGGTGCTGCAGAATACCCAGATAAGAGAGGGAGGAAGGCATTCACTAAATCCACAGCAGGTCAGAAGGACGACTATCCCAGCTGTATTGTCTGTGAAGATGACTCCCATGCCGCAAGCTATTTGCGTGCAAGGTCTCCAGGGAAGAAGATCTCTTAAGAAAAAGGGCCCATGTGAAGAAGCTATGGTTGTGCTCCAAGTGTTTGCGGCCCCACCCCAAGGATGGGAAAGGATGCACACCCAGATACCTCTGCCGAAAAGTAGACTGTCGGAAAGGAGGGATATCGGACCACAATTACCTTCTGTGTCTTAAGCCATCGACTTCAAAGAAATACAGCAGCAGTGAGGAGCAGAGCACCATAAAAATTGGAGGAAAGAAACTTGGCCTAACCAACAAACACGAAGAGTTTCTTGCAGAGCTTACTCCAGAACAAAGAGAGAAATGCAAGAATGTGTTCTCAAACAAAATATCATCAACTGTATGTGCCAAGGCTGGAGATGGACTGCAAGAACATCCAGTGGTGATGATGCTGATGGAAGTAACGACAAACTCGGGTTGACTTATTGGCTCACTAATCGACCTCACATCTGACACCAATTATATCACCAATGAAACAGCTGATCGCCTTGGACTGTGCGGTGAGAATATCAGGCTTATAGTCCATGGAGTCGGGGGGATGAAGAAGACTGTCCTTACCAAAAGATATTCCCTACGGTTGAAAGTGAAGACACCCAAGGGAGAAGTGGCAAAAAAGTTTACAGACACTGTGTCGTAAATATGAGGCTATAGCACTCAGGATCCCTGACGACACCACATACAGCAAGAGCAGATATACAGTATAACAGGACATTGAATGAGGCGAGATGCATAAGCACTTTAAAATAAAACAATATAATACATTGCAGAAAAAAAAGAGAAAATAAATTGGGAATAGGCTATGGTACAGCTGCAAAATAGATAAAAAACAAAAGTAGGGTTTAAAGAGTTTTATGTTCCATTCCCCCTTTACCTTTAACAAAAAAATCTAAGAGGTAAACTAAATTCACAAAACTCCAAATGTAAAAAAAGGGTGAGGCTTACTTATGATTTGGATTGAACAAACACCAGACGTAAAGCTGTATGGTTACCAGTGTTGGGTAAGTTACTCAAAAAAAGTAATCCACTACAAATCACTAATTACTACTTTAAAATTGTAAATTGCTTACATTACTGATTACTGCAAGTAAAATCAGATTACTAATTACTTTACTTTCAAGTTACTTTGAAAACCTATTAAAACTACAAGAATACACTGCAAAGTGAAACTCAGTTCTTTCCGTAATTTAATATTGCAGACATCCCAAGTCTCCCAGAAGTTCCGGGAGTCTCCCGCATATTGATAGCGGCTCCCTGATGCCCGCTTCCTGATGCCCACAAATTAGTTCAAATCTCCTGGAATCTAGAGTGAGCGAGCAAGAGCGCGCATGCGAGAACTGTGCTCCAAACCGTGTAGCGCGCGCACGGCGGAGAGGGAGAGAGCGAGAGACCTTTGCGTGTGTGCACGTTCTCCGGTAATTCATTAAACCGCATGCTCATTAACTGACGCAGCCAGCCAAATGTGATTGGAAATGCATTTCTAAGACACAACTCTTTGCGCATGGGCGTGCGGTTTGTGTTTGGAGCTCCGTCGAATTGATTCATAAATCCTTGATTTTCTTCTTTACCACTCATTTATAAACAATCACTTTCTGTTTTTATAGCATGTGAACTTATCTTCGATACTTTTCCTTATAAAAAACAATCGGATTGCTTTGATTTCGCTACTTAGATCCAACTTTTCAAATCTCCGCTACTAGCCTTTAGCCCGCTAGCATCGCACACGTGGCCTCTCGCCTATTGATCTCATTTACACCCGTTTCACTGAAAGGATACGGGTTATATCCAGGATTTCAGTCCTAAATTAGTAGTGATATTGGTAGTATCACTACTAATTTACTGTTCATCTGTTATAATGGCGAATATATCGGATGTGTGTCTAACGTTACCTCTGAGTGCAGGTGAGGACACATTAGAGCTGCATTCGGTGCTGTTGGAGCTGGAGTCCGTGGAGAAGCAGATCCGTGGTCAGCTAGAGAGGCAAGCCGAGCTGCGAGATCGGCGTTCAGCGCTTGAAACATCAAGCGCCGATGCTCACAAGTCAGTGGTTAGTAACTTTTTGACTCCGACCTCGTCTACTCCGTGTGCTTCTCTGCACAGGACGCAAGCACCCAGGACGCGATCATCCCTGGCTTCATTCACTCCGGCACCGACACAACACCATGGGCCCTGGGAGATTCCTCAGCGGAAGACACGAGCCAGGACCAGACCAAGAACCTCTCCGCCTCTCCTGGTCTTCGAGATCTCCACCCGGAACCGCTTCTCCCCTCTTCGCGAGTCGGAACGCGACGACGCCGTGATCATCAGCAGTTCCATCGTCCGTCATGTCCGTGCTACCTCAGGTAAGGGTAAGGTGCGCACTCACTGCTTTCCTGGTGCTTGTGTTCTAGATGTCGCTGCACATGTTCCCGAGATCCTGAATGCTGACGAACGCGTCGGAGCTGTTGTGCTGCACGCGGGAGTGAACAACATCAGTCTGCGGCAGACGGAGGTTCTGAAGAAGGACTACAGGAGCCTGATCGAGACGGTACGCAGCACATCACCTGAAGCAACGATCATCGTGTCTGGACCGCTTCCCACGTACCGACAAGGACAGGAAAGGTTCAGTAGATTATTTGCACTAAATGAATGGTTAATGTCATTGTGTAATGAACAGAAACTGCTCTTTGTAAATAATTGGAATCTGTTCTGGGAACGACCTAGGCTCTACCGTGCTGATGGCCTGCACCCCAGCAGAATCGGAGCGGCTGTTCTGTCGGACAACATCTCCAAGACGTTACACACCATATGACTAGTAAGTCAAAGTCCAAATCACAGTCTTTGCTGTCCCAACTTAATTGATATAAGTAGTGTAGAACATTATGTAGAAACTGTGTCTATTCCTCGTTTAGTGAGGCCAAACAATAAATCTACTGTAGGATCTAGGAAAAATCTTATTGTAATTAAACCTGAAAATCTCAATATCAGTGAACAAAAACAATTTCTAAAGCTAGGTCTTCTAAACATTAGATCGCTCACACCTAAGGCGGTTATTGTAAATGAAATGGCCGCAGATAATAGTTTCGATGTATTCTGCCTTACTGAAACCTGGCTTAAACCAAATGATTATTTCGTCTAAATGAGTCCACTCCACCAGGATACTGTTATAAGCATGAGCCCCGTCTGATCGGTTGTGGCGGCGGTGTTGCAACAATCTATAGAGATATTCTAAATGTTACTTAGAAAACAGGTCACAGGTTTAATTCGTTTGAAGTACTCGTGCTAAATGTTACGCTCTTAGATGTAAGAAAGAAATCCCTATTATCTCTAGCCTTGGCTACTGTATATAGACCTCCAGGGCCCTATGCTGATTTCCTAAAAGAGTTTGCAGACTTTCTCTCAGATCTATTGGTCAATACCGATAAAGCAATAATTGTTGGAGACTTTAACATACACGTAGATAACACAAATGATGCGTTAGGGGCTGCGTTTACAGATTTATTAAACTCCTCTGGGGTCAAGCAAAACATCAGTGGTCCCACTCATCGTCTAAATCATACGCTAGATTTAATTATATCATATGGAACCAATCCAACTGATATAGATATTGTACCGCAAAGTGATGATGTCACTGATCATTACATGATAACTTGCATAATACGTACTCCTGAAATTTGTCATGTTGCGCCACGTTATCGACCAGGCAGAACAATCCTTCCAACCACTATAGATAGATTCTCAAATAGCTTACCTGATCTATCTCAGCTGCTCAGTGAACCCAAACAAACAGATGAACTAGAGGAAATGACTAGCAGTTTGAGCACCATTTTCTCTAGTACACTAGAAATTGTTGCACCAATTAGATTAAAAAAGGTTAGAGAGAAAACTAAAGCACCATGGTACAACAGTGCTACGCATGTTATCAAGAGAGAAACTTAGAGCGTAACTTAGAGCGTAAATGGAAACAAACTAATTTAGAGGTCTTTAGAATCGCGTGGAAAGACAGTATGTCACGTTATAAAAAGGCTCTAAAAGCAGCCAGGGCTGAGCATCTCCGCAAACTAATAGAAAATAACCAAAATAATCCAAGGTTTTTATTCAACACCGTAGCTAGACTAACAAATAAACAAACATCACCAGAGCAAAATATTCCATTACAGTATAGTAGTAATGATTTTATGAATTTCTTCAATGAGAAAATAGAAAGCATCAGAAACACAATTGTAAATGTACAATCTTTTATGGTGTCTTATGATTCAGCCTCAATTATCGCCCCTCAAGAACAACTACACCGCTTTACAACTATAGGACAGGAAGAGTTAAATAAACTTATCATTGCATCTAAACCAACAACATGTTTATTAGATTCAATACCCACTAAACTACTGAAAGAAGTGTTACCTGTAGTGGAAGAGCCTCTTCTCAATATTATTAACTCGTCTTTATCTTTAGGTCATGTTCCAAGAATATTCAAACTGGCAGTAATAAAACCTCTCATTAAGAAACCGCAATTAGATCCAAATAACCTAGCAAATTACAGACCCATTTCAAATCTTCCATTTATGTCTAAAATTCTAGAAAAAGTTGTGTCCGCTCAATTGTGCTCTTTCTTGCAAGAAAATGATATCTATGAAAATTTCAGTCAGGATTCAGACCGCATCATAGCACAGAAACTGCGCTAGTTAAAATTACAAATGATTTACTTTTAGCTTCTGACCAAGGCTGTATCTCAATACTAGTTCTACTCGATCTTAGCGCTGCGTTCGACACTATAGATCATAAAATACTCTTGGATCGACTACAAAACTACACTGGTGTTCAGGGACAGGCATTAAGCTGGTTTAGATCGTACTTATCAGACCGTTATCATTTTGTCTGTTTAAATGTGGCAAAATCGAAGATAACGTCAGTAGGCTATGGAGTGCCGCAAGGATCGGTGTTAGGCCCTCTGCTATTCTCAATATATATATGCTGCCACTTGGTAATATTATAAGAAAACGTGGAATTAATTTCCACTGTTATGCTGATGACACTCAATTATATATTTCATCACGGCCAGATGAGAACACTAACTCATCTAAATTGACAGAGTGTCTCAAAGATATAAAATGCTGGATGACGTGTAATTTCCTGCTATTAAATTCAGATAAAACGGAGGTATTACTTATTGGTCCAAAAAACTACCCCCACAACCTTGCACAATACAACTTTAATTTAGAAGGATGTCCTGTTACTTTATCCACTACAGTAAAAGATCTGGGTGTTATACTAGACTGCAACTTGTCTTTCGAAAATCATATTTCATATGTTACAAGAATAGCCTTTTTTCCACCTTAGTCAGTTAGTTCATGCATTCATGACCTCGAGACTAGATTACTGTAATGCTTTATTAGCTGGCTGTCCTGCATCCTCAATAAACAAGCTACAGTCTTAACATACCTGAATAGGAATGGGAACGGAAATGCCAGGGAGAGGTGACCCCACCCCATTGGCCAGCCAATCCATACCCCAAACTAAACTAATCAGATGATAAAATAACTTATTCTGCCACAATAATATTACATAAAAAACAGTAGCAGTCAATTTCACATGATTTACAGTAGCCTTGTGATATTGTGGCATCAGTATTATGACAATCTGTTATTCAAATTACTTTTAAAGGGTTAGTTCACCCAAAAATGAAAATTCTGTCAGTAATTACTCATCCACATGTTGTTTCAACCTCGTAAGACTTGCGTTCATCTTCGGAACACAAATTAGGATATTTGTGATGAAATCTGAGAGCTGGGTCACTCCTCCACAGGCTTCTAAGGGATTTTCTTCTCTGTGGGCCTAGAGTGAGTTTACTAGTGTAATAGCGCAGCGCTTCTGTGTCGTTAAATAGGCTCACTATTGGCCGACGCTGGTCATGTGTGTGATGCGTGTGACGTGTGAAATCTTTCAGAGTATCACGGCACTGCATGAATTTCTGCAGTAGTATTGGGATGTGAAATTAACAATTAATATTAAACAATTTAATCAGAGACTCTGATATCAGTCAATCAGGCCACTAAAAGATGACTACTGTAATTCCTCAAATAAAAACCGGTAGTCAATTAAACGCCGGCTGGGCCTCTGATAGTGGCCGGGGGCGGGGTCAACACAGACAATTAAAGGCCGGTCTTAAATTAAGGCTGGGGAAAATTTAGTGTTGATAGGTAATCTCCTAAGTGCCTTTCATGTAATGACATAACGTAACATACTCATTTTCCACTAGATATTTCCCTCTAACGTTACATCTCATCAGCAATTTCGATTTTGGCACGCACTGCAGGAGCTGACCACTGAGGAGCGGATGTACAGTGACGTGACATCACTGCCAAATTCAAACTGTGCTTTCGCGCTATGGCTGGCGCTGAGCTAAAGACGGACTTTCAGCGCTGGTCATACCGTCCGTATATCACAACTATTCAGTGTTTTTAACCACATAATTTTTATTTTAGGTTTCAGACATTTAGATACATATAATTTATAGCAAAACAATACATTTATAGTTTGTAAAATACACAATGGTGTCTATGGAAGCAGCAATAATTATTCATTCAAATATATTTGCCGAGGTGTTTTAGGGTGCTTTCACACCTGCCTCATTTAGTTCGGTTGAATCGCACTAGAGTTCGTTTTCTCCCTTGGTGCGGTTCGTTTGGGCAGGTGTGAAAGCAGCAATCGCACATGGGTGCGCACCAAAAGCGGACCAAATAAGCGTACCGAGACCTCCTCGAAGAGGTGGTCTCCGTACGCTTTCAAGCGAACTCTGGAGCGGTTTGTTTGTGGTGAGAACGTGATCCGACCTCGAACAGACCCAACTGCCAAAGAACTGCGCATTTTTGGACTTAACCAGCTGCCGTAGTCGAACAAAATTATTATTTAGATTGTCAATAGCGCTCCCTTTAAGCCATGACTGACTTACCGCGTTCTGCACTCTCACTAAAATCTCATCATAAACCCTGAAGTTGTCTGCACTGCACAGTGAATTTCTTATTTATATCGCATCTAGACTTTGTTGTTTATGGGGGGATTTGCGAAAGGATAAAGCTCTTGCTGATTCTGAACATAATTTTTTTTTACTCTATTCTTCTTCCAGTTCACCGGCCACTTACTTTCATGTATTTTAGGAGAAACTGATGAATTCACGTGCTGTAATAAATCCAACAGACAGGAATCTCTTAACTGCTGCGGCCCAAACAAACATCTCACGTTACAGATAAAGATCATTGATAAAGGTTTTTTAAACGACAAAACAAACTCACTTGCATGTATTTGAGAATCGGAATAGAAGATAGTTGATAACATGGTAAGCAAGTTTGTTAATATTTAGAAATAAAAGTGCTACATCTGTCATACAGCGCTATTTTGGCTGTGGTGAATCACATGCCAAGCATGACGCGTCACCATGGAAACATGGGGGGGCGGGGGGGATCGCGATGCCGTCTCAACATAGTGATGTCTGTCAGCCATCGCGATAGATGATTGCATCGTCCATCGGCCCAATCCTATTATTTATCAAAAAGATGGAATTAGAAATAAAGGCCTGCCTCTAACAAAAGCCTGCTTCAAATAAAAGCTTGTTACCTCCTGCAGTTCAGGTAAATAAAGGCCCCGGTTTTTATTTGAGGAATTACGGTATACAATCATTAACAAGTGAACAACATCATCTAAGTTTCGCTTGCATTTTTCGCCATAACATTTGTGTTTTTTTCCCTCCACTAGTTAATGCCACATTGTGGCATAGTCGGATTATTTTAAATTTTGATTTACTTTTCCCTCCACTTGTTAATGCCACACTATCACCAATACATGACCAACTTCATCTGATGACATTTTCTCCTGCATTTTTTGGCATAACAAATATTATAAGAAATACACAGTTACAGCAGCCAGAGACAAACTAATGATAAGACGTCAAGGGTCAAGAGCCCAACTAAAGCAAACAATAATCACCATAATTTATTTTCAATGATACATCAACATCTAAAGTTGGTCATGTATTGGTGATAATGTGGCATTAACAAGTGGAGGGAAAAGTAAATCACATCAATCCCAATGCTAACATTAGCACGGCACTCGGCCAGCTTCAGCTCATGGTAACTAAACAACAGAGGGCTCATCCGGATGGCGTTCACATCATCGCGGGGGACTTTAATAAAGCTTGCCTTAAGACTGTTCTCCCCAAATTCCATCAGCACGTCAAGTGTGCCACTAGGGGAGAAAACACATTAGATCATGTTTATTCCAACATTAAACATGACTACAGAGCGTCCCCCCTCCCCCACCTCGGACAATCAGACCACCTCTCCCTGCTCCTCTTCCCGGCCTACACCCCCCTCAGGAGGCAAACAAAACCAGCCACACAGACCATCACAGCCTGGACTGAAAATGCTCTCATCCAGCTGCAAAACTGCTTCGTCTGCACAGAGTGGAGTATTTTTGAAGATCAGGACCTGGACACACACACACAGAGTCTGTCCTCTTCTACATCAAGTGCTGTATCGAAAATGTCACAGCGAAGAGACGCATTTAGATCTTCCCAAACAGCAACATAAAATCCAGGTTGTATGTGGTTATTAAGTCGTTGACTAAAAGTGATTTATTTTTAAGTGAGCGGATGTTTAAAAGTGCTAACTTAACAGTCTTACTTTTTGATAATCAAATAAACAGTCGCCCTAAGGGGTCGAAAGGTCGTAGGACCTCGAGATTCGTCACGGACGACCGCCACGGGCCCCCGAATCGGGCCCCAGAGTATCGTGGCTCTAGATGCTTCCCGAGCCTAGTAGGCCCTCTAATCCTAACTGCTGAATTAACCCTAGCAGACACATGCTCCCATACAGATCAATGGGAGACAGAGAGGTGCATAAAAAATAGCTAAAAATAAACTTGGCATGTCTCGACCTAGCCCTCTCGGTCTGTCGCAGAGGGCCACGTGACGCAACTTTTTGTCGAGTTTGGGGCCCCTCGGACCCCTGGCGGCCGCGCGGGAGCCACTGACACGTGCAACTTTTCCCATTCATTTTCATAGGCGTTTGGTGGACATCCCCACGGAACGGTCCCAATAGCTCCGAATGGCTCCAATTTGAAATCTGTGGCCCCTCAGGGTCCCCTCAGACGGTCCACAAAGACTGGGCTCCGTAGTACCCCGTTAAGTGCGTTAGAGTCAAAAACAGCATCCCACCTGTAACCTATTTGACGGGTGCCCTAAATGCTGTCCGTGGACAGTCCATATTTAGGCTAATTATGCATAATTAATAGTTTTAATGTACATCAGTGTGTTGTATTCTGTCCCCAGTGTGGTGTACAGTAGGTTTGACCACAAAAAACCACTGCAATTATGAATTATGGCGTATTAATGCATTGACCACGGACAACCTATTTGGACTCCGTCAAATAAGTTACAGGTGGGCCCTTACTTTGCCCACCTGTAACTTATTTGGCAGGGTCCAAATAGGCTGTTCGTGGACAGTCCATTTTTAGGCTACAGTGGGCCCTTAATTTGCCCACCTGTAACTTATTTGACAGGGACCAAATAGGCTGTTCGTGGACAGTCCATTTTTAGGCTACAGTGGGCCCTTAATTTGCCCACCTGTAACTTATTTGACAGGGACCAAATAGGCTGTTCGTGGACAGTCCATTTTTAGGCTAACTATGCATAATTAATAGCTTTAATGTACATCAGTGTGTTGTATTGTGTCCCCAGTGTGGTGTACAGTAGGTTTCACCTTATAAAACCACTGATTATGAAATATGACCTATTAATTCATTGACCACGTACAGCCTATTTGGACCCTGTCAAATAAGTTACAGGTGGGCCCTTACTTTGCCCACCTGTAACTTATTTTACAGGGTCCAAATAGGATGTCTGAGGACACCTTCCTGTGCCCACCTGTAACTAATTTGACAAGATCCAAATAGGCTGTTCGTGGACAGTCCATTTTTAGGCTAACTATGCATAATTAATAGCTTTAATGTACATCAGTGTGTTGTATTGTGTACCCAGTGTGGTTTACAGTAGGTTTGACCTCACAAATTTGAGTTTTCCAAAAACTCACCCATAGTTTCCAAGAACTCACCCGCTCCAAAAAAGTCAAAAAAAGCATCCCACCTTTAACTTATTTGACAGAGTCCCTGTAAGCTGTCCATGGACATGCCATTTTGAGTCTAATAATGCATAGTTCTTCTGATGGGACACATAGGCCATTCGTGGTCACATAGGCGGTCAGTGGGACAAATAGGCTCTCTGTGGTCAATGGGCAGGGCCACGGGCTGTCACTTAGATTTGCCGTGGACGAACAGGCCATTCAAATAAGTTGCAGGTGGGATGCTGTTTTATATTTTGATTTCATGACTGATAAAAATGAATAAAATTGATTAAATATCAATTTTACGTTAATCTCTGGGCCCCCCTGAGCGATTTGCAGCATGGTACGTACCCCTTTGAGATTTTTTTGGGTCGGATTTTCAAGTTTCTCCAATCTCTTTGAAATTCACACCATGGGCAGGGCATGTCCAGATGAGCACAGGAGCGCAGGTTTCATCTCCAAATTGTGTCCAGAGGCTGAGATCTGGACGTCCCACCTGCAACTTATCCCATTCAAAAATTTAGGCTGTTTCATGGACAGTGGAATTTCGGGGTTCTGAAGGCTGCAAATCGCTCAGGGGGGCCCAGAGATTATCGTAAAATTGATATTTAATCATTTTTATGCATTTTTTTATCAATCATGACATCAAAATATAGAAAAGATCCCACCTGTCACTTATATGACAGGGTCCCTGTAAGCTGTCAGTGGACATGTCATTTTAAGGCTAATTATGCATAATTAATAGCTTTAATGTACATCAGTGTGTTGTATTGTGTCCCCAGTGTGGTTTACAGTAGGTTTCACCTTATAAAACCACTGTAATTATGAAATATGACCTATTAATGCATTGACCACGGACAGCCTATTTGGACCCCGTCAAATAAGTTACAGGCGGGCCCTTACTTTGCCCACCTGTAACTTATTCGAAAGGGTCCAAATAGGCTGTTCGTGGACAGTCCATTTTTAGGCTAATTATGCATAATTATTAGCTTTAATGTACATCAGTGTGTTGTATTGTGTCCCCAGTGTGGTGTACTGTAATTATGAAATATGACCTATTAATGCATTGACCACGGACAGCCTATTTGGACCCTGTCAAATAAGTTACAGGTGGGCCCTTACTTTGCCCACCTGTAACTTATTTGACAGGGTCCAAATAGGATGTTCGTGTACACCTTCCTGTGGTCACATAGGCGGTCAGTGGGACAAATAGGCTCTCTGTGGTCAGTGGGCAGGGCCACGGGCTGTCGCTTAGATTGGCCGTGGACGAACAGGCCATTCAAATAAGTTGCAGGTGGGATGCTGTTTTATATTTTGATGTCATGACTGATAAAAATGAATAAAATTGATTAAATATCAATTTTACGTTAATCTCTGGGCCCCCCTGAGCGATTTGCAGCCTTCAGAACCCCAAAATTCCACTGTCCACGAACAGCCTAAATTTTTGAATGGGATAGATTGTACGTGGGACGTCCAGATCTCAGCCTCTGGACACAATTTGGAGCTGGAACCTGTGCTCCTGCGCTCATCTGGACGTGCCCAGACAGTGCTGTGAATTTCAGGGCGTTTGGAGAAACTTGAAAATCCGACTCAAAAGTTCTCCCTTTGAGATTTTTTGGGTCGGATTTTCAAGTTTCTCCAATCTCACACCATGGGCAGGGCATGTCCAGATGAGCACAGGAGCGCAGGTTTCATCTCCAAATTGTGTCCAGAGGCTGAGATCTGGACGTCCCATCTGCAACTTATCCCATTCAAAAATTTAGGCTGTTCGTGGACAGTGGAATTTCGGGGTTCTGAAGGCTGCAAATCGCTCAGTGGGGCCCAGAGATTATCGTAAAATTGATATTTAATCATTTTTATGCATTTTTTTATCAATCATGACATCAAAATATAGAAAAGATCTCACCTGTACCCTATGTGACAGGGTCCCTGTAAGCTGTCCGTGGACATGTCATTTTAAGGCTAATTATGCATAATTATGAGCTGTAAAGTACACCAACATGTTGCATTGTCTTCCCTGTCCACTGTACTGCATGTTTTAAGCAATAAAACATTTACAATATGAATTGTGACCTGTTAATGCATCGACCACGGACAGCCTAAACAGGTCCGGTCAAATAAGTTACAGGTGGGACCTTCCCGTGCCAACCTGCAACTTATTTGGTGCCCACCTGCAACTTATTTGACAGGGTCCTTGTAAGCTGTCCATGGACATGCCATTTTAAGTCTAATAATGCATAGTTCTGCTGATGGGACACATAGGCCATTCGTGGTCACACAGGAGATCAGGGGGACGAATAGGCTGTCCGTGGTCAGTGGGCAGGGCCACGGGCTGTCACTTAGATTGGCCGTGGACGAACAGGCCGTTCGTGGTCACATAGGCTGTCAGTGGGATGAATAGGCTGTTCGTGGTCACACAGGCCAAAATTAGCATAAAATCAAACTGTCCACAAAGAGCTCACAGGGGCTCCATCAAATAAGTTGCAGGTGGGATGCTGTTTTCAACTTAGACATTTTCAGCGGGTGAATCCCTGTAAAGAATTGGGGACTTCAGCACATATGATGAAATCCCCAATTCTTTACAGGGATTCACCCGCTGAAAATGTCTAAGTCGAAAACAGCATCCCACCTGCAACTTATTTGACGGAGCCCCTATAGGCTCCCCGTGGACGGTCAGTGGGATGAATAGGCTGTTCGTGGTCACATAGGTGGTCAGTGGGATGAATAGGCTGTTCGTGGTCACATAGGCGGTCAGTGGGATGAATAGGCTGTACGTGGTCAGTGGGGAGGGCCACGGGCTGTCACTTAGATTGGCCGTGGACGAACAGTCCGTTCGTGGTCACATAGGCGGTCAGTGGGACGAATAGGCTGTCCGTGGTCAGTGGGCAGGGCCACGGGCTGTCACTTAGATTGGCCGTGGACGCACAGGCCGTTCGTGGTCACATAGGCTGTCAGTGGGATGAATAGGCTGTTCGTGGTCAAACAGGCGGTCAGTGGGATGAATAGGCTGTTCGTGGTCACATAGGTGGTCAGTGGGATGAATAGGCTGTTCGTGGTCACATAGGCGGTCAGTGGGATGAATAGGCTGTACATGGTCAGTGGGGAGGGCCACGGGCTGTCACTTAGATTGGCCGTGGACGAACAGGCCGTTCGTGGTCACATAGGCGGTCAGTGGGACGAATAGGCTGTCCATGGTCAGTGGGCAGGGCCACGGGCTGTCACTTAGATTGGCCGTGGACGAACAGGCCGTTCGTGGTCACATAGGCGGTCAGTGGGACGAATAGGCTGTCCGTGGTCAGTGGGCAGGGCCACGGGCTGTCACTTAGATTGGCCGTGGACGAACAGGCCGTTCGTGGTCACATAGGCTGTCAGGGGGATGAATAGGCTGTTCGTGGCCACATAGGCAGTCAGTGGAAGGAATAGACTGTTCGTGGTCACACAGGCGGTCAGTGGGATGAATTGGCTGTTCGTGGTCACATAGGTGGTCAGTGGGATGAATAGGCTGTTCGTGGTCAGTGGGCGGGGCCACGGGCTGTCGCTTAGATTGGCCGTGGACGAACAGGCCGTTCGTGGTCACATAGGCTGTCAGTGGGATGAATAGGCTGTTCGTGGCCACATAGGCGGTCAGTGGGATGAATAGGCTGTTCGTGGTCACACAGTTGGTCAGTGGGATGAATAGGCTGTTCGTGGTCACACAGGCGGTCAGTGGGATGAATAGGCTGTTCGTGGTCAGTGGGCAGGGCCACGGGCTGTCACTTAGATTGGCCGTGGACGAACAGGCCGTTCGTGGTCACACAGGCGGTCAGGGGGACGAATAGGCTGTTCGTGTCAGTGGGCGTGGTCAGGGGGCGGTCACGGGCTGCTCACAGGTCACAGGTGGGACGAACGGGCGCTTGGTGGTCGGTGGGTGTGGTCAGGGAATTTTGCGAAAAGGCGGTCAGGGGGACACGCGTGCGCTCCGTGGACGCCCGCCTGCGACCTGTTCGGTGCGCGTCGAATCGACTGCGGGCGGTCGGTGAGCCCCCCTGTGGCCGAGGCCCGGGTTGCGGGCAAGGGGGCCGACGCGACGCCTCCGGCCCGCCCCACGGGGGCCCCCCCCCCGCGGCCGGGCGCGGTCGGCCGGGCCCTGAAAAATCGCCTAGGGGGCGTTGCGCGCCGGTCCAAGGCACTACCTTTTAAGCTGTCCGCGGACCCCTTCCCTTACTCGGTGGCCTAAAGGGCGAAAGGTCCTCGGTTCGAAACCGAGCAGAAACAGTGGTTGGATTCTGACAGAAAATGTAAACTGTTTGCAATGCTAGGTGGGTGCAGCGCTCATTTCCTTTATATGCTTTTTAATAAGCGTGCACCTAAAGATTTATGTCTGCAACCTGAAGACGTGTTTACGTAGCGTAGTGGTTATCACTTTAGCCTCACACGCGAAAGGTCCCCAGTTTGAAACTGGGCGGAAACTGTGGGTGGTTTTTGCAAAAATAACACTTGCAGGGATGTTTGTGGTTTAATCTCTTTAGAAAAGGACAAAAATAAAACAATTGACCGTTGAGGTTTCCTTTACAGTAATAAAAAATGTTTGGTCTGCCAACAAAATTAGCAGCTTTTTGCCATGTTTAAAACACTGGGCAGTCTATAGTTTCAGTCGCTTTTGAACAAGCGTACGCTACAAGCGGTGGGACTGACGTCCAAATCAAGTTTCCGTAGAGTAGTGGTTATCACGTTCGCTTTACATGCGAAAGGTCCTCAGTTCAAAACTGGGCGGAAACAAGTGGAGGCATTTTAAATATAAATGCTGCAATTCACTACAAAACCCTTACTTTGGAGAAAGGTGAAGGCCATCGTACCAAGGAGCTGTAGGCAGACTGCCATGCCGAATAACCTCTGTTCTGTTGTTTGTGGAATTCACAGACTGTCACACTGCCTGCAGAGCAGATTATGGGAAGGAGCCATCTTCTAAAAAGCACATGTGTCTCATCAATAGGTTTCTGTAGTGTAGTTGTCATCACGTTCGCCTAACACGCGAAAGGTCCTCGGTTCGAAACCGAGCAGAAACAGTGGTTGGATTCTGACAGAAAATTTAAACTGTTTGCCACGCTAGGTGGGTGCAGCACTCATTTCCTTTATATGCTTTTTAATAAGCGTGCACCTAAAGATTTATGTCTGCAACCTGAAGACGTGTTTCCGTAGTGTAGTGGTTATCACGTTCGCCTCACACGCGAAAGGTCCCCAGTTCGAAACTGGGTGGAAACTGTGGGTGGTTTTTGCAAAAATTTCGTGTGCGATTTTCTGTTGAGCAGGTCAGTACACTTGCAGGGATGTTTGTGGTTTAATCTCTTTAGAAAAGGACAAAAATAAAACAAATGACCATTGTGGTTTCCTGTACAGTAATATAAAATGTTCGGTCTGCCAACAAAATTAGCAGCATTTTGCCATGTTAAAAACACTGGGCAGTCTATAGTTTCTGTCGCTTTTGAACAAGCGTACCCTAGAAGCGGTGGGGCTGATGTCCAAACCAAGTTTCCGTAGTGTAGTGGTTATCACGTTCGCTTTACACGCGAAAGGTCCTCAGTTCAAAACTGGGTGGAAACAAGTGGAGGCATGTTAAATATAAATGCTGCAATTCGCTTCAAAACCCTTGCTTTTGAGACAGGTGAAGGCCATCGTACCAAGGAGCTGTAGGCAGATTGCCATGGCGAATAACCTCTGTTCTGTTGTTTGTGGAATTTACAGACTGTCACACTGCTTGCAGAGCAGATTATGGGAAGGAGCCATCTTCTAAAAAGCACATGCACCTCATCAGTAGGTTTCTGTAGTGTAGTGGTCATCACGTTCGCCTAACACGCGAAAGGTCCTCGGTTCGAAACCGAGCAGAAACAGTGGTTGGATTCTGACAGAATTTTAAACTGTTTGCCACACTAGTTGGGTGCAGCGCTCATTTCCTTTATATGCTTTTTAATAAGCATGCACCTAAAGATTTATGTCTGCACCCTGAAGATGTGTTTCTATAGTGTAGTGGTTATAACGTTCGCCTCACACGCGAAAGGTCCCCAGTTCGAAACTGGGCGGAAACTGTGGGTGGTTTTTGCAAAAATTTCGTATGCGATTTTCTGTTGAGGAGGTCAGTACACTTGCAGGGATGTTTGTGGTTTAATCTCTTAAGAAAAGGACAACAATAAAACAAATGACCATTGAGGTTTCCTGTACAGTAATATAAAATGTTCGGTCTGCCAACAAAATTAGCAGCATTTTGCCATGTTAAAAACACTGGGCAGTCTATAGTTTCAGTCGCTTTTGAACAAGCGTACGCTAGAAGCGGTGGGACTGACGTCCAAATCAAGTTTCTGATAATCAAATAAACAGTCGCCCTAAGGGGTCGAAAGGTCGTAGGACCTCGAGATTCGTCACGGACGACCGCCACGGGCCCCCGAATCGGGCCCCAGAGTATCGTGGCTCTAGATGCTTCCCGAGCCTAGGAGGCCCTCTAATCCTAACTGCTGAATTAACCCTAGCAGACACATGCTCCCATAGAGATCAATGGGAGACAGAGAGGTGCATAAAAAATAGCTAAAAATAAACTTGGCATGTCTCGACCTAGCCCGCTCGGTCTGTCGCAGAGGGCCACGTGACGCAACTTTTTGTCGAGTTTGGGGCCCCTCGGACCCCCGGGGGCCGCACGGGAGCCACTGACACGTGCAACTTATCCCATTCATTTTCATAGGCGTTTGGTGGACATCCCCACGGAACGGTCCCAATAGCTCCGAATGGCTCCAATTTGAAATCTGTGGCCCCTCAGGGTCCCCTCAGACGGTCCACAAAGACTGGGGTCCGTAGTACCCCGTTAAGTGCGTTAGAGTCAAAAACAGCATCCCACCTGTAACCTATTTGACGGGTGCCCTAAATGCTGTCCGTGGACAGTCCATGTTTAGGCTAATTATGCATAATTAATAGTTTTAATGTACATCAGTGTGTTGTATTCTGTCCCCAGTGTGGTGTACAGTAGGTTTGACCACAAAAAAACACTGTAATTATGAATTATGGCCTATTAAAGCATTGACCACGGACAACCTATTTGGACTCCGTCAAATAAGTTACATGTGGGCCCTTACTTTGCCCACCTGTAACTTATTTGACAGGGTCCAAATAGGCTGTTCGTGGACAGTCCATTTTTAGGCTACAGTGGGCCCTTAATTTGCCCACCTGTAACTTATTTGACAGGGACCAAATAGGCTGTTCGTGGACAGTCCATTTTTAGGCTACAGTGGGCCCTTAATTTGCCCACCTGTAACTTATTTGACAGGGACCAAATAGGCTGTTCGTGGACAGTCCATTTTTAGGCTACAGTGGGCCCTTAATTTGCCCACCTGTAACTTATTTGACAGGGACCAAATAGGCTGTTCGTGGACAGTCCATTTTTAGGCTAACTATGCATAATTAATAGCTTTAATGTACATCAGTGTGTTGTATTGTGTCCCCAGTGTGGTGTACAGTAGGTTTCACCTTATAAAACCACTGTAATTATGAAATATGACCTATTAATGCATTGACCACGTACAGCCTATTTGGACCCTGTCAAATAAGTTACAGGTGGGCCCTTACTTTGCCCACCTGTAACTTATTTTACAGGGTCCAAATAGGATGTCTGAGGACACCTTCCTGTGCCGACCTGTAACTTATTTGACAGGATCCAAATAGGCTGTTCGTGGACAGTCCATTTTTAGGCTAACTATGCATAATTAATAGCTTTAATGTACATCAGTGTGTTGTATTGTGTACCCAGTGTGGTTTACAGTAGGTTTGACCTCACAAATTTGAGTTTTCCAAAAACTCACCCATAGTTTCCAAGAACTCACCCGCTCCAAAAAAGTCGAAAACAGCATCCCACCTTTAACTTATTTGACAGAGTCCCTGTAAGCTGTCCATGGACATGCCATTTTAAGTCTAATAATGCATAGTTCTTCTGATGGGACACATAGGCCATTCGTGGTCACATAGGCGGTCAGTGGGACAAATAGGCTCTCTGTGGTCAATGGGCAGGGCCACGGGCTGTCACTTAGATTTGCCGTGGACGAACAGGCCATTCAAATAAGTTGCAGGTGGGATGCTGTTTCACACTATATACATGATGCTATATACATGAAAATATATACATTATTTGGAAATGGTTCTCCGCATTTCCTCTAACCACACCTCTTTTGAAACAGTCTCAGTCTGTGGGCAGTACACCCTGCCCCTGTACTGGCTATGTCCTTTTGCACTTGTTTTAAATTGCCCACATTTTTTGCAAGTGTTGGCCTCTACGGTTCTCCTGTAGGGTCTCTTGGGCATGGCGTCTGGATTGGCAACTGGTGAAGCGGGTAAGCGGGTGCCCTGTACAGCTGTTGGCTGTAACAGTGGCTGTATCATTTGCATCCCCTGGGCCATTGGGATGCCCTGGATCATTTGCACTCCCTGGAACATTGGCACACCCTGGAACATTGGCACAGCCTGGAACATTGGCACACCCTGAAAACCTGGTGCTGATGGTATAAGTATATTTGGTACAATCTGCAGTGATGCTCCAGATGCAGATGGTGTCAGCAACGTCTGACTCTGCGCTGGTGCCTTGGGTCTGAGAGGGGGTCGCCCAACAGAAGTCTGCCTCTGCTTTGCCTGACCAGCTGTGCTCTCTGGTAGCTTGTACTGGTGCTGCTCCCCTGGTTGTTCTGGCTCAGTCCGTAGACGTTTGGCTACCTGGAGAGGCTCATGAGCTTCAGGGAGGGGCTGAGGCAACTGAATGCCCTGAAGCAGCACAGACAGCTCCTGCTTTTTCTGTCTTTTGTTATACCACTGAATCAGGGTGTTCTGGTTAACCTCCACCAGCTGCATGGATGTTCCTCCCATCACCAAGCTGTTGCCAGTACAAGCTGCCTTATCCTGCGTTAGTCTTGCAGGATCAGAGACAATCTTGACAGGGCTCCCTTGCCTTTTCTTTTGGGGCTTGGGTGGACAGTGCAAAGTCTGATGAAGATGGTCTCCAGCAGACGGCAACAGTCAGGCCACTGAGCAGGTGCGCTGCTTGCACCCAGCACACATCTGGTGGTGCTCTCTACACCAGGGTGAGTGGGCTTCTTCGGGACCTTGAAGCGTCCACTCAGCAGTCTCTTTCGGCATCGACTGTCATACACCACCCGTTCCTTGTCCCGGTCATCCAGGTTCTGCCAAAGAGCAATTATGGTGTTGGCTTCCTGGTTGGTCAGGCTGAGGGCTGTGTGGTCCCGGAGATCCACCAGATATTCTGCCAGCTGGTCCACATGTTGATAACCCGGGATATTTTGGTAGTCAACAGCCTATTAAAAAACACAAACATGCAATACAATTATTACATCACATCTGTCTAATGCATAATTCCATAACTGATTGTATTTTCCTGTTTATCACCGTAAAGCACTGTATAGTACAAAGCAGAGAGAGCGCCATTCTTGACATTTTACAAAGCACCAAATAAATAAAGATGACTTGACTTGATGTGTATTTGCAGCTTACAAATGAATTTAGGCTGTACTTTTAAATGTAAAATATGTGGAAAGTCTGGATTTAAAGCACTGGATGTTAATTCATCATAATTATTCTAGTTAATTTGAAAGACATACAAAGGAGTAGTATTTACCGTCTCTTCTTCATCATCATCCTGACCAGCATCCTCTGGCTCTGAGGGGAGAGTTGAAACAGATGTTTCAGAGGGAACAGGTGTGACAGCAGTCCCTGAGGGTCCAGGTGATGAAGGAGACTGTGTGAGGACAAGTTTGGGGTCAGGGACCAGTGAAGGGGATGTGGAGCCCAGTACAGGTGTGGCACTGCTGGTGACCAGGGTGGAAGAACCCAGTGTCAGTGTGGAAGAGGGTGGTGACAGAACAGCCTCCGGATCTGCTATTGTGTGATCCTCGCTGATGTCACAGAAGCCCTCATCTTCATCTCGCTCCTCCACACTGAGGTCCTCAATGAGCTCTGCTGTCTGCTCAGAGTCAGGATTCATGTCCTGCAGTGCCTGACCAGTCTGCTGGAACAGATACTGCACTCCAATGAGCTCACCTGAAATAAAAACAATAAACAAACGGAAATTAAATAGAATGTTGTGTATCATATTTGATACATTAGGCTTTTGTAGTAGCTCATATAGTGTGAGAATATAGAGCTCATCATCAAGGAGAAAAAAAACAAAACAGTTTTATTAAGAGGCCAAACACGTTTAATTATGGGGGCAAAACATGAAATGAAATGCAATACAATGATGATTGAGAGAAAAGTCTGATGATCATTTTGATATTTACATGTAACATGATTTTCTAATCAAGTGAACCCAAGCTGCTTCAGTCTAGTAACTAGTCATTAAATATTACTAACAATATAAAAGTTATTCTTACAATTACTTTATAAAATCAGTAAGGGTTTTACAATGAAAAGAAACGTGAAGCACGAGCTGAAGGTGGACACTTTTACAATTATACTAAAAGACTATAATCAATCAGACGACAGAGGGCATGTTTCCTAAAAAATTTTGATCATGTTGATCATTTAGAGTCCTTTAGAAACTTGCATATCAATTATGATACAATCGACTCTATAGGGTTAAATCTGACATATAGACGGAGGTTACACAGAAATTGCAAGTTGATAAAATAAAAAATATATAAAACAATTCTCACAGGTGTAACATGCACGGGGACAAAACGTGGGGACCACTTTCCTGCCAAACAGCTTTTCATAATTGCCGTTTACACAGGTAACAAGTTCTCCTGTGTAGCTGCGCAAAGCTGATGGCTCCGATGACAGGGAAGCAGCCTCCCGGTCCTGGTTCCACCGGTGTAGACCCTCCAGCAGATAAATCTGAAAGTTCAGACTGTTTGCACTGGTCCCTGTAAATAGACACAACAGTGTTTAGGAGGTGTTAAAGGAACACACAAAAACACTTAATGCTCTTTCTTTACACCTGCACAGTGTGTGTGACAAAGACAATACCTGGGATGAAACGGTTCAGGTGTAAATGAAAGAGCTCGAGAGAAGTGGAGCCTCTGGCACATCTGTAGGTCTTCAGAAGCACACCTCCCTTGTTTAGGCTCCCTGTCTCTGTATAGAGCACAACACCAGGGGGGTCTTGAATGCATTTCACATGCTTCTTCTGGACATTCCAGATGTGCTCCATCCTTTCTCGGTCCAGGAGAGGAACACCCAGGGAGTCTTTGCCCTTGCTGCTCAGGAGCTCTGTAAGCAGCCGCTCAAGGAGAAGGATGGTAGTCTCCTCTCCACAGGTCCTCCTCCGGCAATGGAGTGCCAGCTCATTCCTGGTAAGATGCTTGTTGACATCTTCATCTGTCAGCGCAGGCCAACCCTGGGATATCAACAGCTCTCTCTTTGCTTTGCGAAGCATAGAAACATCAGCCGCATCCCACTCAAAAATGCACGCTGACAGCCGTGACATGAAGATGGGATACAGCTGATGGGCATCAGTTGTACACCCCATGGCAATCCTGCGCATAAAATGCCAGATGTCCAAGCGAATCATGAGATCAGGCCACCCTCTGAATCTGGTTTTCAGCTTGGTCTCACCCACATCAGTGCAGCAGCCACAGTCCATGTACAAAACAGCAGGTGGATCCACACTAGCCTGCTGGTACCTTTTCACCAGACCATCGACCATCATGTCCAGTCCTGCTCCTTCCTGTGCTGTCAGCACACTCATGAGCACCTGACCAAACTCATTGCCAACAGAGGTAAGCCAGAGTCCCGTTCCCCTTGCCGTCCCAGCCAGCTTCTTAGTGATCTGCAGTAGATGACAGGAAGCATGCAATGCAATGAAACATCACACCATGTAGAATATGATACTCATGCTCTGATAATGATATAACAGTAAACACCATAAATTAACAAAAATCCCCTGCTAACCTTTTTAGTGGAATCCATCTTCAAGACTGAACCATACGTAGATGTTATCCTTGCATGGATTTCATCCAGCCTTGTCAGGATGTCTTGGCTGTACACGGTGAGCAGCCACTTGCAGCTTGGGACCACTGTAGGCTCTGGGGGTTCCTGGAATTGTATTTGCAACACCCCGGGTCGTTTGAGGAAGTCCACACATTGGGTGGTGTACCGGGCCATACGCTGGAGCCACTCCTCACTGTGGTTCTCACGCAGCTGTTTGATGACACGGGACTGTTGCCTAGGCCACGCTCACGCAGGAGCCGAATGACTCTCATATCACAGGCATACCTTAGGAAAAGCTAAATCCACACATTCATATATTTTACACAATTGATTTGTAAAGTATTTGCAAACATATGTGATGATGGGCTATCAACTGGATGTGGAATTAAAGTGCCCTTACTTCCGCGTGAGGATGACCCGAAATTCAGAGCGATTGCCCAGATCCAGCTGTTGCAGGACAGTCTGACTCCAGGACACATGCGAGGCTTTACACTTGGTACAGATGAGGGTTTCTGTGACCATGTTGTACATCCTATCGATGTCCAGAACCTGCCGTGCCCTTTTGTGCAGACCGCCTCCAGTCAGCTGATGCTGCCCGCAGGCAGAATTGGGACAGAGAGCCTTGATCTTCCAAAGCTTGTACAGCATCCACAGCAACAGAGCATGACAAAAAATCTGTCTGGAGCTGGAGCCTGGTTGTAAATAAGTGCTGGCTGTGGTGGGTAATACCAGAGCTGTAGGTTGTCTCGAAGCTCTGGTTTTCCCTTGGGCCCCATTTTAAAAAGCCTGCTGGCAATCCACCTGTGATCCTCTGGTGGCAAAGTGTCCGACCACAAACGATGCAGTCGAACTAGAGATGCATCTTGCAGTAATGCCCCCGAAGGAGTAGTCTGTGAATGAAAAAGACAAAACATTTAGTCTAGCAGGTCATTTATTTAATTACCGCTTTATCTATCCAAGGCTACCCTCATATAAAATAGAAAATATTGGATGTCAAATACGTACTTAAGGTTATAGAATAAAATGTATACATTTGTTCCAATAGTTTTCAGAATTGTGTCAGCTGCTAGCACTAATTTGTGTGACTCTACTGAGTTGTGACAGTTAATATGCAAATTCAATTATTCTAGACCAATAAAATTTGAAATTACTTACCGAGACAACATGCAATGAAATATAATATATGTTGCATATATAACAAGAGAAAGAAACAGTCATAACTGTCCAATAGGAAGTCTGTGAATGAAAAAGACAAAACATTTAGTCTAGCAGGTCATTTATTTAATTACCGCTTTATCTATCCAAGACTACCCTCATATAAAATAGAAAATATTGGATGTCAAAAATGTACTTAAGGTTATAGAATAAAATGTATACATTTGTTCCAATAGTTTTCAGAATTGTGTCAGCTGCTAGCACTAATTTGTGTGACTACTGAGTTGTGACAGTTAATATGCAAATTCAATTATTTTGGACCAATAAAATTTGAAATTACTTACCGAGACAACATGCAATGAAATATAATATATGTTGCATATATAACAAGAGAAAGAAACAGTCATAACTGTCCAATAATTTTAACTAATCCTAGATGGAATTATACAATACTGTTTAAAGGTCTATGTTCAGTAAGATTCTTTTTGTTTTTGAAATATGATTAAAATACAGTCAAAAACAGTAATAGTGGGAAATAATATTGCAATTTAGGATCGCCGCTTATTTGAATCTGTTTTCAAAAGTATTTACAGTTTTTTTCAATCGCTAACAAGCGCTTACCCATACTTCAGATACTTTTTCCTAAACTCTTAACACAGACTCACACCAACAAAACACAATTGGCCAAATGGATAATTTTCTTCTCAAGAACACATTTTGTTACAGATTTTTATGATTGTTTACACACTAAAATAAAAATTTCCACACAATTTGCAAAATTCTACTCCAATGAGCAAAACCCCTCCGCAGATTTGCACAACATTACACACAATGTCTGCCTTACCCTTATAGCAAAACATTACACACGGTGATTTGTAAAACTCTACACACATTTTCACACCTTAGACACAGATAAGGATTGTGAGGTTACTTCCTTGTCATTACAAAGCCCCGGATTGCCATTGACCACACTAATGAATGAATTGGATATGCACATCCATCAGGCGTGGAAGCACACATGTGCTAATTTGAAAACGCATCACTCAGGAGTGCTATAAAAGGCAGCAGGTGAGTTCACCTGTCTTCAACAAAAATGGAAGGAGCTAGAAGAAGAAGGAGAAGAAGAAGAAGAGTGAGAATAAGAGGGGGGGCTCAAAGAGGAGATGAAGGAGGTAGAGGAAGAGGAGAAGGAGGTAGAGGAAGAGGTGAAGGAGGTAGATGAAGAGGAGAAGGAGGTAGAGGAAGAGGAGAAGGAGGTAGAGGAAGAGGTGAAGGAGGTAGAGGGACCATGGACTGACACCGATGGAAGCTGGACAAAGAGTTCAACCAAATCTCTGGTTGATACTGTAACTGAATAGTTACAGTATTCTTGTTGCTTTTACAGCAGTTTTTCTTCAGAGTCAAACTGTATGTACTTCATGCAGTAATTTTAATTTGTCTACAGATTTTATTTTTTTCATTGATTTCATTGTTGGTTGATTACTGTAACTGATTATGGTAAGAAATACTGTAAATAAATACTTGAAATATGAGTCTGCAGAAATCAGTGTTGTGCAGTGCTTGGTAAGTTTATAGTAGGCCTATTTGTGTACATTCTCCCTATATCTCAAACCAATCATGAAGAATGTTGTTTGTGTGTCACAATTTTTTTTTTCATCTAAATTATCCCTTACATAACAATGTCTGGCCAAAAATCTAGCACATGCTATTTCCTAAAAATAGTATTTTTACAGATGTGTTTTTTATTTATCACAACAGTGTGAAACTGGTTACAATAGTGTCTGATCATTGAGGACTGTGTTGGTTAAATGAAAACTAATAGCATTTTCACAAATATGTGTATATCTTTTGACTGAAGTGTGTATGTTTTTACAGAAGTGTGTCATTTTCCAAACAATCTAGGAATTATGCCAATTGAGTGTGGTGTTTGGATAATTGTGATTACATTTTGAAAAAAAGAACCCGGTTTTCAAAATTGCGTGTAAACAATTGAAAAAAACTGTAAATATATACTAACTCTTCATTTCAAAATAGAACACATCTCTGCACACACTAACTTTACCAAAACACTGGAAATCTGACTCAGAATGAAATTATTCTGTCAAAGAATAACACTTGTTTTCACTTCACAAGGTACATGCAGTCAATCAAAGTACAACAGGTTTCAAAATACTGGCTATTGTATTACAAAAACTTCATAGACTTTTGTGTTTCAGTTTTACAGGTATTTGCATACAAAACATGCAATCCACCATTTTTACACTAAATTTATTGGTTGGGAACTGTATGTCCACATGTACAGTATTCCAGTAAAAAGCAAATCAGTTTTTTTTCCCTTTACTGTTTACCAGCCTCTCTTAGTGAAAGACCGTGGTTGATTACATGGTCAATGATAGTGGCACGAATTTCATCACTGACTACTGTTCTTGCAGCCCTTGGAATGCCACCACCACACATTCTTACACCTCTACCTTGCCCTCTCCTTAGGCCTGCTCTTCTCCCTGCACATCTCACTGCACATCTCACTGCATCTCTGACTGCACCTCTCACTGCACATCTCACTGCATCTCTCACTGCACCTCTCACTGCTCCTCTCACTGCACATCTCACTGCACATCTCATTGCCCCTCTCACTGCACATCTCACTGCATCTCTGACTGCACCTCTCACTGCACATCTCACTGCATCTCTCACTGCACATCTCACTGCACATCTCACTGCCCCTCTCACTGCACCTCTCACTGCACCTCTCACTGCACATCTCACTGCACATCTCACTGCCCCTCTCACTGCACCTCTCACTGCATATCTCACTGCACCTCTCACTGCATCTGTCACTGCACATCTCACTGCACCTCTCACTGCACATCTCACTGCACATCTCACTGCACCTCTCACTGCACCTCTCACTGCACATCTCACTGCACCTCTCACTGCACCTCTCACTGCATCTCTCACTGCACCTCTCACTGGGCCTGCTCTTCTCCCTGGGCCCCTTGCTCTTACTCTTCCTCGTCCAGACATTACAGTGTTTGTCTTTTTCTGTTTCCAAAAACATCACTCCTCAAAGTCCTCCTTTTACTGTATAAGTGTCAATGTAACAGAAAAAAATAACCCCTGCCACTGAGTCTAAGCCAGACTGGAATCAGCTATGGTTGGCCCAATTTACCCAACATAAATCAGGTGTGTGTCAATTATTCAATTGTTTGTTTATTATCAGCTGAGATATATTGTTTTTGAACTGATATCATTGAAGAAGCCGAGGTTTTTATACTGTATCTAAGGTTTGGAATATTGTTTTTGCTATTGTGGGGTGGTGTGTGTTAACATTTGTAAATACTACAAAAACAATCCATAATTTTGTTGGGAGGTATAGCTTGTCTGTTACGAAAATGTAAGCATTGTGGAAATGTGTTCACTGACTGCATATTGTGTGAAAACTGTATAGTATTGCTCTTAATTCATTATGATAAGATTTCCTGCATACAAAATATATTTCTAAAAAGTGCACAGATGTGGAATGTGTCTTAGAATGCAAGTTTCTAAAAAGTGCACAGATGTGGAATTTGTCTTAGAATGCAATGTGGATTATGCCAGTACTTACAGAGACAGTGGTGCTTGGTGTAGGGGCACTGGACACTGCTGCGCTGGGTTGGTCAACAGCCTGAGATGGTCTCCTAGCCACACTCAGTTTTGGCTTTGCAGCAGCAATGTGGGACCCACCAAATCTTGGCTTGGTAAACTAAAAAAGGGCAAAACAATTTCAATGAAAAGACAAATTGAATTGTAACAGCACATTGGCCAAAAATATAATAACATGTAAAATGAGAAAATATCTATTGATCCTATCATTCATTATATAACTAAAGGACCTGCTTTCTTTCTTTAACTTATTTTTTTGTCTGTGTATTACCACACTCTACTACTTATACAGATTGAAATAAGCACAGTTAGAATAGAAAAATGTTTGGGAAGGTATTGCTAGAATGTGAGTATATAGTAAATTAACAAGTACCTTTTAAAAATGACTTAAAATCAAAAATAGTTTGCACATAGTTTGTAAGAGAAAGCGTTTATTAACAGTAATGAAGGTTACACTTGAAATGGCAACAAAGCAGATTCATGATGACTTAATTAATAATACTTGTATAATTAATTGTGCATAAGTGGAATGTTACCTGAGAAATACAGAATGAAAGAGGTAGCTTCAGTAGCCAGTTGGAAAAATCAAGAGAGATACCATGAAGGACGTGAGTGTCCTTTAACCCATAATGGAAAAGCCCAATTAGAGAGGAAGAGGAGAATGCAAGAGCAGAGCCCAGAGAAGAAAGAGAGATCACATAGGTTACATTGTTCTTTCACCATTTTACTTGATCTAAACCAACCTGAGACAGTGAAACTGACCAATAAGCAGACTACAGCCGCCCCTGTACAAGGTGTGACAGCTGGCAGGTAGGTGTAAAAACATACCAGCCATTTCCACTGAACTTAAACCTTTATACTAAACGTATATTAAAACTGCAATTATATAAAAAAAAATGTTATTACCTTTGACAAACTTGGTATAATTTTAGAAGTAGGCTGGGGTGGGAGCTGACGCTGACTCTGCGCCATGACCTCCTGTGCTGGTCCAGTAGCGGCAGACTGTTGTTCAACAACCCTTGGTGCTTGTCCAATAGAGGCTGTGGCCTGCTTAAGACAACCACAAAAATACATAGGCTACAATAATTGTTGAACGAGAAGAATTTGTTCAGTAAATTATATATATATAAAAAAAATACAAGTTACATCTTTACATTGTTACCTTTTGAGTGTGAAAAACACATATGCACTTTGGGACCGCTCCAAGCAAGGTTGTCTGGCCGCGAGACTGCATCGGACATCTTTCAATCTGTAAACATTATCACACATATAATATAGAATACATGCATTTCTAACTTATCAGTATGAATGCCACATTAATTTATTGTAGTGTGTCATTTATTTTTATTCATGTTCTTTGAAGAGGAGATACAAACTGTAAAATTAGAGATAAAGAGTGAGTAAAGTTTGTATCCTCCTTTAAAAGAACAAGAGAGGAACATTTCACACCTTCAAAAAAACATCCATTCACTCAACATCCCCACCCCCACTGCCTCAAATCTCTGAATCTCCCAGTGCAAAAAAACGTTTTTTTTTTACATAAATAAACATAAATCTCAAATACCTGCAACATTATCTACATACATATCTATAAATAATGATGACATAGAATTAAATGATTAGGATTACAATTATTACGTCATGCAAAGGTGACAAAAGCACACTCACCCTTTGGTACACGTCATGCCACTTTTTCTGTCGAGGAGCTGGCCTGTTACCCTCATTTGATGGCCAAACTCCTGTGCTTGCAAACTTTTTTAGCCTTGCAATCCAGTCAGTATCTGACATGGCTTTATGGGATTTTTTGCCAGACATTTTTTTGTTGGGGGGCTAACGGTTAGGTTATATCGTTTTGAACAAAACTACTATAATACAAATTATTTCTTTAAAAAAAGCACACACGATATTTACAATTATAATATAGTATACAATTATATACAAATATAAAATTACATTGTCCGAAAATACAGTTAAAGTTACCGAAAAATAAGTTTCGCAGTCCTCCGTTAAAATGATGCTACCTGACCTCCGTGACAGTGATGCTCGACGTCTGAACGTTTTGACCTCTGACACGCCCCTCAGGATATGTCATTACTTCGTACACCTTCGGCTCAGTTCGGCAACTTGATTGACACTTGGCTAGCTTCCTGACTCCTCCTCCTAGCGGTGCTAAGCGTAAACGTGCCATCGACATTTCCTTGTACTCTGATTGGTCAAATGATGAAAATGATAAGGAAAAAGTCAAGAATGGCGCTCTCTGATTGGCTGCAGATGTTATAATGTCGAGAATGGCGCTCTCTAATTGGCTGCAAATGTTACAGCGCGTCGACGTGATTGGCTGTGGCGTTCAACATTGTTCAACATTATCCCCATTTTGACGGACTATCCTTCGGCACCTGGCGTTCAGGTCGCAGTCTCCCCTGGAGGCGTTGGTTCGAATCCCACTTCTGACAAACCTAACCTTTGGCTGCGGGCTCAAGCTAGAGTCTTTAACCCTCTGGCAAGTTTATCCAGAAATGCAGTAATTTTGACAAAGCACTGTAATTCAGTTCATGCTAGAATTAACCAAACATTAAAGTAACACTGACCTGCAGTACATGACCTTTGTAGTAACACTTTAGTGCAATGTATGGGATTCTATGGCACTTGGAATTTCAAGTCATGACATTTCAGAAAAAAATGGACAAGTTGATTGAATCGTATTCAACTGAATTTCACGAAATAACATGTTGTGACGTTTACCGGAAGAAGATGCAGTAGAATTTCATGGCAAGGATTCTTGGAAATTTTTTGGAATGAAATGTCATGGGTTTGGGGGCATGAGGTGGAGTGTCATGACACAAGATTCAAGAAAAGTCATGTAAAACATTACATTAGCATTAACAAGACATGCCATTAGAATGAAAGAATGATATCAGCCTTAACAAAACATTGTAACAACACCAACACATATGACATGAATATGAGAGTAATACAATTACTGCATTTGTTCAACATTAGTCTTAAAAAAACAATGGATTTCAATTACAGTGCATATGAAGAAATGGACAAAGGCATAAAAGGGAATACAGAAAGCAGCTCATTTATTTACACGGTCCCGTGTATCAAAACGCACCATTCTGCCCCGTGTGAGGCTCGAACTCACGACCTTCAGATTATGAGACTGACGCGCTGCCTAACTGCGCCAACGAGGCACGTGCTGAGACACGGGTGAGCGGTGAAGCCCTAGATTCTAGATCATCTGCCATTCTGTGTAGGTGCAAAAATGCTGCTCACCACTGGCTGTCATGTCAGGATGCCTGAGCGGTCTAAGGCGCTGCGTTCAGGTCGCAGTCTCCCCTTGAGGCGTGGATTCTAATCCCACTTCTGACAAACCTAACCTTTGGCTGCGGGCTCAAGCTAGAGTCTTTAACCCTCTGGCAAGTTTATCCAGAAATGCAGTAATGTTGACAAAGCACTGCAATTCAGTTCATTTAGAATTAACCAAACATTAAAATAACACTGACCTGCAGTACATGACCTTTAAAGTAACACTTTAGTGCAATGTATGGGATTCTATGGCACTTGGAATTTCAAGTCATGACATTTCAGAAAAAATGGACATGTTGATTGAATCGGATTCAACTGAATTTCACGAAATAACATGTTGTGATGTTTACCGGAAGAAGATGTAGTAGAATTTCATGGCAAGGATTCTTGGAAATTTCTTGGAATGAAATGTCATGGGTTTGGGGGCATGGGGTGGAGTGTCATGACACAAAATTCAAGGAATGTCATGTAAAACATTACATTACATTAGCATTAAAAAGACATTCCATTAGAATGAAAGAATGATTTAAGCCTTAACAAAACATTGTAACAACTGTCTAGTAAACAGGAGATCATGGATTCGAATCCCAGCAGTGCCTATGCCACAGGATGTGGGCACCGCTCACTTAATCTTTTACATATGTAAATCTTTGCATGCTGAACAGTGTGCATCTGCACAAAATGTGGAAATCTAAGAAGTGATGTGCATGCAATAGCGTCTTAAAGCTTGTCTTTTGTGGCTCTGTGGCGCAATGGATAGCGCATTGGACTTCTAGATTGTGAATAGAGGTATTCAAAGGTTGTGGGTTCGAGTCCCACCAGAGTCGTGCATACCCTCTTTTGCTCAGATGTCTTTGTGTTGGACAAGCATATGCTTAAAACTTGAATCCACAAACTACTTCAGAAGCATACCCTTCACGTTCTGCTTATTTCCCTTATTGGACACACCCAACTCAGATCACAGAGTACTCTACTAATTAACTTAAGTCACCTATTTAAATAAGAATAGGTTGAAATCCACTGGCCTAGGCCAAAATCTGCAACAACCTACTGTTGGCCACCTACCTAGAAAAAAAAGGAAAAAAAAAAAACACGCTTTCCATTTCTCCAAGCTGAAACAGCATTTAGATGTATCGTAACTAGAGGTTCCCGAAACATTTGAGACACGAGTACTGAGAGTTTCGATCCAGAAATAAATGGCTTGAGATATTCCCTTGTCCCTTGAAGGAATACAAGTTTATTAAAAGGTTTAATCTAACTTCTAATACTATCATATATAAACTGAGAAAGTTCTGTTTGTTGAAGTTAGCATTTCAGGTTAGGATGGTAAATGATATCAGCTGTGAAACAGTTTCCAGCAAGAGAATCTGGCAAATCCTGTTTTCTCCATTGTAAGTTAAATGAGTCTGATCACTGAGACTTTCTTTAATGGCTCTGGGATGGCTCTTGGAACCAGAGTTCCTGGCCACTATCAGCATTTGAATAGTTATCCTGATTCCATTGGATTGGTAATGCCCTCAGAGTAGGGTGTGTTAGTACTACATTTGCATGCTTTGTTTGAATTTGTCTCCACCTCCAGAAGTCCCTCCTCTTAAAATGCCTATAATATACCATGTAAAGTTACTTTAATTTAGACGATGTTGGAATGACTGCAGCTACCGACAAGCAATAAAGAACTTCTGCTTGGAAAACTTCCACCGTCTCCTGGTCTGAGCTTCTAACTTTTCTACAAAGAAAAAGTTCAAAACACCCTTATCCCTCAACAGAAGCCTGCACACCTTTCAGGTTTTGGAAATAATCCTGTAACTTCAAAGGGACCTATTCATGATGTAATCAGCTATTCTCCTGACATGCTACCTCTTTTAGACTTTGTATACAAAAGCATCGAACCAGCGACAGTAACTGGCGCTGTTGCTTAGTTGGTCAAAGCGCCTGTCTAGTAAACAGGAGATCATGGATTCGAATCCCAGCAGTGCCTATGCCACAGGATGTGGGCCCCGCTCACTTAATCTTTTACATATGTAAATCTTTGCATGCTGAACAGTGTGCATCTGCACAAAATGAGGAAATCTAAGAAGTGATGTGCATCCAATAGCGTCTTAAAGCTTGTCTTTTGTGGCTCTGTGGCGCAATGGATAGCGCATTGGACTTCTAGATTGTGAATGGAGGTATTCAAAGGTTGTGGGTTCGAGTCCCACCAGAGTCGTGCATATCCTCTATTGCTCAGATGTCTTTGTGTTGGACAGGCATATGCTTAAAACTTGAATCCACAAACTACTTCAGAAGCATACCCTTCACGTTCTGCTTATTTCCCTTATTGGACACACCCAACTCGGATCACAGAGTACTCTACTAATTAACTTAAGTCACCTATTTAAATAAGAATAGGTTGAAATCCACTGGCCTAGGCCAAAATCTGCAACAACCTATTGTTGGCCACCTACCTAGAAAAAAAGAAGAAAAAAAACACGCTTTCCATTTCTCCAAGCTGAAACAGCATTTAGATGTATCGTAACTGGAGGTTCCCGAAACATTTGAGACACGAGTACTGAGAGTTTCGATCCAGAAATAAATGGCTTGAGATATTCCCTTGTCCCTCAACAGAAGCCTGCACACCTTTCAGGTTTTGGAAATAATCCTGTAACTTCAAAGGGACCTATTCATGATGTAATCAGCTATTCTCCTGACATGCTACCTCTTTTAGACTTTGTATACAAAAGCATCGAACCAGTGACAGTAACTGGCGCTGTGGCTTAGTTGGTTAAAGCGCCTGTCTAGTAAACAGGAGATCCTGGGTTCCAATCCCAGCAGTGTCTTATCTGTGGCTTCTAACAGTAGTCATTCAATCATCTCTGATGTGAAAGACAATCTGGACTTCTCGGTTGCAAATGAAGGTTTTAAAAAGTGTGCCGTTTTTTGGATCCCACCAGAGTCACGAATGGTGTCCCTTTGCACAGACGTCTTTACCAGACTGACATTTGCTTAAAGCTGGGGTTTTCCAACTTTTTCAGAAGCCTACGCAGCACATTTTTCTTCTTTTCCTTATTGAGCACACCCAAGTCAGATCGTCCAGTACGTTACTTATCAATCAATTATTTGATTCACCTGTATTAAATGAGAGAGATAATAAAAAATATATATATATGTGGTGCAGATGCGCTTCAAGAATGGTTTGCAAGCTCCTGGCTTAGGCCTGAAATCTGCTACTACCGATTGATATGGTCAAGCCTATGGATATTTGTACAAACAAAGTCTTTACATATATGAAGAATAATACATGGATATCTTTCTGGATTTTGCCCTTTCATATCAGAAGAAGGCTCAGGAAACATTTTAGGCATTACTATCGAGAGTGTAGAGCCAAAATTAAATGAGTTCAGACATTCCCTTGAGGCGTGAAAGGCCCTCGTGTTTTGGAAACAATCCTCTTACCTCTAAGGGACCTCGTTCATGACGTGATCAGCTGTTTTCCTGATGTGGTACCTCTTTTAGACTTGTTTTACCAACAAATCTCACAGTACCTGGCGCTGTGGCTTAGCTGGTCAAAGCGCCTGTCTTGTAAACAGGAGATCCTGGGTTCAAATCCCAGCAGTGCCTTTGGCACAGGATATGGGAGTGCTTAACCTTTTCACATATGAAAGTCTTTGCATGACGAACTGTGTTTACCTGCACAAAACTGGAAAAACTAAGAAGTGCTGCGCATGCAACACTTCCCTGAAGTGTGTCATTTTATGGTACAATGGATAGAACTTTGGACTTCTAGGATGCGAATGGAGAAATTCCCTGGTTGTGAGTCCCACCAGAATAGTCAGTGGCCTCTTTTGCTCTGATGTCTCTGTGAGTCAGACATATGTTTAAAACTGGGGTCCACAAACTACTTCAGAAGCCTACCCTTCACATTCTGCTCATCTCCCTTATTGGACACACCCACGTCAGATCATTGAGTACTCTACTAAGTAGCTCAATTAACTCTGTTGAAATAAGGAAGATAACAAAAATGTATAGCGTCTGGGAGGTTTCCAGAATGGTTTGAAAACCACTGGCTTAGGCCAGAATCTGCTACTTCCTATTGTTGAGATCCAGCCTCTGGATGTATTCAAAACAGTCTTTACAAATATGAATATATAATTCATGAAAATCTTTCTGGATTTTGTCTTTCAGATCAGCTGAAAGCATAGCAGAGATTGCTTTCCATTTCTCCCAGCTGAGACAGAATTTAGATGTATTGTAACTGGAGGTTCCAAAAACATTTCAGACACAAGTATTGAGAGTTTCAGATATTCCCTCTTTCTTCAACAGAGCCCTGCATGCCCCTCGGGTTTTGGAAATAATCCCCTAACCTCTTTCATGATGTAATCAGCTATTTTCCTGACCTGCTACCTCTTTTAGACTTTTTATGCCAACACATTGTAGAGAGTTCAGCAAGTGGCGCTGTGGCTTAGTTGGTCAAAGCGCCTGTCTTGTAAACAGGAGATTCTGGGTTCGAATCCCAGCAGTGCCTATGCCACAGGATGTGGGCACCACTCACTTAATCTTTTACATATGTAAATCTTTGCATGCTGAACAGTGTGCATCTGCACAAAATGAGGAAATCTAAGAAGTGATGTGGATGCAATAGCGTCTTAAAGTTCGTCTTTTGTGGCTCTGTGGCGCAATGGATAGCGCATTGGACTTCTAGATTGTGAATGGAGATATTCAAAGGTTGTGGGTTTGAGTCCCACCAGAGTCGTGCATACCCTCTATTGCTCAGATGTTTTGGAAACAATCCTCTTACCTCTAAGGGACCTCGTTCATGACGTGATCAGCTGTTTTCCTGATGTGGTACCTCTTTTAGACTTGTTTTACCAACAAAATTCACGGTATCTGGCTCTGTGGCTTAGCTGGTCAAAGCGCCTGTCTTGTAAACAGGAGATCCTGGGTTCAAATCCCAGCAGTGCCTTTGGCACAGGATATGGGAGTGCTTAACCTTTTCACATATGAAAGTCTTTGCATGACGAACTGTGTTTACCTGCACAAAACTGGAAAAACTAAGAAGTGCTGTGCATGCAACACTTCCCTGAAGTGTGTCATTTTATGGTACAATGGATAGAACTTTGGACTTCTAGGATGCGAATGGAGAAATTCCCTGGTTGTGAGTCCCACCAGAATAGTCAGTGGCCTCTTTTGCTCTGATGTCTCTGTGAGTCAGACATATGCTTAAAACTTGAATCCACAAACTACTTCAGAAGCATACCCTTCACGTTCTGCTTATTTCCCTTATTGGACACACCCAACTCAGATCACAGAGTACTCTACTAATTAACTTAAGTCACCTATTTAAATAAGAATAGGTTGAAATCCACTGGCCTAGGCCAAAAGCTGCAACAACCTATTGTTGGCCACCTACCTAGAAAAAAAGAAGAAAAAAAAACACGCTTTCCATTTCTCCAAGCTGAAACAGCATTTAGATGTATCGTAACTGGAGGTTCCCGAAACATTTGAGACACGAGTACTGAGAGTTTCGATCCAGAAATAAATGGCTTGAGATATTCCCTTGTCCCTCAACAGAAGCCTGCACACCTTTCAGGTTTTGGAAATAATCCTGTAACTTCAAAGGGACCTATTCATGATGTAATCAGCTATTCTCTTCTTTTAGACTTTGTATACAAAAGCATTGAACAAGTGACAGTAACTGGAGCTGTGGCTTAGTTGGTCAAAGCGCCTGTCTAGTAAACAGTAGATCCTGGGTTCGAATCCCAGCAGTGCCTAATCTGTGGCTTCTAAGAGTAGTCATTTAACCTTCTCTGATGTGAAAGCTTAAAGCTTGTCTTTTGTGGCTCTGTGGCGCAATGGATAGCGCATTGGACTTCTAGATTGTGAATGGAGATATTCAAAGGTTGTGGGTTTGTCATATGGGTAATTAATAAATAAAAACGTATCGATACAAGGCCCCCACTCCAGAGCATTTTTTCACACACCGGCTTGTCTTGTGGATGTCTTGTGGATGCCATACCACCTTTGGAAGGTCAGGCTGTGCTGTCCTGTGTGTGGAGAATCAGGGTGTTCTGGTTAACCTCCACCAGCTGCATGGATGTTCCTCCCATCACCAAGCTGTTGCCCAGTACAAGCTGCCTTATCCTGCGATAGTCTTGCAGGATCAGAGACAATCTTGACAGGGCTCCCTTGCCTTTTCTTTTGGGGCTTGGGTGGACAGTGCAAAGTCTGATGAAGATGGTCTCCAGCAGACGGCAACAGTCAGGCCACTGAGCAGGTGCGCTGCTTGCACCCAGCACACATCTGGTGGTGCTCTGTACACCAGGGTGAGTGGGCTTCTTCGGGACCTTGAAGCGTCCACTCAGCAGTCTCTTTCGGCATCGACTGTCATACACCAGCCGTTCCTTGTCCCGGTCATCCAGGTTCTGCCAAAGAGCAATTATGGTGTTGGCTTCCTGGTTGGTCAGGCTGAGGGCTGTGTGGTCCCGGAGATCCACCAGATATTCTGCCAGCTGGTCCACATGTTGATAACCCGGGATATTTTGGTAGTCAACAGCCTATTAAAAAACACAAACATGCAATACAATTATTACATCTCATCTGTCTAATGCATAATTCCATAACTGATTGTGTTATTTTCCTGTTTATCACCGTAAAGCACTGTATAGTACAAAGCAGAGAGAGCGCCATTCTTGACATTTTACAAAGCACCAAATAAATAAAGATGACTTGACTTGATGTGTATTTGCAGCTTACAAATGAATTTAGGCTGTACTTTTAAATGTAAAATATGTGGAAAGTCTGGATTTAAAGCACTGGATGTTAATTCATCATAATTATTCTAGTTAATTTGAAAGACATACAAAGGAGTAGTATTTACCGTCTCTTCTTCATCATCATCCTGACCAGCATCCTCTGGCTCTGAGGGGAGAGTTGAAACAGATGTTTCAGAGGGAACAGGTGTGACAGCAGTCCCTGAGGGTCCAGGTGATGAAGGAGACTGTGTGAGGACAAGTTTGGGGTCAGGGACCAGTGAAGGGGATGTGGAGCCCAGTACAGGTGTGGCACTGCTGGTGACCAGGGTGGAAGAACCCAGTGTCAGTGTGGAAGAGGGTGGTGACAGAACAGCCTCCGGATCTGCTATTGTGTGATCCTCGCTGATGTCACAGAAGCCCTCATCTTCATCTCGCTCCTCCACACTGAGGTCCTCAATGAGCTCTGCTGTCTGCTCAGAGTCAGGATTCATGTCCTGCAGTGCCTGACCAGTCTGCTGGAACAGATACTGCACTCCAATGAGCTCACCTGAAATAAAAACAATAAACAAACGGAAATTAAATAGAATGTTGTGTATCATATTTGATACATTAGGCTTTTGTAGTAGCTCATATAGTGTGAGAATATAGAGCTCATCATCAAGGAGAAAAAAAACAAAACAGTTTTATTAAGAGGCCAAACACGTTTAATTATGGGGGCAAAACATGAAATGAAATGCAATACAATGATGATTGAGAGAAAAGTCTGATGATCATTTTGATATTTACATGTAACATGATTTTCTAATCAAGTGAACCCAAGCTGCTTCAGTCTAGTAACTAGTCATTAAATATTACTAACAATATAAAAGTTATTCTTACAATTACTTTATAAAATCAGTAAGGGTTTTACAATGAAAAGAAACGTGAAGCACGAGCTGAAGGTGGACACTTTTACAATTATACTAAAAGACTATAATCAATCAGACGACAGAGGGCATGTTTCCTAAAAATTTTTGATCATGTTGATCATTTAGAGTCCTTTAGAAACTTGCATATCAATTATGATACAATCGACTCTATAGGGTTAAATCTGACATATAGACGGAGGTTACACAGAAATTGCAAGTTGATAAAATAAAAAATATATAAAACAATTCTCACAGGTGTAACATGCAGGGGGACAAAACGTGGGGACCACTTTCCTGCCAAACAGCTTTTCATAATTGCCGTTTACACAGGTAACAAGTTCTCCTGTGTAGCTGCGCAAAGCTGATGGCTCCGATGACAGGGAAGCAGCCTCCCGGTCCTGGTTCCACCGGTGTAGACCCTCCAGCAGATAAATCTGAAAGTTCAGACTGTTTGCACTGGTCCCTGTAAATAGACACAACAGTGTTTAGGAGGTGTTAAAGGAACACACAAAAACACTTAATGCTCTTTCTTTACACCTGCACAGTGTGTGTGACAAAGACAATACCTGGGATGAAACGGTTCAGGTGTAAATGAAAGAGCTCGAGAGAAGTGGAGCCTCTGGCACATCTGTAGGTCTTCAGAAGCACACCTCCCTTGTTTAGGCTCCCTGTCTCTGTATAGAGCACAACACCAGGGGGGTCTTGAATGCATTTCACATGCTTCTTCTGGACATTCCAGATGTGCTCCATCCTTTCTCGGTCCAGGAGAGGAACACCCAGGGAGTCTTTGCCCTTGCTGCTCAGGAGCTCTGTAAGCAGCCGCTCAAGGAGAAGGATGGTAGTCTCCTCTCCACAGGTCCTCCTCCGGCAATGGAGTGCCAGCTCATTCCTGGTAAGATGCTTGTTGACATCTTCATCTGTCAGCGCAGGCCAACCCTGGGATATCAACAGCTCTCTCTTTGCTTTGCGAAGCATAGAAACATCAGCCGCATCCCACTCAAAAATGCACGCTGACAGCCGTGACATGAAGATGGGATACAGCTGATGGGCATCAGTTGTACACCCCATGGCAATCCTGCGCATAAAATGCCAGATGTCCAAGCGAATCATGAGATCAGGCCACCCTCTGAATCTGGTTTTCAGCTTGGTCTCACCCACATCAGTGCAGCAGCCACAGTCCATGTACAAAACAGCAGGTGGATCCACACTAGCCTGCTGGTACCTTTTCACCAGACCATCGACCATCATGTCCAGTCCTGCTCCTTCCTGTGCTGTCAGCACACTCATGAGCACCTGACCAAACTCATTGCCAACAGAGGTAAGCCAGAGTCCCGTTCCCCTTGCCGTCCCAGCCAGCTTCTTAGTGATCTGCAGTAGATGACAGGAAGCATGCAATGCAATGAAACATCACACCATGTAGAATATGATACTCATGCTCTGATAATGATATAACAGTAAACACCATAAATTAACAAAAATCCCCTGCTAACCTTTTTAGTGGAATCCATCTTCAAGACTGAACCATACGTAGATGTTATCCTTGCATGGATTTCATCCAGCCTTGTCAGGATGTCTTGGCTGTACACGGTGAGCAGCCACTTGCAGCTTGGGACCACTGTAGGCTCTGGGGGTTCCTGGAATTGTATTTGCAACACCCCGGGTCGTTTGAGGAAGTCCACACATTGGGTGGTGTACCGGGCCATACGCTGGAGCCACTCCTCACTGTGGTTCTCACGCAGCTGTTTGATGACACGGGACTGTTGCCTAGGCCACGCTCACGCAGGAGCCGAATGACTCTCATATCACAGGCATACCTTAGGAAAAGCTAAATCCACACATTCATATATTTTACACAATTGATTTGTAAAGTATTTGCAAACATATGTGATGATGGGCTATCAACTGGATGTGGAATTAAAGTGCCCTTACTTCCGCGTGAGGATGACCCGAAATTCAGAGCGATTGCCCAGATCCAGCTGTTGCAGGACAGTCTGACTCCAGGACACATGCGAGGCTTTACACTTGGTACAGATGAGGGTTTCTGTGACCATGTTGTACATCCTATCGATGTCCAGAACCTGCCGTGCCCTTTTGTGCAGACCGCCTCCAGTCAGCTGATGCTGCCCGCAGGCAGAATTGGGACAGAGAGCCTTGATCTTCCAAAGCTTGTACAGCATCCACAGCAACAGAGCATGACAAAAAATCTGTCTGGAGCTGGAGCCTGGTTGTAAATAAGTGCTGGCTGTGGTGGGTAATACCAGAGCTGTAGGTTGTCTCGAAGCTCTGGTTTTCCCTTGGGCCCCATTTTAAAAAGCCTGCTGGCAATCCACCTGTGATCCTCTGGTGGCAAAGTGTCCGACCACAAACGATGCAGTCGAACTAGAGATGCATCTTGCAGTAATGCCCCCGAAGGAGTAGTCTGTGAATGAAAAAGACAAAACATTTAGTCTAGCAGGTCATTTATTTAATTACCGCTTTATCTATCCAAGGCTACCCTCATATAAAATAGAAAATATTGGATGTCAAATACGTACTTAAGGTTATAGAATAAAATGTATACATTTGTTCCAATAGTTTTCAGAATTGTGTCAGCTGCTAGCACTAATTTGTGTGACTCTACTGAGTTGTGACAGTTAATATGCAAATTCAATTATTCTAGACCAATAAAATTTGAAATTACTTACCGAGACAACATGCAATGAAATATAATATATGTTGCATATATAACAAGAGAAAGAAACAGTCATAACTGTCCAATAGGAAGTCTGTGAATGAAAAAGACAAAACATTTAGTCTAGCAGGTCATTTATTTAATTACCGCTTTATCTATCCAAGACTACCCTCATATAAAATAGAAAATATTGGATGTCAAAAATGTACTTAAGGTTATAGAATAAAATGTATACATTTGTTCCAATAGTTTTCAGAATTGTGTCAGCTGCTAGCACTAATTTGTGTGACTACTGAGTTGTGACAGTTAATATGCAAATTCAATTATTTTGGACCAATAAAATTTGAAATTACTTACCGAGACAACATGCAATGAAATATAATATATGTTGCATATATAACAAGAGAAAGAAACAGTCATAACTGTCCAATAATTTTAACTAATCCTAGATGGAATTATACAATACTGTTTAAAGGTCTATGTTCAGTAAGATTCTTTTTGTTTTTGAAATATGATTAAAATACAGTCAAAAACAGTAATAGTGGGAAATAATATTGCAATTTAGGATCGCCGCTTATTTGAATCTGTTTTCAAAAGTATTTACAGTTTTTTTCAATCGCTAACAAGCGCTTACCCATACTTCAGATACTTTTTCCTAAACTCTTAACACAGACTCACACCAACAAAACACAATTGGCCAAATGGATAATTTTCTTCTCAAGAACACATTTTGTTACAGATTTTTATGATTGTTTACACACTAAAATAAAAATTTCCACACAATTTGCAAAATTCTACTCCAATGAGCAAAACCCCTCCGCAGATTTGCACAACATTACACACAATGTCTGCCTTACCCTTATAGCAAAACATTACACACGGTGATTTGTAAAACTCTACACACATTTTCACACCTTAGACACAGATAAGGATTGTGAGGTTACTTCCTTGTCATTACAAAGCCCCGGATTGCCATTGACCACACTAATGAATGAATTGGATATGCACATCCATCAGGCGTGGAAGCACACATGTGCTAATTTGAAAACGCATCACTCAGGAGTGCTATAAAAGGCAGCAGGTGAGTTCACCTGTCTTCAACAAAAATGGAAGGAGCTAGAAGAAGAAGAAGAAGAAGAAGAAGAGTGAGAATAAGAGGGGGGGCTCAAAGAGGAGATGAAGGAGGTAGAGGAAGAGGAGAAGGAGGTAGAGGAAGAGGTGAAGGAGGTAGATGAAGAGAAGGAGGTAGAGGAAGAGGAGAAGGAGGTAGAGGAAGAGGTGAAGGAGGTAGAGGGACCATGGACTGACACCGATGGAAGCTGGACAAAGAGTTCAACCAAATCTCTGGTTGATACTGTAACTGAATAGTTACAGTATTCTTGTTGCTTTTACAGCAGTTTTTCTTCAGAGTCAAACTGTATGTACTTCATGCAGTAATTTTAATTTGTCTACAGATTTTATTTTTTTCATTGATTTCATTGTTGGTTGATTACTGTAACTGATTATGGTAAGAAATACTGTAAATAAATACTTGAAATATGAGTCTGCAGAAATCAGTGTTGTGCAGTGCTTGGTAAGTTTATAGTAGGCCTATTTGTGTACATTCTCCCTATATCTCAAACTAATCATGAAGAATGTTGTTTGTGTGTCACAATTTTTTTTTTCATCTAAATTATCCCTTACATAACAATGTCTGGCCAAAAATCTAGCACATGCTATTTCCTAAAAATAGTATTTTTACAAATGTGTTTTTTATTTATCACAACAGTGTGAAACTGGTTACAATAGTGTCTGATCATTGAGGACTGTGTTGGTTAAATGAAAACTAATAGCATTTTCACAAATATGTGTATATCTTTTGACTGAAGTGTGTATGTTTTGACAGAAGTGTGTCATTTTCCAAACAATCTAGGAATTATGCCAATTGAGTGTGGTGTTTGGATAATTGTGATTACATTTTGAAAAAAAGAACCCGGTTTTCAAAATTGCGTGTAAACAATTGAAAAAAACTGTAAATATATACTAACTCTTCATTTCAAAATAGAACACATCTCTGCACACACTAACTTTACCAAAACACTGGAAATCTGACTCAGAATGAAATTATTCTGTCATGATTTCCGTTACACGAGAGTAGATGTTAAAACTTCATGCTGATTTGTACTCGGCTTTCGCCAAGATAATCACCAACTAAGACGTAGCTTTACAGTAACCTATGCTTCTCCATCCATTTACGCTTCTTTCCATCTAGTGACGTGAATCTTCTGTCTGGTGTTAATACAGTGTATTGCGCGTCAGCACACACAACGGCTGCAACCACAGTGCGGTCCCCCATAACAACCCTCTGGATTGAGCGGAGTAGGGAACATCTCTAGGGTCTTCAAGTGGGCACCTTCCGTCCTCAGTGTTTCGTCGACTAGCCCACGACACCTCATGAGGGCTCGACAGTGACTCTGGCGTCCCAGAGTCACCCCCCTCCGTCCCCCACTCAACTCAGCCCAGCTTACTGACCTCTACTTCCCTCTTGCTGCTGAGACCTAACCACAATCTCACAATCTCTCCGCAACCCAACTATACGCGCCAACCCGTTTGACTAAGGCTGTCGAGCCCCACTGGTGCGTTAATATGCAGTTTCAGTGGCAACGGTTCCGTATGGCATACCACCTACCACAAAACACAATATCTGCCCAACCACCCGTCATTCACGCAATATACACAGGAACGTAATGACTGTAAATACTATACAACCTATACAAATAAACCAACAGTTGCTGCTGAGACCTAACCACAATCTCACCGCAACCCAACCATACGCGCCAACCCGTTTGACTAAGGCTGTCGAGCCCCACTGGTGCGTTAATATGCAGTTTCAGTGGCAACGGTTGCGTATGGCATACCACCTACCACAAAACACAATATCTGCCCAACCACCCGTCATTCACGCAATATATACAGGAACGTAATGGCTATAAATACTATACAACCTATACAAATAAACCAACAGTTGCTGCTGAGACCTAACCACAATCTCACAATCTCTCCGCAACCCAACCATACGCGCCAACCCGTTTGACTAAGGCTGTCGAGCCCCACTGGTGCGTTAATATGCAGTTTCAGTGGCAACGGTTCCGTATGGCATACCACCTACCGCAAAACACAATATCTGCCCAACCACCCGTCATTCACGCAATATACACAGGAACGTAATGACTGTAAATACTATACAACCTATACAAATAAACCAACAGACCTTTCAAGTTTTCAAGAATTCTACGAAACCGTAGCATGGCGGCCTGTACACAGCCAGCTATAATCTTTCCGTCTCAACCACAGCCAGTTGCTGCTCCTTTCTGCTGCTTCAGATAAGTTCTTTACTGTACGACGCAACTCTTGGCCACTGAATCTGACGTCTCTGAGGAACCGGGTTGTAGAGTGTGCCACAAAACCACGACAACCCACTTCCACTGGATAAACCTGGACTCTCCATCCTCGCTGTTCTGCTTCAGTGGCCAGATGAGCATACCGCAGTTTCTTCCTCTCATATGCCTCATCTACCGCATCCTCCCATGGCACTGTTAACTCTATCAGTTGAACAATGCGTGCTGATCCAGACCACAAAACAATATCTGGCCGTAGGTTAGTGGTGGCAATCTCAGGTGGAAAAATAAGCCGTTGATCAAGATCAACCAGCATCTTCCAGTCCCTAGCAGCTTCCAGTTGTCCTGGGCGAGAATTGGTGTTAGCACCTTTTCTTGGTGGTTGCTCGCCTGGGCGGAGGAATATTGTCTTCTGCGTGTAATGTTTTGCTAGAACAGGCGGCAATTTATTGGTCATACTACGCTTGCCTTCCAATGCTAAAGCCAAACATCGCAATACTTGGTCATGGCGCCAAGTAAACCGACCCTGGCTAAGAGCCACCTTACATCCTGTCAAAATGTGCCTTAATGTGGCAGGTGATGAACACAAAGGACAAGATGGATCCTCTCCTACCCAGAGGTTTAGGTTCTGCGGTGATGGGAGAACATCATATGTTGACCTAATAAGGAAACTGATCCTACTCTCTTCCATTGACCAAAAGTCTTGCCAGCCCATTTTGCGTTGTTCCACACTCTCCCATCTCATCCACTCTCCCTGCTTGGCCTGGGAAATGGCCTTTATACATCTCATCCTCTCCTCCTGCTTTCGCACCTCGTTGACTACCAGCTTCCTCCTTTGGGCTGGGCCTGCCTTGTGCCATTTAGGAGGAACTAAACTGAGCCCAAAACCCCCTCTTCCATGCTGTACCTGTCCCACGATATCCCCAATTTGAATGTCAGCCTTTGCCTCTACCACAGATTTCTTTGCTGACCACTTTCTACCAGTTTTTACCACAGGGGCTGTCTCCCTTACGCATTTGTCACGTGACTCTGCTAAAGTCATTTCCAGTCTGACCTTGGCACACTTAAACTCCTCGGTTAAAGCAGAGACTGGCAGCTGCAATACTCCTTTACTATAAAGTCCCACTCTGCTGAGGCAGCGTGGAACTCCCAACCATTTCCTGATGTATGAACTTATTAACGCTTCCAGCTTATCCACTGTTGTCAAAGAAACCTCATACACAGTCAGTGGCCACAGCAACCTTGGCAGTAGACCAAACTGAAAGCACCAGAGTTTCAGTTTGCCTGGTAGAGCACAGCTGTTTATGCTCTTCAACCCTTCCACTGCTTGTCGTCTAACTTCTCCCACTCGAACTGTGTCCTTTAGATCCCCATCGTACCATCTCCCTAGACTCTTCACTGGCTTCTGAGAAACTGTTGGTATTGCCTCACCATTAATGAAGAATGTTTTATCTACTACCTTGCCTTTAATTATGGAGATGCTCCTTGATTTAGAGGGCTTAAATTGCATTCGTGCCCATTCAATATTATCTGTTAACTTCCCCAATAACCGATTAGTGCAGGCTACCGTTGTAGTCATGGTTGTCATGTCATCCATGTATGCTCTGATTGGTGGTAGTCGCATCCCAGAAGCCAAGCGCTCTCCTCCTACTACCCATTTTGATGCCCTAATGATTACTTCCATTGCCATGGTAAAAGCCAGTGGAGAAATGGTGCATCCTGCCATTATTCCAACCTCTAAGCATTGCCATGTAGTGCTGAATTCTGGAGTTGAGAAACTAAATTGCAAATCTCCAAAATAGGCTTTCACTAAATTTGTTATCGACATCGGTACCCTGAAAAAATCAAATGATGCCCAAAGAAGCTCATGTGGCACTGAACCATATGCATTAGCCAAATCCAGGAATGTCACGTGGAGCTCCTTCCTCTCCTTTTTAGCTGATTGAATTCGTTGCCAGATAACACTGATGTGTTCTAAGCATCCTGAGAATCCTGGAATGCCCGCTTTTTGAACTGAAGTGTCAATGAAGCCATTCTTTAATAGGTAGGTTGACAATCTCTGAGCAATAATGCTGAAGAAAATCTTTCCTTCGACGTTTAATAGTGAAATAGGGCGAAACTGACTGATGCTTGTAGCATCTTTTTCTATGGGTATAAAGACTCCCCCTGCTCTGCGCCATGCTCTAGGTACAACCTGCTTTTCCCAAGCCACTTTTATCAATTTCCACAGAATTCGTAGAACTCCTGAAGCACTCTTGTACACTCTGTACGGAACTCCATTAGGCCCTGGAGATGATGAAGCCCTTGCCTTTCTCACAACCTGCTCTATCTCTTTCCACTTAGGTGCACAGACCTCCATTTGGTATTCTGGTGGATTGACAGGTGGGATGTCTGACGGAATAGACATAGGCTTATGCCTTTTTGCATCTGTATGTGTTTCCTCCAAATATCTCTCTAGCTCAACCCTAGATGCTTTTAAAGTGCCATTCTTCTCACTGGTGAATAACTTCTTTGCGAATTTGAATGGATCTTTATAGAAATTAGCCCTCGCACGCTCCTTCTTTTTGTAGCGTTTCCGTAGGCGCTCAGCTCTGCGTAATGTTGCAAGCTTATCTTTTATGGCCCTTTGTAAGAGATTGAGTCCCTCCTTCTGACTTTGTTCCGCTCTTTTCCATTGCTTCCTCAGCTGTCTCCTTTCTCTAACTAACCCTTCAATTTTCTGCTGCCGTCTAGACAATCCAGGAGTAGTTTGTACTTTTTCCTTCCTTTTTTCCACACCAAACCTCTCACTTCCATATGCGTAAATGATGTCCCCAAATTTATCCAGCTTCTTTTCAACTGTACCAGTTAATCTTTCTAATGCAAAGCATAGATCTGTGTTTACCGTGTCCCATGCAGTTTTCTCACAAGCTCTTGGCCATCTAACTCCAGGCCTATGCCCGTTGAGGTTCTTTTCTCTCTTATGCTGGTTAGTCTGACCGGGTTCACAAGAATCAATGTGTTCATCACTAACTGTGCAAACCCTCCTCTCCTCTATGACAGGGGTGCTGATATCCTGCGAACTGTGGTTTGCTTCCTGTCGCTGGATTTCATTCGACTGACTTGACTGACTTCGTAAGAAGTACTGATCAATGCGAGGCCCTTGTCCCTTCTCCCTCAAGCATTTCATTTTCCCTTGATGAATCTTCAAACCCCTGACCGTTGTCGCCTTGCTCCAGCCACAGACACAAGCTTGGAGTTCAATGGCTTTGCTAACTGCAGAACCTGAACTAGTCTTTTGTGAAGTACTCTCTATACTCATATCCGTTTCCATTCCAAAGTCGTTAACCATGTTGTCCACCATTGAGTCATCTTCCGCCCCTGCTCTCGCAGACTCTAGGGGTATTTTCCTCTTTAATTTTTCAGAAGCCTTGGGCGGGTGTCTCCAGCATCCTGTAAACACAGAGCTGGATACTGCCGACAAGGGTAGCTAACCCTTACCAGCCCCATTGGGGTCTCTTTCCTCCTGTCAGCTGTCTCTCCAGGCTGTCACAAGGTCTTTCCCTTGTTGCCAGCAGCACTATTCACCGCAGTCACTGGACGTATCCAGATCTTCATGATTTCCGTTACACGAGAGTAGATGTTAAAACTTCATGCTGATTTGTACTCGGCTTTCGCCAAGATAATCACCAACTAAGACGTAGCTTTACAGTAACCTATGCTTCTCCATCCATTTACGCTTCTTTCCATCTAGTGACGTGAATCTTCTGTCTGGTGTTAATACAGTGTATTGCGCGTCAGCACACACAACGGCTGCAACCACAGTGCGGTCCCCCATAACAACCCTCTGGATTGAGCGGAGTAGGGAACATCTCTAGGGTCTTCAAGTGGGCACCTTCCGTCCTCAGTGTTTCGTCAACTAGCCCACGACACCTCAAGAGGGCTCGACAGTGACTCTGGCATCCCAGAGTCACCCCCCTCCGTCCCCCACTCAACTCAGCCCAGCTTACTGACCTCTACTTCCCTCTTGCTGCTGAGACCTAACCACAATCTCACAATCTCTCCGCAACCCAACCATACGCGCCAACCCGTTTGACTAAGGCTGTCGAGCCCCACTGGTGCGTTAATATGCAGTTTCAGTGGCAACGGTTCCGTATGGCATACCACCTACCACAAAACACAATATCTGCCCAACCACCCGTCATTCACGCAATATACACAGGAACGTAATGACTGTAAATACTATACAACCTATACAAATAAACCAACAGTTGCTGCTGAGACCTAACCACAATCTCACCGCAACCCAACCATACACGCCAACCCGTTTGACTAAGGCTGTCGAGCCCCACTGGTGCGTTAATATGCAGTTTCAGTGGCAACGGTTCCGTATGGCATACCACCTACCACAAAACACAATATCTGCCCAACCACCCGTCATTCACGCAATATATACAGGAACGTAATGACTGTAAATACTATACAACCTATACAAATAAACCAACAGTTGCTGCTGAGACCTAACCACAATCTCACAATCTCTCCGCAACCCAACCATACGCGCCAACCCGTTTGACTAAGGCTGTCGAGCCCCACTGGTGCGTTAATATGCAGTTTCAGTGGCAACGGTTCCGTATGGCATACCACCTACCGCAAAACACAATATCTGCCCAACCACCCGTCATTCACGCAATATACACAGGAACGTAATGACTGTAAATACTATACAACCTATACAAATAAACCAACAGACCTTTCAAGTTTTCAAGAATTCTACGAAACCGTAGCATGGCAGCCTGTACACAGCCAGCTAGAATCTTTCCGTCTCAACCACAGCCAGTTGCTGCTCCTTTCTGCTGCTTCAGATAAGTTCTTTACTGTACGACGCAACTCTTGGCCACTGAATCCGACGTCTCTGAGGAACCGGGTTGTAGAGTGTGCCACAAAACCACGACAACCCACTTCCACTGGATAAACCTGGACTCTCCATCCTCGCTGTTCTGCTTCAGTGGCCATATGAGCATACCGCAGTTTCTTCCTCTCATATGCCTCATCTACCGCATCCTCCCATGGCACTGTTAACTCTATCAGTTGAACAATGCGTGCTGATCCAGACCACAAAACAATATCTGGCCGTAGGTTAGTGGTGGCAATCTCAGGTGGAAAAATAAGCCGTTGATCAAGATCAACCAGCATCTTCCAATCCCTAGCAGCTTCCAGTTGTCCTGGGCGAGAATTGGTGTTAGCACCTTTTCTTGGTGGTTGCTCGCCTGGGCGGAGGAATATTGTCTTCTGCGTGTAATGTTTTGCTAGAACAGGCGGCAATTTATTGGTCATACTACGCTTGCCTTCCAATGCTAAAGCCAAACATCGCAATACTTGGTCATGGCGCCAAGTAAACCGACCCTGGCTAAGAGCCACCTTACATCCTGTCAAAATGTGCCTTAATGTGGCAGGTGATGAACACAAAGGACAAGATGGATCCTCTCCTACCCAGAGGTTTAGGTTCTGCGGTGATGGGAGAACATCATATGTTGACCTAATAAGGAAACTGATCCTACTCTCTTCCATTGACCAAATCTCTTCCATTGACCAAAAGTCTTGCCAGCCCATTTTGCGTTGTTCCACACTCTCCCATCTCATCCACTCTCCCTGCTTGGCCTGGGAAATGGCCTTTATACATCTCATCCTCTCCTCCTGCTTTCGCAACTCGTTGACTACCAGCTTCCTCCTTTGGGCTGGGCCTGCCTTGTGCCATTTAGGAGGAACTAAACTGAGCCCAAAACCCCCTCTTCCATGCTGTACCTGTCCCACGATATCCCCAATTTGAAGGTCAGCCTTTGCCTCTACAACAGATTTCTTTGCTGACCACTTTCTACCAGTTTTTACCCTTGGGGCAGTCTCCCTTACGCATTTGTCACGTGACTCTGCTAAAGTCATTTCCAGTCTGACCTTGGCACACTTAAACTCCTCGGTTAAAGCAGAGACTGGCAGCTGCAATACTCCTTTACTATAAAGTCCCACTCTGCTGAGGCAGCGTGGAACTCCCAACCAAAGAATAACACTTGTTTTCACTTCACAAGGTACATGCAGTCAATCAAAGTACAACAGGTTTCAAAATACTGGCTATTGTATTACAAAAACTTCATAGACTTTTGTGTTTCAGTTTTACAGGTATTTGCATACAAAACATGCAATCCACCATTTTTACACTAAATTTATTGTTTGGGAACTGTATGTCCACATGTACAGTATTCCAGTAAAAAGCAAATCAGTTTTTTTTCCCTTTACTGTTTACCAGCCTCTCTTAGTGAAAGACCGTGGTTGATTACATGGTCAATGATAGTGGCACGAATTTCATCACTGACTACTGTTCTTGCAGCCCTTGGAATGCCACCACCACACATTCTTACACCTCTACCTTGCCCTCTCCTTAGGCCTGCTCTTCTCCCTGGCCCTGCTCCTCTCACTGCACATCTCACTGCACATCTCACTGCATCTCTGACTGCACCTCTCACTGCACATCTCACTGCATCTCTCACTGCACCTCTCACTGCACCTCTCACTGCACCTCTCACTGCACCTCTCACTGCACCTCTCACTGCATCTCTCACTGCATCTCTCACTGCACCTCTCACTGCATCTGTCACTGCACATCTCACTGCACCTCTCACTGCACCTCTCACTGCACCTCTCACTGCACCTCTCACTGCACATCTCACTGCACCTCTCACTGCACATCTCACTGCACATCTCACTGCACATCTCACTGCACATCTCACTGCACCTCTCACTGCACCTCTCACTGCACCTCTCACTGCATCTCTCACTGGGCCTGCTCTTCTCCCTGGGCCCCTTGCTCTTACTCTTCCTCGTCCAGACATTACAGTGTTTGTCTTTTTCTGTTTCCAAAAACATCACTCCTCAAAGTCCTCCTTTTACTGTATAAGTGTCAATGTAACAGAAAAAAATAACCTCTGCCACTGAGTCTAAGCCAGACTGGAATCAGCTATGGTTGGCCCAATTTACACAACATAAATCAGGTGTGTGTCAATTATTCAATTGTTTGTTTATTATCAGCTGAGATATATTGTTTTTGAACTGATATCATTGAAGAAGCCGAGGTTTTTATACTGTATCTAAGGTTTGGAATATTGTTTTTGCTATTGTGGGGTGGTGTGTGTTAACATTTGTAAATACTACAAAAACAATCCATAATTTTGTTGGGAGGTATAGCTTGTCTGTTACGAAGATGTAAGCATTGTGGAAATGTGTTCACTGACTGCATATTGTGTGAAAACTGTATAGTATTGCTCTTAATTCATTATGATAAGATTTCCTGCATACAAAATATATTTCTAAAAAGTGCACAGATGTGGAATGTGTCTTAGAATGAAAGTTTCTAAAAAGTGCACGGATGTGGAATTTGTCTTAGAATGCAATGTGGATTATGCCAGTACTTACAGAGACAGTGGTGCTTGGTGTAGGGGCACTGGACACTGCTGCGCTGGGTTGGTCAACAGCCTGAGATGGTCTCCTAGCCACACTCAGATTTGGCTTTGCAGCAGCAATGTGGGACCCACCAAATCTTGGCTTGGTAAACTAAAAAAGGGCAAAACAATTTCAATGAAAAGACAAATTGAATTGTAACAGCACATTGGCCAAAAATATAATAAAATGTAAAATGAGAAAATATCTATTGATCCTATCATTCATTATATAACTAAAGGACCTGCTTTCTTTCTTTAACTTATTTTTTGTCTGTGTATTACCACACTCTACTACTTATACAGATTGAAATAAGCACAGTTAGAATAGAAAAATGTTTGGGAAGGTATTGCTAGAATGTGAGTATATAGTAATTTAACAAGTACCTTTTAAAAATGACTTAAAATCAAAAATAGTTTGCACATAGTTTGTAAGAGAAAGCGTTTATTAACAGTAATGAAGGTTACACTTGAAATGGCAACAAAGCAGATTCATGATGACTTAATTAATAATACGTGTATAATTAATTGTGCATAAGTGGAATGTTACCTGAGAAATACAGAATGAAAGACGTAGCTTCAGTAGCCAGTTGGAAAAATCAAGAGAGATGCCATGAAGGACGTGAGTGTCCTTTAACCCATAATGGCAAAGCCCAATTAGAGAGGAAGAGGAGAATGCAAGAGCAGAGCCCAGAGAAGAAAGAGAGATCACATAGGTTACATTGTTCTTTCACCATTTTACTTGATCTAAACCAACCTGAGACAGTGAAACTGACCAATAAGCAGACTACAGCCGCCCCTGTACAAGGTGTGACAGCTGGCAGGTAGGTGTAAAAACATACCAGCCATTTCCACTGAACTTAAACCTTTATACTAAACGTATATTAAAACTGCAATTATATAAAAAAAATGTTATTACCTTTGACAAACTTGGTATAATTTTAGAAGTAGGCTGGGGTGGGAGCTGACGCTGACTCTGCGCCATGACCTCCTGTGCTGGTCCAGTAGCGGCAGACTGTTGTTCAACAACCCTTGGTGCTTGTCCAATAGAGGCTGTGGCCTGCTTAAGACAACCACAAAAATACATAGGCTACAATAATTGTTGAACGAGAAGAATTTGTTCAGTAAATTATATATATATAAAAAAAATACAAGTTACATCTTTACATTGTTACCTTTTGAGTGTGAAAACCACATATGCACTTTGGGACCGCTCCGAGCAAGGTTGTCTGGCCGCGAGACTGCATCGGACATCTTTCAATCTGTAAACATTATCACACATATAATATAGAATACATGCATTTCTAACTTATCAGTATGAATGCCACATTAATTTATTGTAGTGTGTCATTTATTTTTATTCATGTTCTTTGAAGAGGAGATACAAACTGTAAAATTAGAGATAAAGAGTGAGTAAAGTTTGTATCCTCCTTTAAAAGAACAAGAGAGGAACATTTCACACCTTCAAAAAAACATCCATTCACTCAACATCCCCACCCCCACTGCCTCAAATCTCTGAATCTCCCAGTGCAAAAAAAAGTTTTTTTTTTACATAAATAAACATAAATCTCAAATACCTGCAACATTATCTACATACATATCTATAAATAATGATGACATAGAATTAAATGATTAGGATTACAATTATTACATCATGCAAAGGTGACAAAAGCACACTCACCCTTTGGTACACGTCATGCCACTTTTTCTGTCGAGGAGCTGGCCTGTTACCCTCATTTGATGGCCAAACTCCTGTGCTTGCAAACTTTTTTAGCCTTGCAATCCAGTCAGTATCTGACATGGCTTTATGGGATTTTTTGCCAGACATTTTTTTGTTGGGGGGCTAACGGTTAGGTTATATCGTTTTGAACAAAACTACTATAATACAAATTATTTCTTTAAAAAAAGCACACACGATATTTACAATTATAATATAGTATACAATTATATACAAATATAAAATTACATTGTCCAAAAATACAGTTAAAGTTACCGAAAAATAAGTTTCGCAGTCCTCCGTTAAAATGATGCTGCCTGACCTCCGTGACAGTGATGCTCGACGTCTGAACTTTTTGACCTCTGACACGCCCCTCAGGATATGTCATTACTTCGTACACCTTCGGCTCAGTTCGGCAACTTGATTGACAATTGGCTAGCTTCCTGACTCCTCCTCCTAGCGGTGCTAAGCGTAAACGTGCCATTGACATTTCCTTGTACTCTGATTGGTCAAATGTCGAAAATGATAAGGAAAAAGTCAAGAATGGCGCTCTCTGATTGGCTGCAGATGTTATAATGTCGAGAATGGCGCTCTCTAATTGGCTGCAAATGTTATAGCGCGTCAACGTGATTGGCTGTGGCGTTCAACATTGTTCAACATTATCCCCATTTTGACGGACTATCCTTCGGCAGCTGGCGTTCAGGTCGCAGTCTCCCCTGGAGGCGTTGGTTCGAATCCCACTTCTGACAAACCTAACCTTTGGCTGCGGGCTCAAGCTAGAGTCTTTAACCCTCTGGCAAGTTTATCCAGAAATGCAGTAATTTTGACAAAGCACTGCAATTCAGTTCATGCTAGAATTAACCAAACATTAAAGTAACACTGACCTGCAGTACAGGCCCTTTATAGTAACACTTTAGTGCAATGTATGGGATTCTATGGCACTTGGAATTTCAAGTCATGACATTTCAGAAAAAATGGACATGTTGATTGAATCGGATTCAACTGAATTTCACGAAATAACATGTTGTGATGTTTACCGGAAGAAGATGCAGTAGAATTTCATGGCAAGGATTCTTGGAAATTTCTTGGAATGAAATGTCATGGGTTTGGGGGCATGGGGTGGAGTGTCATGACACAAGATTCAAGGAAAGTCATGTAAAACATTACATTAGCATTAACAAGACATGCCATTAGAATGAAAGAATGATATCAGCCTTAACAAAACATTGTAACAACACCAACACATATGACATGAATATGAGAGTAATACAATTACTGCATTTGTTCAACATTAGTCTTAAAAAAACACTGGATTTCAATTACAGTGCATATGAAGAAATGGACAAAGGCATAAAAGGGAATACAGAAAGCAGCTCATTTATTTACACGGTCCCGTGTATCAAAAAGCACCATTCTGCCCCATGTGAGGCTCGAACTCACGACCTTCAGATTATGAGACTGACGCGCTGCCTAACTGCGCCAACGAGGCATGTGCTGTGACACAGGTGAGGGGTGAAGCCCTAGATTCTAGATCATCTGCCATTCTGTGTAGGTGCAAAAATGCTGCTCACCACTGGCTGTCATGTCAGAATCAGAATCAGAATCAGAAAGAGCTTTATTGCCAAGTGTGCTTGCACACACAAGGAATTTGTTTTGGTACTGAGGCTTCCAGTGGACATATACAAATACAACATGAACCATAATACTACAAATTATAAGAATAAAAAATAAAAATATAAATATATGAGAATAAAACTATCACAGTTGGGTTTAGTCAGAATAGACATTTTCAGATTTACAGATTATGAACCTATTTACAGTGTTTTGAATATTATAAATAAATAAATCTACATATAAGTATCACCTGAGTTGTGGGATATTGCACTAAACAGTGGGAGTATTGCACTTACAGGCATATGCCTTGGGAGGAGTGTTAACTGTTCAGGAGGGAAATGGCCTGTGGGAAGAAACTGTTCCTGTGCCGAGATGTTCTTGTGGCCAGTGATCTGAGTCTCCGTCTTGACGGTAACAGTTCAAACAGGTGGTGTCCAGGGTGAGTGGAGTCTGTGATGATTTTACCTGCTCTCTTCCTCACTCTGGAAGAGTACAGGTCCTGGAGGTTTGGCAGGGGGGCACCAATAATCCTCTCCGCAGTCCGGACTGTCCGTTGTAGTCTCCTGATGTCTGATTTGGTAGCTGAACCAAACCAGACAGTGATGGAAGCGCACAAGACAGACTCAATGACGGCTGAGTAGAACTGAATCAGCAGATCCTGTGGCAGGTTGAACTTCCTCAGCTGGCGAAGGAAGTACAGTCTCTGCTGGGCCTTTTTCACAGTGGAGTCAATGTGATTGTCCCACTTCAGGTCCTGAGAGATGATAGTGCCCAGGAACCTGAATGACTCCACTGCTTCCACAGTGCTGTTCATGATGGTGAGTGGGGGGAGAGCTGAGCTGTTCCTCCTGAAGTCCACGATCATCTCCACTGTTTTGAGCGTGTTCAGCTCAAGGTTGTTATAACGGCACCAGGCAGCCAGCTGTTCAACCTCCAGTCTGTAAGCAGACTCGTCACCGTTTCGGATGAGACCGATGACAGTGGTGTCGTCTGCAAATTTCAGGAGCTTGACAGTGGGGTCTTTAGAAGTGCAGTCATTAGTGTACAGGGAGAAGAGCAGTGGGGAGAGAACGCACCCTTGGGGAGCACCAGTGCTGATTGTGAGTGTCTTGGATGTGTGTTTCCCCAGTCTCACTCGCTGCTGCCGGTCCGTCAGGAAGCTGGTGATCCACTGACAGATCGAGGATGGTATGGAGAGCTGGGTCAGTTTGGCTGTGAGAAGACCAGGCATGATGGTATTGAAGGCCGAACTGAAGTCCACAAAGAGGATCCTTGCATAAGTCCCTGGTCTGTCGAGATGTTGCAGGATATAATGCAGTCCCATGTTGACTGCATCATCCACAGACCTGTTTGCTCTGTAAGCAAACTGAAAGGGATCCAGCAGGGGTCCAGTGATGTCCTTCAGGTGGGCCAGCACCAGTCTTTCAAACAACTTCATGACCACAGACGTGAGAGCGACAGGTCTGTAGTCATTAAGTCCAGTGATTTTGGGTTTTTTGGGGACAGGAATGATAGTGGAGCGTTTGAAGCAGCAGGGAACTTCACACTGCTCCAATGATCTGTTGAAGATCTGCGTGAAGACCGGGGCCAGTTGGTCAGCGCAGGCTTTTAAACAAGCAGATGAGATGCCGTCTGGGCCTGAGGCTTTCCTAGTCTTCTGTTTTTTGAAGACTCGGCTCACGTCCTCCACACAGACCTTAAGCTCAGGTTGGATGGCAGGAGGGGGGAGTGATAATTGGAGAACAGGAGGTGATGCTGAATGTGTGAAGTGCAGATCAGACCGGGTGTGTGGTGTGAATGAGGGCTTTTCAAACCGGCAGTAAAATGAATTTAAATCGTCAGCCAGGTGTTGATTGTCCACAGATCGAGGGGATGGTGACTTCAGGCCATTCCAGACTGATGATGGGTCGTTGGATGAAAACTGGTTTTTCAGTTTATCAGAGTAGTTCCTTTTAGCAACTCTGATCTCCTTTGTCAATCTGTTTCTGGCCTGGTTATACAAGATTTTATCCCCAAGCATATGCTTAAAACCTTCATGTCAGGATGCCTGAGCGGTCTAAGGCGATGCGTTCAGGTCGCAGTCTCCCCTTGAGGCATGGGTTCTAATCCCACTTCTGACAAACCTAACCTTTGGCTGCGGGCTCAAGCTAGAGTCTTTAACCCTCTGGCAAGTTTATCCAGAAATGCAGTAATGTTGACAAAGCACTGCAATTCAGTTCATGCTAGAATTAACCAAACATTAAAGTAACACTGACCTGCAGTAAATGACCTTTAAAGTAACACTTTAGTGCAATGTATGGGATTCTATGGCACTTGGAATTTCAAGTCATGACATTTCAGAAAAAAATGGACATGTTAATTGAATCAACTGAATTTCACGAAATAACATGTTGTGATGTTTACCGGAAGAAGATGTAGTAGAATTTCATGGCAAGGATTCTTGGAAATTTCTTGGAATGAAATGTCATGGGTTTGGGGGCATGGGGTGGAGTGTCATGACACAAGATTCAAGGAATGTCATGTAAAACATTACATTACATTAGCATTAGCATTAACAAGACATTCCATTAGAATGAAAGAATGATATAAGCCTTAAGAAAACATTGTAACAACTGTCTAGTAAACAGGAGATCATGGATTCGAATCCCAGCAGTGCCTATGCCACAGGATGTGGGCACCGCTCACTTAATCTTTTACATATGTAAATCTTTGCATGCTGAACAGTGTGCATCTGCACAAAATGTGGAAATCTAAGAAGTGATGTGCATGCAATAGCGTCTTAAAGCTTGTCTTTTGTGGCTCTGTGGCGCAATGGATAGCGCATTGGATTTCTCGATTGTGAATGGAGGTATTCAAAGGTTGTGGGTTCGAGTCCCACCAGAGTCGTGCATACCCTCTTTTGCTCAGATGTCTTTGTGTTGGACAAGCATATGCTTAAAACTTGAATCCACAAACTACTTCAGAAGCATACCCTTCACGTTCTGCTTATTTCCCTTATTGGACACACCCAACTCAGATCACAGAGTACTCTACTAATTAACTTAAGTCACCTATTTAAATAAGAATAGGTTGAAATCCACTGGCCTAGGCCAAAATCTGCAACAACCTATTGTTGGCCACCTACCTAGAAAAAAAAGAAGAAAAAAAACACGCTTTCCATTTCTCCAAGCTGAAACAGCATTTAGATGTATCGTACCTGGAGGTTCCCGAAACATTTGAGACACGAGTACTGAGAGTTTCGATCCAGAAATAAATGGCTTGAGATATTCCCTTGTCCCTCAACAGAAGCCTGCACACCTTTCAGGTTTTGGAAATAATCCTGTAACTTCAAAGGGACCTATTCATGATGTAATCAGCTATTCTCCTGACATGCTACCTCTTTTAGACTTTGTATACAAAAGCATCGAACCAGTGACAGTAACTGTTGCTGTGGCTTAGTTGGTCAAAGCGCCTGTTTAGTAAACAGGAGATCCTGGGTTCAAATGCCAGCAGTGCCTAATCTGTGGCTTTTAAGATTAGTCATTCAACCTTCTCTGATGTGAAAGTCTTGGCAGGAAAGACAATCTGGACTTCTCGGTTGCAAATGAAGGTTTTAAAAAGGTTGGCGTTTTTTGGGTCCCACCAGAGTCACGAATGGTGTCCCTTTGCACAGACGTCTTTACCAGACTGACATTTGCTTAAAGCTGGGGTTTTCCAACTTTTTCAGAAGCCTACGCAACACATTTTTCTTCTTTTCCTTATTGAGCACACCCAAGTCAGATCGTCGAGTACGTTACTTATCAATCAATTATTTGATTCACCTGTATTAAATGAGAGAGATAATAAAAAATATATATATGTGGTGCAGATGCGCTTCAAGAATGGTTTGCAAGCTCCTGGCTTAGGCCTGAAATCTGCTACTACCGATTGATATGGTCAAGCCTATGGATATTTGTAGAAACAAAGTCTTTACATATATGAAGAATGATACATGGATATCTTTCTGGATTTTGCCCTTTCATATCAGAAGAAGGCTCAGGAAACATTTTAGGCATGACTATCGAGAGTGTAGAGCCAAAATTAAATGAGTTCAGACATTCCCTTGAGGTGTGAAAGGCCTTCGTGTTTTGGAAACAATCCTCTTACCTCTAAGGGACCTCGTTCATGACGTGATCAGCTGTTTTCCTGATGTGGTACCTCTTTTAGACTTGTTTTACCAACAAATTTCACCATATCTGGCGCTGTGGCTTAGCTGGTCAAAACGCCTGTCTTGTAAACAGGAGATCCTGGGTTCAAATCCCAGGAGTGCCTTTGGCACAGGATATGGGAGTGCTTAACCTTTTCACATATGAAAGTCTTTGCATGACGAACTGTGTTTTCCTGCACAAAACTGGAAAAACTAAGAAGTGCTGCGCATGCAATACTTCCCTGAAGTGTGTCATTTTATGGTACAATGGATAGAACTTTGGACTTCTAGGATGCGAATGGAGAAATTCCCTGGTTGTGGTTTTGAGTCCCACCAGAATAGTCAGTGGCCTCTTTTGCTCTGATGTCTCTGTGAGTCAGACATATGTTTAAAACTGGGGTCCACAAACTACTTCAGAAGCCTACCCTTCACATTCTGCTCATCTCCCTTATTGGACACACCCACGTCAGATCATTGAGTACTCTACTAAGTAGCTCAATTAACCCTTTTGAAATAAGGAAGATAACGAAAATGTATAGCGTCTGGGAGGTTTCGAGAATGGTTTGAAAACCACTGGCTTAGGCCAGAATCTGCTACTTCCTATTGTTGAGATCCAGCCTCTGGATGTATTCAAAACAGTCTTTACTACGGTGGCCGAGAAGGGTCACAACACATACAAACCCCACAACAACTACATATTCAGAAAACACATACAAATTCAGAAAACACATGCAAACAACGCCACAACAACTACATATTCAGAAAACACATACAAATTCAGAAAACACATACAAATTCAGAAAACACATGCAAATTCAGAAAACAACTTTGTCGATTTCACATTCGCTGCAAATATTCGCAGCACGAGCAAATAGGGAAACGAACTGCAAACTGCAAAAACACAACGGAAATGTTTCCGGGGGGGCCATAATCAGTGACGGACCCGCATCCATCCGGTTGTCTTAGCGCTATTTTTTGAATGTGTGCTGTGCTTTTGTTGTCTCAAGAGGTAAGTGTTTCTCTTTCATTATGACAGACTTGTCGATGTGCTCTGATACCGAAGTGGTTTTGTGTGTTTTTAACATATTAAGTTATTGTCCCCATAACGTATTAGTCTGCCAACGTTGTTAGCTGGAAACTAAGTTAGCTGGCTAGCTCGCGTCTGGCCATTAAATAGATTGTTCTGTCCGTATTGTGCCGAGCAACTGGGGTACGCTCCCAAGTTTTGCACGTCGTGTGGTCTGAACGTGGGGTTCCTTACGGAGGGTCAGCCTACAGGTAACATCCCCTTACTGTGTTCCTATTTATAAATTTATCAACCCCATTAAAGCATATTAGTTTTTATAATTAATCTTTCTGTGTGTGTGTGTGTGTGTGTGTGTGTGTGTGTGTGTGTGTGTGTGTGTGTGTGTGTGTGTGTGTGTGTGTGTGTGTGTGTGTGTGTGTGTGTGTGTGTGTGTGTGTGTGTCGGTCCAGAGGATGACCTAATACGTGCTTACTTTAGAAAGGACCACTCCAACGACGTTATTCGCGATTTTTTGGAGTCAAAGCATGGTATTGTAATGAGCCTGAAAACTCTAAAAAAGAAGGCTGAAACGGCTAAATCTAAGTCGGAGTGCAAATTACAGTCCACTGGAGACTGTGAATGCTGCCATCACTAGTGAATTGAACGGCTCAGGACAGCTGTTGGGCTACAGGGCTATGTGGCAGACCCTGAGACAGAAGCATTCACTGACAGTGAAACAAGACGATGTCATGCAAGCCCTCAGATTATTAAATCCAACAGGAGTATCTCTCCGTCATAGGCGCAGGTTTGTTAGGCGATCCTATTGCTCTGCAGGACCCAATCAGGTGTGGCACGTGGATGGCTATGACAAGCTCAAGCCCTTTGGGATTGCCATCAGTGGCTGCATCGATGGGTATTCAAGGCGGGTTATGTGGCTCAGTAGTGGCAGCACCAACAACGACCCTGCAGTAATAGCTCACCATTACCTGCAGTGTGTTTCGAGCTGTGGCCTTCCGGCTCGTCTTAGGACAGACTGTGGGACAGAAAATGGAGACATGGCTGCCATCCACTGTTCTTTAAGAGAGGACCACACCGATGACTTTGCAGGTTCTCTCAGCCACATGTATGGCACTTCAACTGCCAATCAAAGGATTGAAAGTTGGTGGTCCTTTTTCAGGAAACAGAGGTACGTTTAACAATACTGTTACTCACATATTTTTCAATACTGTTTCATATTTCTGTAATCTTTTCGTAATATTATGCTGGGTTGGCACCATACAATGCTGACTTTGAAAATGTAGGCTTATTTATATGAGCGTCATACATGGATCAGGCTGTGTACTGCCGATTGTGCAATAGTTATGATAAGTAAAAGGATTAGTGTGCATGGTTGACTGTTTCAAATTGTAATAAGTCAAATGGTGAATGCAGTGCAGAATGTTGTTTTCCAAGACTGTCACATAATTTAAGTATTTGTATTAGAAACATTTATACAAAACTAAAATCACTGTACTCCATTATTAGGACACAGTTCTGGATGGATTTATTCAGTGACCTGAGAGAGAGACACTACTTCAATGGCACCCATGAACACAAGTGCCTTGTACGGTATGTGTTCCTGGTCATCTTTCAGAAAGAGCTTGATGAACACCGAGAGCTTTGGAATAACCATACCATCAGACCCGTCCGGCAGTCTCTCTGTCCATCTGGGAAACCTGATACCATTTACAACCTGCCTCACAGGTTTGTATGTAACACCTGTATTGTCATTTTCAATAAATGTTTGGTTGGTTTCCCTTTGCGATTTAAACACTATTCAAATGAGTTCACTGTTGTGCTTTCTGTGCGGCCTTAGGTTTGGTGGAAGGGATTGTGGATTCCCAGTGGATCCCCAAGTGTTACAGGAGTTCAAAGACCTTCTGCCACCCACAAACAGTTTGTGTGGAGATGCTAACCTCCAAGCATATTTTGCCAACTTGGAGAGACAGAGCCAGCTCGCTCCACCCATCAACTGGCCAGCTGCTGTTGACAACTACATTAGACTTAAGGAAATGGCTGGTCTTTGAGAGAGAGAACTAACAGACGTGTAGGCAGTTTATTTTCTTTCAGACAGCATTGCCTCCAGTGTGGTGTACTGATATGGACACCTTAAATTAAAGGTTAAATTAAAAGCAAAGATATTAATCGATTGCAATGACTTCCCTTACTTTTTCCACCATCACAATGTATGCTTTTGGTGTTAACAGTGTTGATAAATACGGTATGCTGAAGCTAATGGTGACTTTCATGCTAGATCGGTAACATTTCATGACCAATTTATGCAACAACAAATAAACTTCATTCTGATGGCTCTTGCAAAATGTTTCAGAATAGACAAACTTACATTTTCTTATAAAAATTATTTTATTTCTTTTAACTGTTAAAATACTGACAAACAGTAAAGTGCGAACAGTAACAGCAATGTAAATCTGTCACGGAAAGTTTCCAAATAGAGAAACTTGCACCTTTTCTTATACAAAAAATCATTGGACTTCTGTAAACCATGTAACCATACAAATAGTAAAGTGCGAACAGTAACAGCAATGTAAATCTGCCATGAAAAGTTTCCAAATAGAGAAACTTGCACCTTTTCTTATAAAAAAAAAATGGATTTCTGTAAACAATGTAACAGTGCAAAGTGCAATGCAAACAGTAAAAACAATAATGCAAATTTGCCACTGATAATTAATTTCTGATTGACACCTCAATGGAGCCCAAATCCTGGAGCGTTCTTGATTCCATAATTCATGGCTTCCTCAAAGATTTCATATGAGGGTAAGATCGGGAGTTTTAATGTGTTCGCGCAGACATTAGCCTCAGGAAACCTTGAGTGTTTCTGGAATGTGAGTTGAGGCTGTGGTATTAATTTTGCTGCTGGGATTTCTTTCAGGCCTGTGGCGAACATCAGAATGTCCTGCAAGGACATCCCTGACCCTTCCTCTGTGGGGGTTGGGAGTAAAGAAACACATTGAGATTTATCATCCATTTGTGAACTTCACTTCAAACAACATACAGAAAATTATACCTTTTACAGGGATTAAGTAGTCCAGCCAGTAGCCAAGCACTCTCTCCTCCTCATGGCGATTTGAGCTACCAGTTGGGCTCATTTCTGGACGGAACAGTGACTCTACACTCTCGGCTGTCAGGTCTTCCGCACTGTAACACATGTAGGGCAGGAAAATTGGGGGATGCTGTTCCAGAGCGTTGAAAAAGTTGAGGGTAGCCAGGCCATCCTTGAACCTATTACCGGGTTGGGTTGTGGGTGAGGGGAAGAGGCAGATCATGGTAAGTTCTTAATGCTATTGCCAGTAGGACTCACATTTGTTAGACACTCATTTGAGTTTCATTCAAATTCTCGTTTGAATTCTTACAAAGTAGTCAGAGTGACCTACCTCTGGAAGGAAACATGGTTGCGGTAGGTGAAGTACCACTGGATGTAACTATCCACAACTTTTTCCTTATCCTCCAGTGTCCTCAGGCATTATAGCATCCTGCTGTCTGAAGCATGCTGGAGTGCTTATCTGCGAGTTCCACGAGTTCTTCCAGTGTCCTAGCATTCTTAATCTAGAGTAAAATAAAAACACTGTCTGTACACTCTAAAAAATGTTGGGTTATTTTGTGTACCCAATAACATTTCTTCTGGTGAGAAAATCCTGCACAACAGCTCTGTACTTTCATGTCAAGTTATAATATTTTGTCTATGATATAATGCACTTGTTTAAAGATTAATCCATTGTTCTTTCTGTTTTATGTAAAGACACTCTTGGAGATGTTGCTTTAAAAACCCTGCCAGCTATCCTTCCTCCATTGCCACACAAAACAGGCTGCAAGATGGTTCGGCCCTCTTACCATGAGGCAAAACAAGCATTTGTTGATTTACAGCCTGTAGGTACATCATTTATGACAACACATTTGGGGTAATATTTGATCCATTTGTGCATATTTACCATTTAAAATTTCTATTTAAAGGTTGGAACAAACATCATCAAGTATTTGGAGGAGGAGGAGCAACGGAGGCAATTCCCTCATGTCCTGCAGCTTGGGGAAAAATTCAACTGCTCACAAGCCTTCGTCATTTTGGGAGGAGCGGCACTAGAGCAAGACAGCCTTTTACAAGCTGTGGATACATGCTTTAAATTATTTTATGTTTTAGACATTGAGTATCCAACGCCTGCGGCAGCTGTTTGGCAGTTGCTACAACACACAATATTTCACGAGTTCACACTTACATACAATTAAAGGGAATAAAGTATAATGCGTATTTGGCGTGCTGTACGGGGGGAGGGCTCCGAGCTCAGAATTCGGCCCGAACCCAGAGTACTCCCCCCTGTATGTAAAGTGGTTTAGGACTAGAAGAGTGGAGAAGGGGTGGTGGAGGGACGCTGCTAAACTGTCAGAGAAATGAGGTGAGACTGCTGAGTCTATATATACACGTTTTAATCATGATTGCTGAGTGCTCTCCACCCGTGTTAATTATCTGAACGTGCTTCTCCCGAACTTTGTTAATAAAACATCATATTCTGTGCCAGGAGGAGTTCCATCAACTCATTGTCGCCTACTTAGGCAGTTTATAATTGGATAAGCTGGACAAGCTTTGGTTTGTTTTGTTTGTGTATTTGTATTCCATGTTTCTTAGAACTTAAAACATAATTGTAATTAAATTAATTTTAGCATTCTGTGGCAGGAGCTGTTCCCTCAACACACTGTCGCCTTATGAGGCAGTTTATAATTGCATTACTTCTATTTATTTATTTATTTATTTATTTATTGAAAGAATTTCTTATTTTAAGGAAGTAAATGAAAGCAATTGCAAACAATAACTTAATGAAAATGTTTACAACTTGTAATGTTTACAACTGTTTATTTGTGTTTTTGTGATCCATGTTTCTTAGAACTTAAAACATAACTCTAAATTAATTAATTTTAACATTAATATTCTGTGCCTGGAGGTGTTCCCTTCAACACGTTGCCTTATGAGGCAGTTTATAATTGCATTACTTTTTTTAATTTTATTTATTGAAACACTTGCAACAATAACTTTTGAATGCAATGTCTAATTGGATGTAAATAAAGCATTGTTAATATACTTAAGTTGTGAGTGAGTGAGTTATTTTCATGGAAATAATAGTAATTATAATTAATATTAATAATAGTTTGATTAAAGCATTTTGGCCAAATAACCCAACAGATTCGTTTTTTGCAACCCAATTTATTGGGTAAAACTAGTTACCTAATTTATTGGGTTAAAATAACCCAACGATAGGTCGGTGCTACATCAACCCACCATTGGGTTAGCTGTTGGGTCGATTTTAACCCAACTTTTTTAAGTGAGTATTGGTTGGAATTTAGACTACATATTAGTGACAAAGCATGGAAGTCACTGGTTTTATTCCAATATCACACTGGTTTTTCAAGCTACTGGGGTGTCCAAATTGTTGATTGTTCATCAAAATATAAAAAAAAAAAATTCTTGAATATTCTTAGAAACACATAATTACAATTACCTCAAGGAGAACATTCCTGACTTCAGTATCAGGTATATCCTCAATTGGTGCCTCAATGGTCTTAACTTTACCAACCAGGTACTGGTAGAAGCTTGGGGAAAAGCATCGAGGCCCTGGACCACCATGTACAATGGAGACAGCAACCATTCTTCCAACATGGAAATACTCATCACCTTCTGCAGCTAACAATGGCAATGTTCCACGGTTAGTTCAAATTGATTTATAATACTGTCAAAATGTGACAAAAAGTGAATTACCTTTGCTATCAAATGACAGGTATTTGCCATCTTCTTTGCCTTCAAAAAATCGACTGGTTTTAATGGCGTCCATCAAGAGTGTCAGAAATTCCCGTGTAGGCCCTCCTGTGTCCACAGCCTCCTCTGTTTGCCCGATTTCATCAGTGAATTTGACCAAAAGGCTACAGGTGGGGTCAAATGAGGAACGTTTGAATCCCCTCAGAGCACTATCCCAGACATTAGCACGGTTTATATTTAACCTGCTACAGCTTTTTGTGTTAATGTTGTATGACAGATTTGACAGAACGTCTGCAGCCGTCAGTCCAATATCTGCGTCTCTGCAACACAAGAAAGAGAAAAATTAACACTGCCTTTTATTTGGATAATTAAAATATAAATCTTTTATGGTCCCATTACAGTGAGAACACCATATGTGTGTGATGAAATGTGATGGGCATAAGCATGAAGCACACATTGCAAGCTTTCAATAATTTCTGCCAGATTTTGTTTCGGTTTAGGGGTAAGTAAAAAAATATATACAATTTGAATATTTGCTTTAATAATTGTATGGCAACAGAAACCAGGTAAAATGCCAAATGTAGCTTGAACTATGTAATATATCTGGGGAAACAAACAAAAAAAACAACAACAAAGGTTGACAGCATTATTTCTATCAAAGTACCTGTCTTCCTCCTGAAAATTGTCTACGTCCTCAACATCAGAGCAACTGCTGTCAATGACAACTGGTGCATAGATCTTGGTATATGTGCTGTGGATTAAAGGAACAATGAAATACTAAAACAAGATGGTTGTGAAATTACAGTAAAAAGTGTTATACTTGGTACTGTAATGCATTACATTCAGCAGTCAATATTTCATGCTAAACCCAGAGCCAAAAGTATTAGTGCAATGAACGAACAATTTGAATCCATTGTGACTTACTTGTAGAAGTCACATGATGTGGTGTTTTTGGGTCCTGGTCCTGCTCCATTGGCCTGTTTATGAAAGTAGAGATAACACCAAACAAATTAACAATAATTACATCATTAACATAAACTTAATAACATTACACAATAATACATACTTGCCCATCAGATGGCCTGGACACTGTTGGTGGACATTGTTTTGGTAAACTAAAACAAACAAATAATTTGAATAATTTAATTTAAATCATAATATAGATATTTGTTAATATGATTTAAAGAGCACAACATGCTCGATCTATTCCTTCTCGCAATTGAAAGAAAAAATAAATGAATGCTGTGAAATACGTGGATAATCAAAAACCACAAGCACAGGTCTCAAATTAGCGGGAGAAACTTACATTTTCAGTGGAAGGCTAGCAAATGCCTCATCATCGGATTCTGAAGAGGAGTCATCTCCATGACCTTGGAAAGAGAAAATGATGCATCATTATTAGGCTAGGTATAATATATGGCAATTTTACAACCAGCTCAAATTAAATTAAGAACTCACTTAATTACCAACCATTATCAATTATTATTATTATTATTTTACATACATGTACTTCAATACTTACCCGAATCCTGAAGGGGGCAGATGTACAGTACGATCCTCTGGTAAGACTTTCCAATGGCCTCTTTATAATGTTCAAGGACAAAGGGTTTGTCTGTGCCTGGTATATTTTGTACCTGAGAGCCATCAGGATATACCAGGACATATTCTCCATCGTACATCATGTCTTGATTAAAATCTCGCTGTTTTTTTATAGCAGGTGGCAAAATTTGTTTTGATGACCACAGGGGTTCAACATTTAATGGCAAAGTTTTCCCTCTTATAGGTTTTAACCCATATTTTGTTCTGGTCATTATGCCAATTGAAATCTACAGAAATAAGAAAAGAAGAAAAACAAACATGTTTAAGACTGTGTGTACTGTGTAATAGTCACATTGTGACCTAAACCTCCATATTAGTTTACCTTGACCATAATGTTTGGTTTCTTTTTAGCCTTTGAAAAGGTCCTCCTCTCAGCCTCTTTAACTTCCCTGAACCTCATGAATTGACCTGCTCTTCCTTGGATACTTGTCTCATTCACTAACACACACACACACACACTGATTCATTATAGCTATGCTTTGTGATTGGTTGATAAATTGCCACCTTTCTGACAGCTAAAACCATGGGACAATTCAATGCAGCACAGTAACGTTAAAATGGGAGCACAGTAAGGGGATATTACCTGTAGGCCCACGGCCTAGGCTTGATGACGTGGATGGACACACCGTAAGGAACCCCACGTTCAGACCACACGACGGGCAAAACTTGGGAGCGTCCCCCAGTTGCTCGGCACAATACGGACAGAACATTTCAAACTAAAAATTAAATAAATAGTTCAGATATCAGGACAACATTGTACAAACGCCAGTAATGCATCTATTTAATGGCCAGACGCGAGCTAGCCAGCTAACTTAGTTTCCAGCTAACAACGTTGGCAGACTAATACGTTATGGGGACAATAACTTAATATGTTAAAAACACACAAAACCACTTCGGTATCAGAGCACATCGACAAGTCTGTCATAATGAAAGAGAAACACTTACCTCTTGAGACAAGAAAAGCACAGCACACATTCAAAAAATAGCGCTAAGACAACCGGATGGATGCGGGTCCGTCACTGATTATGGCCCCCCCGGAAACATTTCCGTTGTGTTTTTGCAGTTTGCAGTTTGTTTCCCTATTTGCTCGTGCTGCGAATATTTGCAGCGAATGTGAAATCGACAAAGTTGTTTTCTGAATTTGCATGTGTTTTCTGAATTTGTATGTGTTTTCTGAATTTGTATGTGTTTTCTGAATATGTAGTTGTTGTGGCGTTGTTTGCATGTGTTTTCTGAATTTGTATGTGTTTTCTGAATATGTAGTTGTTGTGGGGTTTGTATGTGTTGTGACCCTTCTCGGCCACCGTACTTTACAAATATGAATATATAATTCATGAAAATCTTTCTGGATTTTGTCTTTCAGATCAGCTGAAAGCATAGCAGAGATTGCTTTCCATTTCTCCCAGCTGAGACAGAATTTAGATGTATTGTAACTGGAGGTTCCAAAAACATTTCAGACACAAGTATTGAGAGTTTCAGATATTCCCTCTTTCTTCAACAGAGCCCTGAATGCCCCCCGGGTTTTGGAAATAATCCCCTAACCTCTTTCATGATGTAATCAGCTATTTTCCTGACCTGCTACCTCTTTTAGACTTTTTATGCCAACACATTGTAGAAGGTTCAGCAAGTGGCGCTGTGGCTTAGTTTGTCAAAGTGCCTGTCTTGTAAACAGGAGATCCTGGGTTCGAATCCCAGCAGTGCCTATGCCACAGGATGTGGGCACCGCTCACTTAATCTTTTACATATGTAAATCTTTGCATGCTGAACAGTGTGCATCTGCACAAAATGTGGAAATCTAAGAAGTGATGTGCATGCAATAGCGTCTTAAAGTTTGTCTTTTGTGGCTCTGTGGCACAATGGAACAGAAGCCTGCACACCTTTCAGGTTTTGGAAATAATCCTGTAACTTCAAAGGGACCTATTCATGATGTAATCAGCTATTCTCCTGACATGCTACCTCTTTTAGACTTTGTATACAAAAGCATCGAACCAGAGGCAGTAACTTTTGTGTGGCTTAGTTGGTTAAAGCGCCTGTCTAGTAAACAGGAGATCCTGGGTTCGAATCCCAGCAGTGTCTTATCTGTGGCTTCTAAGAGTAGTCATTCAATCATCTCTGATGTGAAAGTCTTGGCAGGAAAGACAATCTGGTCTTTTCGGTTGCAAATTAAGGTTTTAAAAAGTGTCCCTTTTTTGGGTCCCACCAGAGTCACGAATGGTGTCCCTTTGCACAGACGTCTTTACCAGACTGACATTTGCTTAAAGCTGGAGTTTTCCAACTTTTTCAGAAGCCTACGCAGCACATTTTTCTTCTTTTCCTTATTGAGCACACCCAAGTCAGATCGTCCAGTACGTTACTTATCAATCAATTATTTGATTCACCTGTATTAAATGAGAGAGATAATAAAAAAAATATATATATGTGGTGCAGATGCGCTTCAAGAATGGTTTGCAAGTTCCTGGCTTAGGCCTGAAATCTGCTACTACCGATTGATATGGTCAAGCCTATGGATATTTGTACAAACAAAGTCTTTACATATATGAAGAATAATACATGGATATCTTTCTGGATTTTGCCCTTTCATATCAGAAGAAGGCTCAGGAAACATTTTAGGCATGACTATCGAGAGTGTAGAGCCAAAATTAAATGAGTTCAGACATTCCCTTGAGGCGTGAAAGGCCCTCGTGTTTTGGAAACAATCCTCTTACCTCTAAGGGACCTCGTTCATGACGTGATCAGCTGTTTTCCTGATGTGGTACCTCTTTTAGACTTGTTTTACCAACAAATTTCACAGTATCTGGCGCTGTGGCTTAGCTGGTCAAAGCGCCTGTCTCGTAAACAGGAGATCCTGGGTCCAAATCCCAGCAGTGCCTTTGGCACAGGATATGGGAGTGCTTAACCTTTTCACATATGAAAGTCTTTGCATGACGAACTGTGTTTACCTGCACAAAACTGGAAAAACTAAGAAGTGCTGCGCATGCAACACTTCCCTGAAGTGTGTCATTTTATGGTACAATGGATAGAACTTTGGACTTCTAGGATGCGAATGGAGAAATTCCCTGGTTGTGAGTCCCACCAGAATAGTCAGTGGGCTCTTTTGCTCTGATGTCTCTGTGAGTCAGACATATGTTTAAAACTGGGGTCCACAAACTACTTCAGAAGCCTACCCTTCACATTCTGCTCATCTCCCTTATTGGACACACCCACGTCAGATCATAGAGTACTCTACTAAGTAGCTCAATTAACCCTTTTGAAATAAGGTAAATAACGAAAATGTATAGCGTCTGGGAGGTTTCGAGAATGGTTTGAAAACCACTGGCTTAGGCCAGAATCTGCTACTTCCTATTGTTGAGATCCAGCCTTTGGATGTATTCAAAACAGTCTTTACAAATATGAATATATAATTCATGAAAAGCTTTCTGGATTTTGTCTTTCAGATCAGCTGAAAGCATAGCAGTGATTGCTTTCCATTTCTCCTAGCTGAGACAGAGTTTAGATGTATTGTAACTGGAGGTTCCAAAAACCTTTCAGAAACACGTATTGAGATTTTCAGATATTCCCTCTTTCTTCAACAGAGCCCTGAATGCCCCTCGGGTTTTGGAAATAATCCCCTAACCTCTTTCATGATGTAATTAGCTATTTTCCTGACCTGCTACCTCTTTTAGACTTTTTATAGCAACACATTGTAGAAGGCTCAGCAAGTGGCGCTGTGGCTTAGTTGGTCAAAGCGCCTGTCTTGTAAACAGGAGATCCTGGGTTCGAATCCCAGCAGTGCCTATGCCACAGGATGTGGGCACCACTCACTTAATCTTTTACATATGTAAATCTTTGCATGCTGAACAGTGTGCATCTGCACAAAATGTGGAAATCTAAGAAGTGATGTGGATGCAATAGCGTCTTAAAGCTTGTCTTTTGTGGCTCTGTGGCGCAATGGATAGCGCATTGGACTTCTAGGTTGTGAATGGAGATATTCAAAGGTTGTGGGTTCGAGTCCCACCAGAGTCGTGCATACCCTCTATTGCTCAGATGTTTTGGAAACAATCCTCTTACCTCTAAGGGACCTCGTTCATGACGTGATCAGCTGTTTTCCTGATGTGGTACCTCTTTTAGACTTGTTTTACCAACAAATTTCACAGTATCTGGCGCTGTGGCTTAGCTGGTCAAAGCGCCTGTCTCGTAAACAGGAGATCCTGGGTTCAAATCCCAGCAGTGTCTTTGGCACAGGATATGGGAGTGCTTAACCTTTTCACATATGAAAGTCTTTGCATGACGAACTGTGTTTACCTGCACAAAACTGGAAAAACTAAGAAGTGCTGCGCATGCAACACTTCCCTGAAGTGTGTCATTTTATGGTACAATGGATACAACTTTGGACTTCTAGGATGCGAATGGAGAAATTCCCTGGTTGTGAGTCCCACCAGAATAGTCAGTGGCCTCTTTTGCTCTGATGTCTCTGTGAGTCAGACATATGCTTAAAACTTGAATCCACAAACTACTTCAGAAGCATACCCTTCACGTTCTGCTTATTTCCCTCTTTGGACACACCCAACTCAGATCACAGAGTACTCTACTAATTAACTTAAGTCACCTATTTAAAGAAGAATAGGTTGAAATCCACTGGCCTAGGCCAAAATCTGCAACAACCTATTGTTGGCCACCTACCTCGAAGAAAAAGAAGAAAAAAAAACACGCTTTCCATTTCACCAAGCTGAAACAGCATTTAGATGTATCGTAACTAGAGGTTCCCGAAACATTTGAGACACGAGTACTGAGAGTTTCGATCCAGAAATAAATGGCTTGAGATATTCCCTTGTCCCTCAACAGAAGCCTGCACACCTTTCAGGTTTTGGAAATAATCCTGTAACTTCAAAGGGACCTATTCATGATGTAATCAGCTATTCTCCTGACATGCTACCTCTTTTAGACTTTGTATACAAAAGCATCGAACCAGTGACAGTAACTGGCGCTGTGGCTTAGTTGGTCAAAGCGCCTGTCTAGTAAACAGGAGATCCTGGGTTCGAATCCCAGCAGTGCCTAATCTGTGGCTTCTAAGAGTAGTCATTTAACCTTCTCCTTCTCTGACGTGAAAGTCTTGGCAGGAAAGACAATCTGGACTTCTCGGTTGCAAATGAAGGTTTTAAAAAGGTTGTCGTTTTTTGGGTCCCACCAGAGTCACGAATGGTGTCCCTTTGCACAGACGTCTTTACCAGACTGACATTTGCTTAAAGCTGGGGTTTTCCAACTTTTTCAGAAGCCTACGCAACACATTTTTCTTCTTTTCCTTATTGAGCACACCCAAGTCAGATCGTCGAGTACGTTAATTATCAATCAATTATTTGATTCACCTGTATTAAATGAGAGAGATAATAAAATATATATATATATATATGTGGTGCAGATGCGCTTCAAGAATGGTTTGCAAGCTCCTGGCTTAGGCCTGAAATCTGCTACTACCCATTGATATGGTCAAGCCTATGGATATTTGTACAAACAAAGTCTTTACATATATGAAGAATAATACATGGATAACTTTCTGGATTTTGCCATTTCATATCAGAAGAAGGCTCAGGAAACATTTTAGGCATGACTATCGAGAGTGTAGAGCCAAAATTAAATGAGTTCAGACATTCCCTTGAGGCGTGAAAGGCCCTCGTGTTTTGGAAACAATCCTCTTACCTCTAAGGGACCTCTTTCATGACGTGATCAGCTGTTTTCCTGATGTGCTACCTCTTTTAGACTTGTTTTACCAACAAATTTCACTGATCTGTGGCTTAGCTGGTCAAAGCGCCTGTCTCGTAAACAGGAGATCCTGGGTTCAAATCCCAGCAGTGCCTTTGGCACAGGATATGGGAGTGCTTAACCTTTTCACATATGAAAGTCTTTGCATGACGAACTGTGTTTACCTGCACAAAACTGGAAAAACTAAGAAGTGCTGCGCATGCAATACTTCCCTGAAGTGTGTCATTTTATGGTACAATGGATAGAACTTTGGACTTCTGGGATGCGAATGGAGAAATTCCCTGGTTGTGGTTTTGAGTCCCACCAGAATAGTCAGTGGCCTCTTTTGCTCTGATGTCTCTGTGAGTCAGACATATGTTTAAAACTGGGGTCCACAAACTACTTCAGAAGCCTACCCTTCACATTCTGCTCTTTTCCCTTATTGGACACACCCACGTCAGATCATAGAGTACTCTACTAAGTAGCTCAATTAACCCTTTTGAAATAAGGTAAATAACAAAAATGTATAGCGTCTGGGAGGTTTCGAGAATGTTTTGAAAACGACTGGCTTAGGCCAGAATCTGCTACTTCCTATTGTTGAGATCCAGCCTCTGGATGTATTCAAAACAGTCTTTACAAATATGAATATATAATTCATGAAAAGCTTTCTGGATTTTGTCTTTCAGATCAGCTGAAAGCATAGCAGAGATTGCTTTCCATTTCTCCTAGCTGAGACAGAGTTTAGATGTATTGTAACTGGAGGTTCCAAAAACATTTCAGAAACACGTATTGACAGTTTCAGATATTCCCTCTTTCTTCAACAGAGCCCTGAATGCCCCTCGGGTTTTGGAAATAATCCCCTAACCTCTTTCATGATGTAATCAGCTATTTTCCTGACCTGCTACCTCTTTTAGACTTTTTATAGCAACACATTGTAGAAGGTTCAGCAAGTGGCGCTGTGGCTTAGTTGGTCAAAGCGCCTGTCTAGTAAACAGGAGATCCTGGGTTCGAATCCCAGCAGTGCCTATGCCAGTGGATGTGGGCACCGCTCACTTAATCTTTTACATATGTAAATCTTTGCATGCTGAACAGTGTGCATCTGCACAAAATGTGGAAATCTAAGAAGTGATGTGCATGCAATAGCGTCTTAAAGTTTGTCTTTTGTGGCTCTGTGGCACAATGGAACAGAAGCCTGCACACCTTTCAGGTTTTGGAAATAATCCTGTAACTTCAAAGGGACCTATTCATGATGTAATCAGCTATTCTCCTGACATGCTACCTCTTTTAGACTTTGTATACAAAAGCATCGAACCAGAGGCAGTAACTTTTGTGTGGCTTAGTTGGTTAAAGCGCCTGTCTAGTAAACAGGAGATCCTGGGTTCGAATCCCAGCAGTGTCTTATCTGTGGCTTCTAAGAGTAGTCATTCAATCATCTCTGATGTGAAAGTCTTGGCAGGAAAGACAATCTTTTGCTCTGATGTCTCTGTGAGTCAGACATATGCTTAAAACTTGAATCCACAAACTACTTCAGAAGCATACCCTTCACGTTCTGCTTATTTCCCTTATTGGACACACCCAACTCAGATCACAGAGTACTCTACTAATTAACTTAAGTCACCTATTTAAATAAGAATAGGTTGAAATCCACTGGCCTAGGCCAAAATCTGCAACAACCTATTGTTGGCCACCTACCTAGAAAAAAAAGAAGAAAAAAAAACACGCTTTCCATTTCTCCAAGCTGAAACAGCATTTAGATGTATCGTAACTAGAGGTTCCCGAAACATTTGAGACACGAGTACTGAGAGTTTCGATCCAGAAATAAATGGCTTGAGATATTCCCTTGTCCCTTGAAGGAATACAAGTTTATTAAAAGGTTTAATCTAACTTCTAATACTATCATATATAAACTGAGAAAGTTCTGTTTGTTGAAGTTAGCATTTCAGGTTAGGATGGTAAATGATATCAGCTGTGAAACAGTTTCCAGCAAGAGAATCTGGCAAATCCTGTTTTCTCCATTGTAAGTTAAATGAGTCTGATCACTGAGACTTTCTTTAATGGCTCTGAGATGGCTCTTGGAACCAGAGTTCCTGGCCACTATCAGCATTTGAATAGTTATGCTGATTCCATTGGATTGGTAATGCCCTCAGAGTAGGGTGTGTTCGTACTACATTTGCATGCTTTGTTTGAATTTATCTCCACCTCCAGAAGTCCCTCCTCTTAAAATGCCTATAATATACCATGTAAAGTTACTTTAATTTAGACGATGTTGGAATGACTGCAGCTACCGACAAGCAATAAAGAACTTCTGCTTGGAAAACTTCCACCCTCTCCTGGTCTGAGCTTCTAACTTTTCTACAAAGAAAAAGATCACTACAGATGGTGCCGTGACCCGGATAGAATTAACTTCACCTGAATCCAGATTGGAATTCAAGCTCAAAGATCTGACTGCATTCCAGAGAGAATCTTACCTGAATACAGAACTGAAATCTCCACTCAACAAAGACTGAGTTCCAGAACTGAAATCTCCACTCAACAAAGACTGAGTTCCAGAACTGAAATCTCCACTCAACAAAGACTGAGTTCCAGAACTGACTCCTGAAACTTCAAAGCTCAACAAAGAACAAACTTTTTTTGGCTGAGTTCCAGACGGAATCCTTTCCGTACAAACAACGATTTGGTGAGTTTCACTCTATTCAAAGAACCACTGAAGACCAGTACAAATCTCTGCGCCGTCAGAGAACAGTTATCAGACAGCTGCAGTGTCTGGCTAACAAAGTTACCCTTTAAAAGTTTATTTTCAAGATGAAAGTATAGCCTCTACATTGCTAGAGAATGTATCCTCTAAAGTTAGGGAAGGTTAACATTACGTGTCAATATTGGTGAACCTCTGTTCAAACAGGGATGTGTTTATCCTCTTAAAGTTAGGAAGGTGAAAGATCCTTTGCATTTCCTTTTAGAGAAGATTAGCGTAACGTGCTAATATTTTCTGTGTTACCCTTTGCTCTGGGTAAGGAAGGTTAACTGTGTTATCGAGTGTAGCCTCTTTTGATCAGAGAAGATTTAGTGTTTTTGTTTGTTTTATCCTCTAAAAGTTAAGAAGGTGAAAGATCCTTTGCATTTTTCTTTTAGGGAAGATTAGCGTAACATGCTAATAGTTTGTGATGTGTTGGTAACAAGGAAGTTTAACAAGATTTGATCTGTGTTAACAAGTATACCCTCTGTTGATCAGAGAAGTTTATTTTTTGATTGTGTGGTAACAAAAGAAATCCACAAAATGGTTAGAAGAAATGCTAGGCTAGTTCCATCAACTGAGAAAAATTGACTAGCTAGCCCTTTATGGACAGACAGTGAGTTCAAGTCATTGTTAGGAGAGAAAATGGATTCCATAATGACTGAGTCAGTTAGATTGGATTTGACAAAGAAATTTGGTATTGATCCAGACAAAGTTTGGTCTATTGAAGAATGCAAGAAGGTGTTAGGTGCATGTATCAGAAAGAAAAACATGAAAGGCATAATCTGTTGCCATAGAGAATATAGCTTATCCATTGCACAAGAACAAACTAGGTGTATTGATAAATTAAAAGAACAGAACAAACAAATGCACACTAAGGTGGGCCATAACAAGGCCTCAACCAAATGTGACTCAGAAGACCAACAGTCAGATGAAACTTATCCTGACTGATAAGCCTGTAGATTCAGTAAAGGTATGTGTTGCAAGAAGATCTCAGGGAATTGAGGGAACTGAAAGTGTTCCTCCCAACTCTTCTGTTGTCCAAAACCAAACTGTTGCCAAAGCACTCGGACCTAGAGACATAGAAAGACTATCCCAAAGCTTACCTTCAGTACGCACAGATTTTTCTGATTTTAGAAGGGCATTGATCAGTAAAATGCGTCTTTACGACATGTCGTTGGCAGAAGTCACACAGCTGATGTCACAAATTCTAACTGAATCTGAATTCAACAGTTTTGAGTCTGCTGTTACTTCTGAACTACAACATGCCAGAAAAGATGAATTGAGAGAGGGAGTTTTGAAAGCGTTGAAGAACATTGTTGGACCCAGAATTGACTGGTCGAAGATCACTAGTTGTTTACAGAAGAAGGGTGAAACTGTTAGTGAGTACACTCAAAGATTTTGCCAGTCAGCAGCAGCGTACAGTGGTATAGCTGACACTTCAGAGAAGGTGTTAGAAGATAATGGTCCCCTAGTTCGCACATGGTTTGATGGTCTGTTGTCAGAACATAGAAAAGCATTGCCTTTCTTAGACTTAACATGGTCCACTAGAACCATACAAAACAACTTGGAGAGGTTAACTACTTGGGAAACAGATTCTGATGTCAAGGCAAGAGTAAAAATTGCAGCAGCATCCTTTAAGGTCAACACAGAGAATCAACAGAAACGCAAATGTCCTAAGAGAGAGGGCAGCAGTTGTTATTACTGTGGTAAACATGGACATTGGGGAAAGGAGTGTAGGAAAAACAAAAAGAACTTTAAACAAGTTAACAATGTTACTCAGCTCCTACTCAGTCTGCTTGCTACTCTGAAGCAGCCCGTCCCCTCGTCATTAAACTCGTTGGGCAGCTTGTTGATGTGTTAACCATTTGGGCTGTGAGTGCTTAATTTCCCCAGTAACTTTCAACAAAGATGAAAGACTTATTTTTGTTTAATAGAACAAAAGGAAAGTGACTGTCTCACCCTTCCTTTGGGGAACACCAAGTTAAGTAGACTCACAGCCTTAAATGTTATTTTACAGCACAGACCTTTCATCATTAAGTGTGTTAGGTCAGACTGTAAACGTAAAAAAAGCCCTCATGCAGTGTCCACAATAATGCCAAATATTGTCTTACAGCGTGCACCTGTCACAAATCCGTCCTCATGTATGCTGTCTGCTATGACTGAAGTTTTGTTAGAGGATGAAGGAGAAATTACTCACGATTGTGTTACGCTTACATATACACCTATGAGTGAAGTAAAAGAAAAAGGTAACAGACGAGCAGGTTATGCAGTAACGTCCACCACGGAAGTGTTAGCTTCAGGACGTCTTCCAGATCATTTTTCAGCTCAAGCTGCAGAACTAGTAGCCCTAACAAGAGCATGCACGCTAGCTTCAGGATCGGTTGCTAATATCTACACAGATTCCAGATATGCTTTTGGGGTAATTCATGATTTTGGTGTCAGGTTGAACGTGCAAACAGAACAATCAAAATCAGGCTAAGCAAAATGCATCAGGAAGGAGTACCATGGGTTGAAGCGTTGCCAGCAGTACTGTGTAGTATAAGAGCCTCACCTAACAGATCAGTAGGACTGAGCCCTCATGAGATTATTACTGGACGCCCAATGCAGATGCCAGGTGTGATTGATCTTAGAAATGCTGATGTACACATTGCCTCAGATGCCCTGATCACTTACTGTGAAAACCTCACAAAGGCAGTACAGAGTGCCAGAGAGAGAGTTGAGTCGTGTTGGCAGACTCCACCAGAAGGTGGACACACTATCATCCCAGGTCAATGGGTTATGATAAAGTCATTCAAAAACAAGCCATTAGAGCCTAAGTGGCACGGACCATATCAAGTGATGTTGATTACAGCTGCTGCAGTATTATGTCAGGGAAAGAAAACCTGGACTCATGTGTCACACTGTAAGGTTGTTCCTGCTCCAACAGGGATAGCATAGGACACGAACCAGTGGGGAGCCGAGGAAAGAACCGATTGCAACAGGCGTCGGTGGCCAACCCTTCGGTGAAGAATCCCTCATAGGCCTTCCCATCCATTAATCCATCCTCATCTCACTGCGTTCTTTAGGTGTCATAATTAAGAAATAGGGAAGAAGGAACAACAATAGCAGACTCGGAAAAGTTTACAACCCTAGTGTTTGAACAAATACTGCTCTCCTGTCTTTTGTTTTCTCTCTTCCTCTGTGCAGATAACACTTGATGGCTGAACCGAGACCCATATGCACCGACCTCCTCGTCTGCGTATGAAGACATAACCTCAAGAAACAACTAGACCCACTCCCGAGCCAACTATCACAAAAGGATAGAGAAAAGAAAAAGAAAAAATAAATACACAACGCAGAGACTACGAAACCTTCAGTCATACATCGACATGATCAAGATTGTCCTACTACTACACATCATGAAGATCGCACAAAGTCCGGACTCCAGAAACAACATATTCTTAGAGCTGATGAATATGTCACAAATGCCTTGTTTGCTGGAAAGAAAGTGTGCATGTCACATCCGAAGATGACTGCATTCCAGGACTCACTTGTGCACAAACATGGTGGTCCAACAAGACATTCTTGATCTTTCAGCAAAATTACACCAAGATGACTGAGGATAATTCTTCATGGTTCAGAAACTTGATTGATCACGAGAAAATCACAGTTCCAACCAGAAAAGACTCACGGACCCTAATTGCATGTTTTGTTTATGTGTCAACATGCAATTACAGAAAAATAAACACAGAACATGCCTTATGTGCCTGTAACTATCACAAGTTGCAAGAATTAATTTTTAATTGTTTAAATTTGTATATAGTGTGGGAGTAATTTAGAACTCCCAAAGGGGGAATTGAAGGAATACAAGTTTATTAAAAGGTTTAATCTAACTTCTAATACTATCATATATAAACTGAGAAAGTTCTGTTTGTTGAAGTTAGCATTTCAGGTTAGGATGGTAAATGATATCAGCTGTGAAACAGTTTCCAGCAAGAGAATCTGGCAAATCCTGTTTTCTCCATTGTAAGTTAAATGAGTCTGATCACTGAGACTTTCTTTAATGGCTCTGGGATGGCTCTTGGAACCAGAGTTCCTGGCCACTATCAGCATTTGAATAGTTATCCTGATTCCATTGGATTGGTAATGCCCTCAGAGTAGGGTGTGTTCGTACTACATTTGCATGCTTTGTTTGAATTTGTCTCCACCTCCAGAAGTCCCTCCTCTTAAAATGCCTATAATATACCATGTAAAGTTACTTTAATTTAGACGATGTTGGAATGACTGCAGCTACCGACAATCAATAAAGAACTTCTGCTTGGAAAACTTCCACCGTCTCCTGGTCTGAGCTTCTAACTTTTCTACAAAGAAAAAGTTCACAACACCCTTATCCCTCAACAGAAGCCTGCACACCTTTCAGGTTTTGGAAATAATCCTGTAACTTCAAAGGGACCTATTCATGATGTAATCAGCTATTCTCCTGACATGCTACCTCTTTTAGACTTTGTATACAAAAGCATCGAACCAGCGACAGTAACTGGCGCTGTTGCTTAGTTGGTCAAAGCGCCTGTCTAGTAAACAGGAGATCATGGATTCGAATCCCAGCAGTGCCTATGCCACAGGATGTGGGCACCGCTCACTTAATCTTTTACATATGTAAATCTTTGCATGCTGAACAGTGTGCATCTGCACAAAATGAGGAAATCTAAGAAGTGATGTGCATCGAATAGCGTCTTAAAGCTTGTCTTTTGTGGCTCTGTGGCGCAATGGATAGCGCATTGGACTTCTAGATTGTGAATGGAGGTATTCAAAGGTTGTGGGTTCGAGTCCCACCAGAGTCGTGCATACCCTCTATTGCTCAGATGTCTTTGTGTTGGACAGGCATATGCTTAAAACTTGAATCCACAAACTACTTCAGAAGCATACCCTTCACGTTCTGCTTATTTCCCTTATTGGACACACCCAACTCAGATCACAGAGTACTCTACTAATTAACTTAAGTCACCTATTTAAATAAGAATAGGTTGAAATCCACTGGCCTAGGCCAAAATCTGCAACAACCTATTGTTGGCCACCTACCTAGAAAAAAAGAAGAAAAAAACACGCTTTCCATTTCTCCAAGCTGAAACAGCATTTAGATGTATCGTAACTGGAGGTTCCCGAAACATTTGAGACACGAGTACTGAGAGTTTCGATCCAGAAATAAATGGCTTGAGATAATCCCTTGTCCCTCAACAGAAGCCTGCACACCTTTCAGGTTTTGGAAATAATCCTGTAACTTCAAAGGGACCTATTCATGATGTAATCAGCTATTCTCCTGACATGCTACCTCTTTTAGACTTTGTATACAAAAGCATCGAACCAGTGACAGTAACTGGCGCTGTGGCTTAGTTGGTTAAAGTGCCTGTCTAGTAAACAGGAGATCCTGTGTTCGAATCCCAGCAGTGTCTTATCTGTGGCTTCTAAGAGTAGTCATTCAATCATCTCTGATGTGAAAGACAATCTGGACTTCTCGGTTGCAAATGAAGGTTTTAAAAAGTGTGCCGTATTTTGGGTCCCACCAGAGTCACGAATGGTGTCCCTTTGCACAGACGTCTTTACCAGACTGACATTTGCTTAAAGCTGGGGTTTTCCAATTTTTTCAGAAGCCTATGCAGCACATTTTTCTTCTTTTCCTTATTGAGCACACCCAAGTCAGATCGTCCAGTACGTTACTTATCAATCAATTATTTGATTCACCTGTATTAAATGAGAGAGATAATAAAAAATATATATATATATGTGGTGCAGATGCGCTTCAAGAATGGTTTGCAAGCTCCTGGCTTAGGCCTGAAATCTGCTACTAGGCAAGGCAAGTTTATTTATATAGCACATTTCATACACAATGGTAATTCAAAGTGCTTTACATAGAAGAAATTAAAATAATCAAAAGAAATCAGAATAATTAAAACAGTTTAGAATAAAAGATAAAATACAGAAATCAGAATAATTAAAACATAAAATAAAATACAGTGCAAACAGTCGGACGAACAGTGGCACAGTGCTCATTCAGTAAATGCACAGCTAAACAGATGTGTTTTGAGTCTGGATTTGAATGTGACTACTGTAGGAGCACATCTAATCTCTTCTGGAAGCTGGTTCCAGCTGCGGCTGGCATAGTAGCTAAAAGCAGACTCGCCATGCTTAGAGTGAACCCTTGGTATTTCTAGCCGATGTGATCCTAATGATCTGAGTGATCTGTTGGGTTTATATTCAGTGAGCATATCTGCAATGTATTGAGGTCCTAGGCCATTGAATGATTTATATACCAGTAATAATACTTTAAAATCAATCCTAAATGTAACTGGCAGCCAGTGTAAAGACCTGAGGACTGGTGTGATGTGTTCATATTTTCTGGTTCTGCTCAGAATCCTAGCAGCAGCGTTCTGTATGAGCTGCAACTGTCTTATGGTCTTTTTGGGAAGGCCAGTGAGAAGTCCATTACAATAATCCACCCTACTGGTGATGAAAGCATGCACAAGTTTTTCTAAGTCTTGACTGGAAACAAAGCATCTAATTCTTGCAATATTTTTCAGGTGATAATATGCTGATTTAGTTATTGCTTTGACATGACTACTGAAACTAAGGTCTGACTCCAGAGACACACCCAGATTCCTGACTTGATTTTTAGTTGTTTGACCCCTAGACTGAAGGTATGCGTTCACCTTGAGAACTTCATCTTTGTTTCCAAACGCAATGACTTCAGTTTTGTCTTTGTTTAACTGAAGAAAGTTTTGGCACATCCAATTGTTTACTTCATCAATGCATTGGCAAAGGGAGTCAATGGGGCTGTAATCGTTAGGCGATAGGGCTAAGTAGAGCTGTGTGTCGTCTGCATAGCTATGGTAAGCGATTTGGTTCTTTCTCATTATTTGGCTCATTGGGAGCATGTACAGGTTGAATAGGAGTGGCGCAAGAATTGAGCCTTGAGGGACTCCGCATGTCATGGATGTCCACTCAGACTTATGGTCTCCTATACTCACATAATAACCTCTGCCTCCTAAGTATGACCTGAACCATTTTAGGACTATCCCAGAAAGCCCGACCCAGTTTTCCAGCCTGTCAAGAAGTATTTTGTGATCGTCAGTGTCAAATGCAGCACTGAGGTCGAGTAGTACCAGCACTGATAATTTGCCTGTATCAGTATTTAAGCGAATATCATTTATTATCTTTATGAGCGCGGTCTCTGTACTGTGGTGCGGTCGGAAACCAGATTGAAAATGGTCAAAGTATCCATTCGAGCTTAAGAATTTGTTCAGCTGATTGAAGACAACTTTTTCAATGATCTTGCCTATGAAAGGAAGATTTGAGATCGGTCTATAGTTGTTTAATATGGTCTTATCCAGATTGCTCTTTTTCAGGAGGGGCTTGACAACAGCAGTTTTCAGGGAGGTCGGAAAACTCCCAGAGAGAAGTGAGGCATTTACCACTTCTAGGAGATCTGCTTCTAAGCTGTGTAACACATTTTTGAAAAAAGATGTGGGAAGTGCATCAAGGGCGCAGGTTGATGTTTTTAGTTGCTGTACGGTTTCTTCCAAAATTTTGCCATCAATTTCTTCGAAATCAGACATAGTGGCTACTTTCTCGTGCTGTTGTTTGATCTGCCTGACCCCAGCGCAACTCAAGGATGAGCTGATCACCTTTCTGATATTATTGATTTTCTCAGAGAAGAAAGAAGCAAACTCACTGCACTTTCTCACTGAGAGCATTTCACTGGGAATCTGGCTTGGGGGGTTTGTCAGTCTCTCTACAGTAGCAAAAAGAGTGCGCGTGTTGTTTATATTGCTGTTTATAATATTCGAGAAAAAAGTCTGTCTAGCTTTGCTTAGTTCCTTATTGAAAGCATGGATGCTGTCTTTGTAGATGTTATAATGGACTACAAGTTTTGTCTTCCGCCACATGCGCTCTGCTTTTCTGCATTGTCTTTTCATATTTTGCACTGCTGTTGAGTTTCTCCAAGGTGCTTTTTGTCTGCCACTCTTCTTCCTGACTTTCACAGGAGCAATATCATCAATTACACTCTTAACTTTTGAGTTAAAAGAATCAAGGAGAAAATCAACAGAGTCAGCAGATATGCTTGGTGTTAAAGATATAGCCTTCATAAATAGTACACTAGTATTCTCATTTAAGCATCTCTTCTTGACAGACACAGATCTAGCTTCAATGGCAGGAGAGATCAATATATCAAAGAAAATACAAAAATGATCAGACAGTGCTACATCCTTAATAACAATTGATGAAATGTTTAGACCCTTACTGATAAGTAAATCTAGAGTGTGTCCACGATTATGTGTGGCTCCATGTACATGCTGAGTCAGATCAAAAGTTTTTAAAACAGTTTTGATTTCTTTTGCCATATTGTTTTCTGCATTATCTATGTGAATGTTAAAATCTCCAGCAATGGCAAAGCAGTCAAACTCTGAGGAAATAGAACTTAACAGTTCTGTTAAGTTCTCAGCAAAAGCTGGAGAGTATTTTGGAGGCCTGTAAACAATGATAAGTAAAATGCGTGGAGCACCTTTTAACACAATACCCAGATATTCGAAAGACGGGTAATTCCCAAATGATATTTGCTTACATTGATAGACATCTTTATAAAGCGATACTTTATACTACCGATTGATATGGTCAAGCCTATGGATATTTGTACAAACAAAGTCTTTAAATATATGAAGAATAATACATGGATATCTTTCTGGATTTTGCCCTTTCATATCAGAAGAAGGCTCAGGAAACATTTTAGGCATTACTATCGAGAGTGTAGAGCCAAAATTAAATGAGTTCAGACATTCCCTTGAGGCGTGAAAGGCCCTCGTGTTTTGGAAACAATCCTCTTACCTCTAAGGGACCTCGTTCATGACGTGATCAGCTGTTTTCCTGATGTGGTACCTCTTTTAGACTTGTTTTACCAACAAATTCCACAGTACCTGGCGCTGTGGCTTAGCTGGTCAAAGCGCCTGTCTCGTAAACAGGAGATCCTGGGTTCAAATCCCAGCAGTGCCTTTGGCACAGGATATGGGAGTGCTTAACCTTTTCACATATGAAAGTCTTTGCATGACGAACTGTGTTTACCTGCACAAAACTGGAAAAACTTAAGAAGTGCTGCGCATGCAACACTTCCCTGAAGTGTGTCATTTTATGGTACAATGGATAGAACTTTGGACTTCTAGGATGCGAATGGAGAAATTCCCTGGTTGTGAGTCCCACCAGAATAGTCAGTGGCCTCTTTTGCTCTGATGTCTCTGTGAGTCAGACATATGTTTAAAACTGGGGTCCACAAACTACTTCAGAAGCCTACCCTTCACATTCTGCTCATCTCCCTTATTGGACACACCCACGTCAGATCATTGAGTACTCTACTAAGTAGCTCAATTAACTCTGTTGAAATAAGGAAGATAACGAAAATGTATAGCGTCTGGGAGGTTTCGAGAATGGTTTGAAAACCACTGGCTTAGGCCAGAATCTGCTACTTCCTATTGTTGAGATCCAGCCTCTGGATGTATTCAAAACAGTCTTTACAAATATGAATATATAATTCATGAAAATCTTTCTGGATTTTGTCTTTCAGATCAGCTGAAAGCATAGCAGAGATTGCTTTCCATTTCTCCCAGCTGAGACAGAATTTAGATGTACTGTATCTGGAGGTTCCAAAAACATTTCAGACACAAGTATTGAGAGTTTCAGATATTCCCTCTTTCTTCAACAGAGCCCTGCATGCCCCTCGGGTTTTGGAAATAATCCCCTAACCTCTTTCATGATGTAATCAGCTATTTTCCTGACCTGCTACCTCTTTTAGACTTTTTATGCCAACACATTGTAGAGAGTTCAGCAAGTGGCGCTGTGGCTTAGTTGGTCAAAGCGCCTGTCTTGTAAACAGGAGATCCTGGGTTCGAATCCCAGCAGTGCCTATTCCACAGGATGTGGGCACCACTCACTTAATCTTTTACATATGTAAATCTTTGCATGCTGAACAGTGTGCATCTGCACAAAATGAGGAAATCTAAGAAGTGATGTGCATGCAATAGCGTCTTAAAGTACATTTTGTGTGGCTCTGTGGCGCAATGGATAGCGCATTGGACTTCTAGATTGTGAATGGAGATATTCAAAGGTTGTGGGTTTGAGTCCCACCAGAGTCGTGCATACCCTCTATTGCTCAGATGTTTTGGAAACAATCCTCTTACCTCTAAGGGACCTCGTTCATGACGTGATCAGCTGTTTTCCTGATGTGGTACCTCTTTTAGACTTGTTTTACCAACAAATTTCACAGTATCTGGCGCTGTGGCTTAGCTGGTCAAAGCGCCTGTCTCGTAAACAGGAGATCCTGGGTTCAAATCCCAGCAGTGCCTTTGGCACAGGATATGGGAGTGCTTAACCTTTTCACATATGAAAGTCTTTGCATGACGAACTGTGTTTACCTGCACAAAACTGGAAAAACTAAGAAGTGCTGCGCATGCAACACTTCCCTGAAGTGTGTCATTTTATGGTACAATGGATAGAACTTTGGACTTCTAGGATGCGAATGGAGAAATTCCCTGGTTGTGAGTCCCACCAGAATAGTCAGTGGCCTCTTTTGCTCTGATGTCTCTGTGAGTCAGACATATGTTTAAAACTGGGGTCCACAAACTACTTCAGAAGCCTACCCTTCACATTCTGCTCATCTCCCTTATTGGACACACCCACGTCAGATCATAGAGTACTCTACTAAGTAGCTCAATTAACCCTTTTGAAATAAGGTAAATAACGAAAATGTATAGCGTCTGGGAGGTTTCGAGAATGGTTTGAAAACCACTGGCTTAGGCCAGAATCTGCTACTTCCTATTGTTGAGATCCAGCCTTTGGATGTATTCAAAACAGTCTTTACAAATATGAATATATAATTCATGAAAAGCTTTCTGGATTTTGTCTTTCAGATCAGCTGAAAGCATAGCAGAGATTGCTTTCCATTTCTCCTAGCTGAGACAGAGTTTAGATGTATTGTAACTGGAGGTTCCAAAAACCTTTCAGAAACACGTATTGAGAGTTTCAGATATTCCCTCTTTCTTCAACAGAGCCCTGAATGCCCCTCGGGTTTTGGAAATAATCCCCTAACCTCTTTCATGATGTAATCAGCTATTTTCCTGACCTGCTACCTCTTTTAGACTTTTTATAGCAACACATTGTAGAAGGTTCAGCAAGTGGCGCTGTGGCTTAGTTGGTCAAAGCGCCTGTCTTGTAAACAGGAGATCCTGGGTTCGAATCCCAGCAGTGCCTATGCCACAGGATGTGGGCACCACTCACTTAATCTTTTACATATGTAAATCTTTGCATGCTGAACAGTGTGCATCTGCACAAAATGTGGAAATCTAAGAAGTGATGTGGATGCAATAGCGTCTTAACCTGTTAACCGTTTCCAGAGCGTCGGCGCACTGAAGCGGTTTTTTTTTTTATTTAGTTCAAATTTACTATCAGATTTAATGTTATACCTTGACAAACTATACATCATTAAAAAGATATAATACTCAAGATTCAGTATTTGACCACTATTGTATTCTGAGAAACTTATAGTGACAGTTATGTCTTAATTTGTGTCAGGAGTTATGAAATGGAAAATTGAGTCGATACCTTTAATATGAATTATGAGCGTCAGCTGGTCCATTCATAAAAAACACTCCGTGCTGTCGTCATGACAGCGATTCGCAAAACATTGTCCCTCAGGGCTTTAGCTCAAAAATGTGCAGACTTGGAGAAATATTGATATATTCTCATAGATTCACATCATATTTATATAGACAGGAATAATATTTGTTGAATTTATACCCAAATGCGTCGATGTAATCATTATGATCGCTTCTTACTGAGATGTGCTGTGTTTTCAATTTATACCAATAGCCTGAGGGCGCTATATGCACAATAACAGTCCATATATGGATCACGAAGAAGACCCATAGTCATGTGACATTCCAGGACGTCACTGATACAGAAAGTAGCTGACAGAGATCGCTGTAACATGCAGATAAAGATGTTTTGAAGACAATAAACATGATTGCAATGATATTTGAGTTACCTGTGTTCTTCAAGCCATGCCAGGTATTTCATAATAATAGATTATATTTATAATGCAATGCTAATCGATATAGATTTCATCATCGTGCAGAACACTATAAATAATAAATTTTCTGTCGGATTTTTTTTTATCTGAAGCCAAATTAGATCACAGAAGATTATTTAAAACACTCGACTTGCGTTATAAAGTAAGTTTGGAGCACAAACATGGTTTCAATCTCATAAATGGTCGTGTATTGATGGTGTGCTAAGCTAACATGCTAGCTAGCCCAGGTGCACCTGCCACCAGCAGTTATTGTTTTATGATTTTTTTCTAAATAGGAATGCTTACTGAAATGTTTCAGTGCATTTGATACCAGTTTCAAATATTTAGTGAGAACTTTGATAAAAGAAATTAGGGTTTGAAACCCTATGAATAGCCTGTGAATAGCCAGTCGTTAGTAGCTATAATGCAGACAAAAGAAATGCATATTTAGAGCCATAACCAGTATGGAGAGGTGTAAATGTGTGCAGGAGAGACTGACTCTGAATGGGGCTCGTTTGCTCCACAAAATAATAGAGACAATAGACTGATTAGATGACTCAGAAGATGACTAAACATCAGTTTGCATTTTAGAGTCTAATCAAAATAAAGTAATTTGACATGTTCTTGAAAAACATTTAACTAAAAACATAGTTTTAGACTTATCATTTTCAGATTTTAAATATAAAATGGTCACACATATGGCTTTAGCTGCAGTGCATTTCTAGATTCCTCCAGGGCCAACTTCAATTTTATTTTTATGAAGATGTTTCATGAAAGTAAATTTCTAATAACTTTACAAAACTTTGAAGCTATTTAAACATTTTTTTTTCATTATGACAATAATTATTTCTACATTTACAATAAACTACTAGGTGTCAGCTTTCAAATGAGATCATACTTGTGCTTTTAGTGCAAAGGGTTCATGAACTGTATCTGTTTAAGTTTGGGTATGCCATTTCTGGGGATTTTTCAAAAGTGGCCTTGAAGGTTAACAGGTTAAAGCTTGTCTTTTGTGGCTCTGTGGCGCAATGGATAGCGCATTGGACTTCTAGGTTGTGAATGGAGATATTCAAAGTTTGTGGGTTCGAGTCCCACCAGAGTCGTGCATACCCTCTATTGCTCAGATGTTTTGGAAACAATCCTCTTACCTCTAAGGGACCTCGTTCATGACGTGATCAGCTGTTTTCCTGATGTGGTACCTCTTTTAGACTTGTTTTACCAACAAATTTCACAGTATCTGGCGCTGTGGCTTAGCTGGTCAAAGCGCCTGTCTCGTAAACAGGAGATCCTGGGTTCAAATCCCAGCAGTGCCTTTGGCACAGGATATGGGAGTGCTTAACCTTTTCACATATGAAAGTCTTTGCATGACGAACTGTGTTTACCTGCACAAAACTGGAAAAACTAAGAAGTGCTGCGCATGCAACACTTCCCTGAAGTGTGTCATTTTATGGTACAATGGATAGAACTTTGGACTTCTAGGATGCGAATGGAGAAATTCCCTGGTTGTGAGTCCCACCAGAATAGTCAGTGGCCTCTTTTGCTCTGATGTCTCTGTGAGTCAGACATATGTTTAAAACTGGGGTCCACAAACTACTTCAGAAGCCTACCCTTCACATTCTGCTCATCTCCCTTATTGGACACACCCACGTCAGATCATAGAGTACTCTACTAAGTAGCTCAATTAACCCTTTTGAAATAAGGTAAATAACGAAAATGTATAGCGTCTGGGAGGTTTCGAGAATGGTTTGAAAACCACTGGCTTAGGCCAGAATCTGCTACTTCCTATTGTTGAGATCCAGCCTTTGGATGTATTCAAAACAGTCTTTACAAATATGAATATATAATTCATGAAAAGCTTTCTGGATTTTGTCTTTCAGATCAGCTGAAAGCATAGCAGAGATTGCTTTCCATTTCTCCTAGCTGAGACAGAGTTTAGATGTATTGTAACTGGAGGTTCCAAAAACCTTTCAGAAACACGTATTGAGAGTTTCAGATATTCCCTCTTTCTTCAACAGAGCCCTGAATGCCCCTCGGGTTTTGGAAATAATCCCCTAACCTCTTTCATGATGTAATCAGCTATTTTCCTGACCTGCTACCTCTTTTAGACTTTTTATAGCAACACATTGTAGAAGGTTCAGCAAGTGGCGCTGTGGCTTAGTTGGTCAAAGCGCCTGTCTTGTAAACAGGAGATCCTGGGTTCGAATCCCAGCAGTGCCTATGCCACAGGATGTGGGCACCACTCACTTAATCTTTTACATATGTAAATCTTTGCATGCTGAACAGTGTGCATCTGCACAAAATGTGGAAATCTAAGAAGTGATGTGGATGCAATAGCGTCTTAAAGCTTGTCTTTTGTGGCTCTGTGGCGCAATGGATAGCGCATTGGACTTCTAGGTTGTGAATGGAGATATTCAAAGTTTGTGGGTTCGAGTCCCACCAGAGTCGTGCATACCCTCTATTGCTCAGATGTTTTGGAAACAATCCTCTTACCTCTAAGGGACCTCGTTCATGACGTGATCAGCTGTTTTCCTGATGTGGTACCTCTTTTAGACTTGTTTTACCAACAAATTTCACAGTATCTGGCGCTGTGGCTTAGCTGGTCAAAGCGCCTGTCTCGTAAACAGGAGATCCTGGGTTCAAATCCCAGCAGTGCCTTTGGCACAGGATATGGGAGTGCTTAACCTTTTCACATATGAAAGTCTTTGCATGACGAACTGTGTTTACCTGCACAAAACTGGAAAAACTAAGAAGTGCTGCGCATGCAACACTTCCCTGAAGTGTGTCATTTTATGGTACAATGGATAGAACTTTGGACTTCTAGGATGCGAATGGAGAAATTCCCTGGTTGTGAGTCCCACCAGAATAGTCAGTGGCCTCTTTTGCTCTGATGTCTCTGTGAGTCAGACATATGTTTAAAACTGGGGTCCACAAACTACTTCAGAAGCCTACCCTTCACATTCTGCTCATCTCCCTTATTGGACACACCCACGTCAGATCATAGAGTACTCTACTAAGTAGCTCAATTAACCCTTTTGAAATAAGGTAAATAACGAAAATGTATAGCGTCTGGGAGGTTTCGAGAATGGTTTGAAAACCACTGGCTTAGGCCAGAATCTGCTACTTCCTATTGTTGAGATCCAGCCTTTGGATGTATTCAAAACAGTCTTTACAAATATGAATATATAATTCATGAAAAGCTTTCTGGATTTTGTCTTTCAGATCAGCTGAAAGCATAGCAGAGATTGCTTTCCATTTCTCCTAGCTGAGACAGAGTTTAGATGTATTGTAACTGGAGGTTCCAAAAACCTTTCAGAAACACGTATTGAGAGTTTCAGATATTCCCTCTTTCTTCAACAGAGCCCTGAATGCCCCTCGGGTTTTGGAAATAATCCCCTAACCTCTTTCATGATGTAATCAGCTATTTTCCTGACCTGCTACCTCTTTTAGACTTTTTATAGCAACACATTGTAGAAGGTTCAGCAAGTGGCGCTGTGGCTTAGTTGGTCAAAGCGCCTGTCTTGTAAACAGGAGATCCTGGGTTCGAATCCCAGCAGTGCCTATGCCACAGGATGTGGGCACCACTCACTTAATCTTTTACATATGTAAATCTTTGCATGCTGAACAGTGTGCATCTGCACAAAATGTGGAAATCTAAGAAGTGATGTGGATGCAATAGCGTCTTAAAGCTTGTCTTTTGTGGCTCTGTGGCGCAATGGATAGCGCATTGGACTTCTAGGTTGTGAATGGAGATATTCAAAGTTTGTGGGTTCGAGTCCCACCAGAGTCGTGCATACCCTCTATTGCTCAGATGTTTTGGAAACAATCCTCTTACCTCTAAGGGACCTCGTTCATGACGTGATCAGCTGTTTTCCTGATGTGGTACCTCTTTTAGACTTGTTTTACCAACAAATTTCACAGTATCTGGCGCTGTGGCTTAGCTGGTCAAAGCGCCTGTCTCGTAAACAGGAGATCCTGGGTTCAAATCCCAGCAGTGTCTTTGGCACAGGATATGGGAGTGCTTAACCTTTTCACATATGAAAGTCTTTGCATGACGAACTGTGTTTACCTGCACAAAACTGGAAAAACTAAGAAGTGCTGCGCATGCAACACTTCCCTGAAGTGTGTCATTTTATGGTACAATGGATAGAACTTTGGACTTCTAGGATGCGAATGGAGAAATTCCCTGGTTGTGAGTCCCACCAGAATAGTCAGTGGCCTCTTTTGCTCTGATGTCTCTGTGAGTCAGACATATGTTTAAAACTGGGGTCCACAAACTACTTCAGAAGCCTACCCTTCACATTCTGCTCATCTCCCTTATTGGACACACCCACGTCAGATCATAGAGTACTCTACTAAGTAGCTCAATTAACCCTTTTGAAATAAGGTAAATAACGAAAATGTATAGCGTCTGGGAGGTTTCGAGAATGGTTTGAAAACCACTGGCTTAGGCCAGAATCTGCTACTTCCTATTGTTGAGATCCAGCCTTTGGATGTATTCAAAACAGTCTTTACAAATATGAATATATAATTCATGAAAAGCTTTCTGGATTTTGTCTTTCAGATCAGCTGAAAGCATAGCAGAGATTGCTTTCCATTTCTCCTAGCTGAGACAGAGTTTAGATGTATTGTAACTGGAGGTTCCAAAAACCTTTCAGAAACACGTATTGAGAGTTTCAGATATTCCCTCTTTCTTCAACAGAGCCCTGAATGCCCCTCGGGTTTTGGAAATAATCCCCTAACCTCTTTCATGATGTAATCAGCTATTTTCCTGACCTGCTACCTCTTTTAGACTTTTTATAGCAACACATTGTAGAAGGTTCAGCAAGTGGCGCTGTGGCTTAGTTGGTCAAAGCGCCTGTCTTGTAAACAGGAGATCCTGGGTTCGAATCCCAGCAGTGCCTATGCCACAGGATGTGGGCACCACTCACTTAATCTTTTACATATGTAAATCTTTGCATGCTGAACAGTGTGCATCTGCACAAAATGTGGAAATCTAAGAAGTGATGTGGATGCAATAGCGTCTTAAAGCTTGTCTTTTGTGGCTCTGTGGCGCAATGGATAGCGCATTGGACTTCTATGTTGTGAATGGAGATATTCAAAGTTTGTGGGTTCGAGTCCCACCAGAGTCGTGCATACCCTCTATTGCTCAGATGTTTTGGAAACAATCCTCTTACCTCTAAGGGACCTCGTTCATGACGTGATCAGCTGTTTTCCTGATGTGGTACCTCTTTTAGACTTGTTTTACCAACAAATTTCACAGTATCTGGCGCTGTGGCTTAGCTGGTCAAAGCGCCTGTCTCGTAAACAGGAGATCCTGGGTTCAAATCCCAGCAGTGTCTTTGGCACAGGATATGGGAGTGCTTAACCTTTTCACATATGAAAGTCTTTGCATGACGAACTGTGTTTACCTGCACAAAACTGGAAAAACTAAGAAGTGCTGCGCATGCAACACTTCCCTGAAGTGTGTCATTTTATGGTACAATGGATAGAACTTTGGACTTCTAGGATGCGAATGGAGAAATTCCCTGGTTGTGAGTCCCACCAGAATAGTCAGTGGCCTCTTTTGCTCTGATGTCTCTGTGAGTCAGACATATGTTTAAAACTGGGGTCCACAAACTACTTCAGAAGCCTACCCTTCACATTCTGCTCATCTCCCTTATTGGACACACCCACGTCAGATCATAGAGTACTCTACTAAGTAGCTCAATTAACCCTTTTGAAATAAGGTAAATAACGAAAATGTATAGCGTCTGGGAGGTTTCGAGAATGGTTTGAAAACCACTGGCTTAGGCCAGAATCTGCTACTTCCTATTGTTGAGATCCAGCCTTTGGATGTATTCAAAACAGTCTTTACAAATATGAATATATAATTCATGAAAAGCTTTCTGGATTTTGTCTTTCAGATCAGCTGAAAGCATAGCAGAGATTGCTTTCCATTTCTCCTAGCTGAGACAGAGTTTAGATGTATTGTAACTGGAGGTTCCAAAAACCTTTCAGAAACACGTATTGAGAGTTTCAGATATTCCCTCTTTCTTCAACAGAGCCCTGAATGCCCCTCGGGTTTTGGAAATAATCCCCTAACCTCTTTCATGATGTAATCAGCTATTTTCCTGACCTGCTACCTCTTTTAGACTTTTTATAGCAACACATTGTAGAAGGTTCAGCAAGTGGCGCTGTGGCTTAGTTGGTCAAAGCGCCTGTCTTGTAAACAGGAGATCCTGGGTTCGAATCCCAGCAGTGCCTATGCCACAGGATGTGGGCACCACTCACTTAATCTTTTACATATGTAAATCTTTGCATGCTGAACAGTGTGCATCTGCACAAAATGTGGAAATCTAAGAAGTGATGTGGATGCAATAGCGTCTTAAAGCTTGTCTTTTGTGGCTCTGTGGCGCAATGGATAGCGCATTGGACTTCTAGGTTGTGAATGGAGATATTCAAAGTTTGTGGGTTCGAGTCCCACCAGAGTCGTGCATACCCTCTATTGCTCAGATGTTTTGGAAACAATCCTCTTACCTCTAAGGGACCTCGTTCATGACGTGATCAGCTGTTTTCCTGATGTGGTACCTCTTTTAGACTTGTTTTACCAACAAATTTCACAGTATCTGGCGCTGTGGCTTAGCTGGTCAAAGCGCCTGTCTCGTAAACAGGAGATCCTGGGTTCAAATCCCAGCAGTGTCTTTGGCACAGGATATGGGAGTGCTTAACCTTTTCACATATGAAAGTCTTTGCATGACGAACTGTGTTTACCTGCACAAAACTGGAAAAACTAAGAAGTGCTGCGCATGCAACACTTCCCTGAAGTGTGTCATTTTATGGTACAATGGATAGAACTTTGGACTTCTAGGATGCGAATGGAGAAATTCCCTGGTTGTGAGTCCCACCAGAATAGTCAGTGGCCTCTTTTGCTCTGATGTCTCTGTGAGTCAGACATATGTTTAAAACTGGGGTCCACAAACTACTTCAGAAGCCTACCCTTCACATTCTGCTCATCTCCCTTATTGGACACACCCACGTCAGATCATAGAGTACTCTACTAAGTAGCTCAATTAACCCTTTTGAAATAAGGTAAATAACGAAAATGTATAGCGTCTGGGAGGTTTCGAGAATGGTTTGAAAACCACTGGCTTAGGCCAGAATCTGCTACTTCCTATTGTTGAGATCCAGCCTTTGGATGTATTCAAAACAGTCTTTACAAATATGAATATATAATTCATGAAAAGCTTTCTGGATTTTGTCTTTCAGATCAGCTGAAAGCATAGCAGAGATTGCTTTCCATTTCTCCTAGCTGAGACAGAGTTTAGATGTATTGTAACTGGAGGTTCCAAAAACCTTTCAGAAACACGTATTGAGAGTTTCAGATATTCCCTCTTTCTTCAACAGAGCCCTGAATGCCCCTCGGGTTTTGGAAATAATCCCCTAACCTCTTTCATGATGTAATCAGCTATTTTCCTGACCTGCTACCTCTTTTAGACTTTTTATAGCAACACATTGTAGAAGGTTCAGCAAGTGGCGCTGTGGCTTAGTTGGTCAAAGCGCCTGTCTTGTAAACAGGAGATCCTGGGTTCGAATCCCAGCAGTGCCTATGCCACAGGATGTGGGCACCACTCACTTAATCTTTTACATATGTAAATCTTTGCATGCTGAACAGTGTGCATCTGCACAAAATGTGGAAATCTAAGAAGTGATGTGGATGCAATAGCGTCTTAAAGCTTGTCTTTTGTGGCTCTGTGGCGCAATGGATAGCGCATTGGACTTCTAGGTTGTGAATGGAGATATTCAAAGTTTGTGGGTTCGAGTCCCACCAGAGTCGTGCATACCCTCTATTGCTCAGATGTTTTGGAAACAATCCTCTTACCTCTAAGGGACCTCGTTCATGACGTGATCAGCTGTTTTCCTGATGTGGTACCTCTTTTAGACTTGTTTTACCAACAAATTTCACAGTATCTGGCGCTGTGGCTTAGCTGGTCAAAGCGCCTGTCTCGTAAACAGGAGATCCTGGGTTCAAATCCCAGCAGTGTCTTTGGCACAGGATATGGGAGTGCTTAACCTTTTCACATATGAAAGTCTTTGCATGACGAACTGTGTTTACCTGCACAAAACTGGAAAAACTAAGAAGTGCTGCGCATGCAACACTTCCCTGAAGTGTGTCATTTTATGGTACAATGGATAGAACTTTGGACTTCTAGGATGCGAATGGAGAAATTCCCTGGTTGTGAGTCCCACCAGAATAGTCAGTGGCCTCTTTTGCTCTGATGTCTCTGTGAGTCAGACATATGTTTAAAACTGGGGTCCACAAACTACTTCAGAAGCCTACCCTTCACATTCTGCTCATCTCCCTTATTGGACACACCCACGTCAGATCATAGAGTACTCTACTAAGTAGCTCAATTAACCCTTTTGAAATAAGGTAAATAACGAAAATGTATAGCGTCTGGGAGGTTTCGAGAATGGTTTGAAAACCACTGGCTTAGGCCAGAATCTGCTACTTCCTATTGTTGAGATCCAGCCTTTGGATGTATTCAAAACAGTCTTTACAAATATGAATATATAATTCATGAAAAGCTTTCTGGATTTTGTCTTTCAGATCAGCTGAAAGCATAGCAGAGATTGCTTTCCATTTCTCCTAGCTGAGACAGAGTTTAGATGTATTGTAACTGGAGGTTCCAAAAACCTTTCAGAAACACGTATTGAGAGTTTCAGATATTCCCTCTTTCTTCAACAGAGCCCTGAATGCCCCTCGGGTTTTGGAAATAATCCCCTAACCTCTTTCATGATGTAATCAGCTATTTTCCTGACCTGCTACCTCTTTTAGACTTTTTATAGCAACACATTGTAGAAGGTTCAGCAAGTGGCGCTGTGGCTTAGTTGGTCAAAGCGCCTGTCTTGTAAACAGGAGATCCTGGGTTCGAATCCCAGCAGTGCCTATGCCACAAGATGTGGGCACCACTCACTTAATCTTTTACATATGTAAATCTTTGCATGCTGAACAGTGTGCATCTGCACAAAATGTGGAAATCTAAGAAGTGATGTGGATGCAATAGCGTCTTAAAGCTTGTCTTTTGTGGCTCTGTGGCGCAATGGATAGCGCATTGGACTTCTAGGTTGTGAATGGAGATATTCAAAGTTTGTGGGTTCGAGTCCCACCAGAGTCGTGCATACCCTCTATTGCTCAGATGTTTTGGAAACAATCCTCTTACCTCTAAGGGACCTCGTTCATGACGTGATCAGCTGTTTTCCTGATGTGGTACCTCTTTTAGACTTGTTTTACCAACAAATTTCACAGTATCTGGCGCTGTGGCTTAGCTGGTCAAAGCGCCTGTCTCGTAAACAGGAGATCCTGGGTTCAAATCCCAGCAGTGTCTTTGGCACAGGATATGGGAGTGCTTAACCTTTTCACATATGAAAGTCTTTGCATGACGAACTGTGTTTACCTGCACAAAACTGGAAAAACTAAGAAGTGCTGCGCATGCAACACTTCCCTGAAGTGTGTCATTTTATGGTACAATGGATAGAACTTTGGACTTCTAGGATGCGAATGGAGAAATTCCCTGGTTGTGAGTCCCACCAGAATAGTCAGTGGCCTCTTTTGCTCTGATGTCTCTGTGAGTCAGACATATGTTTAAAACTGGGGTCCACAAACTACTTCAGAAGCCTACCCTTCACATTCTGCTCATCTCCCTTATTGGACACACCCACGTCAGATCATAGAGTACTCTACTAAGTAGCTCAATTAACCCTTTTGAAATAAGGTAAATAACGAAAATGTATAGCGTCTGGGAGGTTTCGAGAATGGTTTGAAAACCACTGGCTTAGGCCAGAATCTGCTACTTCCTATTGTTGAGATCCAGCCTTTGGATGTATTCAAAACAGTCTTTACAAATATGAATATATAATTCATGAAAAGCTTTCTGGATTTTGTCTTTCAGATCAGCTGAAAGCATAGCAGAGATTGCTTTCCATTTCTCCTAGCTGAGACAGAGTTTAGATGTATTGTAACTGGAGGTTCCAAAAACATTTCAGAAACACGTATTGAGAGTTTCAGATATTCCCTCTTTCTTCAACAGAGCCCTGAATGCCCCTCGGGTTTTGGAAATAATCCCCTAACCTCTTTCATGATGTAATCAGCTATTTTCCTGACCTGCTACCTCTTTTAGACTTTTTATAGCAACACATTGTAGAAGGTTCAGCAAGTGGCGCTGTGGCTTAGTTGGTCAAAGCGCCTGTCTTGTAAACAGGAGATCCTGGGTTCGAATCCCAGCAGTGCCTATGCCACAGGATGTGGGCACCACTCACTTAATCTTTTACATATGTAAATCTTTGCATGCTGAACAGTGTGCATCTGCACAAAATGTGGAAATCTAAGAAGTGATGTGGATGCAATAGCGTCTTAAAGCTTGTCTTTTGTGGCTCTGTGGCGCAATGGATAGCGCATTGGACTTCTAGGTTGTGAATGGAGATATTCAAAGTTTGTGGGTTCGAGTCCCACCAGAGTCGTGCATACCCTCTATTGCTCAGATGTTTTGGAAACAATCCTCTTACCTCTAAGGGACCTCGTTCATGACGTGATCAGCTGTTTTCCTGATGTGGTACCTCTTTTAGACTTGTTTTACCAACAAATTTCACAGTATCTGGCGCTGTGGCTTAGCTGGTCAAAGCGCCTGTCTCGTAAACAGGAGATCCTGGGTTCAAATCCCAGCAGTGTCTTTGGCACAGGATATGGGAGTGCTTAACCTTTTCACATATGAAAGTCTTTGCATGACGAACTGTGTTTACCTGCACAAAACTGGAAGAACTAAGAAGTGCTGCGCATGCAACACTTCCCTGAAGTGTGTCATTTTATGGTACAATGGATACAACTTTGGACTTCTAGGATGCGAATGGAGAAATTCCCTGGTTGTGAGTCCCACCAGAATAGTCAGTGGCCTCTTTTGCTCTGATGTCTCTGTGAGTCAGACATATGCTTAAAACTTGAATCCACAAACTACTTCAGAAGCATACCCTTCACGTTCTGCTTATTTCCCTCTTTGGACACACCCAACTCAGATCACAGAGTACTCTACTAATTAACTTAAGTCACCTATTTAAAGAAGAATAGGTTGAAATCCACTGGCCTAGGCCAAAATCTGCAACAACCTATTGTTGGCCACCTACCTCGAAGAAAAAGAAGAAAAAAAAACACGCTTTCCATTTCACCAAGCTGAAACAGCATTTAGATGTATCGTAACTGGAGGTTCCCGAAACATTTGAGACACGAGTACTGAGAGTTTCGATCCAGAAATAAATGGCTTGAGATATTCCCTTGTCCCTCAACAGAAGCCTGCACACCTTTCAGGTTTTGGAAATAATCCTGTAACTTCAAAGGGACCTATTCATGATGTAATCAGCTATTCTCCTGACATGCTACCTCTTTTAGACTTTGTATACAAAAGCATCGAACCAGTGAAAGTAACTGGCGCTGTGGCTTAGTTGGTCAAAGCGCCTGTCTAGTAAACAGGAGATCCTGGGTTCGAATCCCAGCAGTGCCTAATCTGTGGCTTCTAAGAGTAGTCATTTAACCTTCTCCTTCTCTGACGTGAAAGTCTTGGCAGGAAAGACAATCTGGACTTCTCGGTTGCAAATGAAGGTTTTAAAAAGGTTGTCGTTTTTTGGGTCCCACCAGAGTCACGAATGGTGTCCCTTTGCACAGACGTCTTTACCAGACTGACATTTGCTTAAAGCTGGGGTTTTCCAACTTTTTCAGAAGCCTACGCAACACATTTTTCTTCTTTTCCTTATTGAGCACACCCAAGTCAGATCGTCGAGTACGTTAATTATCAATCAATTATTTGATTCACCTGTATTAAATGAGAGAGATAATAAAAAATATATATATATGTGGTGCAGATGCGCTTCAAGAATGGTTTGCAAGCTCCTGGCTTAGGCCTGAAATCTGCTACTACCCATTGATATGGTCAAGCCTATGGATATTTGTACAAACAAAGTCTTTACATATATGAAGAATAATACATGGATAACTTTCTGGATTTTGCCATTTCATATCAGAAGAAGGCTCAGGAAACATTTTAGGCATGACTATCGAGAGTGTAGAGCCAAAATTAAATGAGTTCAGACATTCCCTTGAGGCGTGAAAGGCCCTCGTGTTTTGGAAACAATCCTCTTACCTCTAAGGGACCTCTTTCATGACGTGATCAGCTGTTTTCCTGATGTGCTACCTCTTTTAGACTTGTTTTACCAACAAATTTCACTGATCTGTGGCTTAGCTGGTCAAAGCGCCTGTCTCGTAAACAGGAGATCCTGGGTTCAAATCCCAGCAGTGCCTTTGGCACAGGATATGGGAGTGCTTAACCTTTTCACATATGAAAGTCTTTGCATGACGAACTGTGTTTACCTGCACAAAACTGGAAAAACTAAGAAGTGCTGCGCATGCAATACTTCCCTGAAGTGTGTCATTTTATGGTACAATGGATAGAACTTTGGACTTCTGGGATGCGAATGGAGAAATTCCCTGGTTGTGGTTTTGAGTCCCACCAGAATAGTCAGTGGCCTCTTTTGCTCTGATGTCTCTGTGAGTCAGACATATGTTTAAAACTGGGGTCATCAAACTACTTCAGAAGCCTACCCTTCACATTCTGCTCTTTTCCCTTATTGGACACACCCACGTCAGATCATAGAGTACTCTACTAAGTAGCTCAATTAACCCTTTTGAAATAAGGTAAATAACAAAAATGTATAGCGTCTGGGAGGTTTCGAGAATGTTTTGAAAACCACTGGCTTAAGCCAGAATCTGCTACTTCCTATTGTTGAGATCCAGCCTCTGGATGTATTCAAAACAGTCTTTACAAATATGAATATATAATTCATGAAAAGCTTTCTGGATTTTGTCTTTCAGATCAGCTGAAAGCATAGCAGAGATTGCTTTCCATTTCTCCTAGCTGAGACAGAGTTTAGATGTATTGTAACTGGAGGTTCCAAAAACATTTCAGAAACACGTATTGACAGTTTCAGATATTCCCTCTTTCTTCAACAGAGCCCTGAATGCCCCTCGGGTTTTGGAAATAATCCCCTAACCTCTTTCATGATGTAATCAGCTATTTTCCTGACCTGCTACCTCTTTTAGACTTTTTATAGCAACACATTGTAGAAGGTTCAGCAAGTGGCGCTGTGGCTTAGTTGGTCAAAGCGCCTGTCTAGTAAACAGGAGATCCTGGGTTCGAATCCCAGCAGTGCCTATGCCAGTGGATGTGCCTATGCCAGTGGATGTGGGCACCGCTCACTTAATCTTTTACATATGTAAATCTTTGCATGCTGAACAGTGTGCATCTGCACAAAATGTGGAAATCTAAGAAGTGATGTGCATGCAATAGCGTCTTAAAGCTTGTCTTTTGTGGCTCTGTGGCGCAATGGATAGCGCATTGGACTTCTAGATTGTGAATGGAGATATTCTAAGGTTGTGGGTTCGAGTCCCACCAGAGTCGTGCATACCCTCTTTTGCTCAGATGTCTTTGTGTTGGACAAGCATATGCTTAAAACTTGAATCCACAAACTACTTCAGAAGCATACCCTTCACGTTCTGCTTATTTCCCTTATTGGACACACCCAACTCAGATCACAGAGTCATCTACTAATTAACTTAAGTCACCTATTTAAATAAGAATAGGTTGAAATCCACTGGCCTAGGCCAAAATCTGCAACAACCTATTGTTGGCCACCTACCTAGAAAAAAAAGAAGAAAAAAAAACACGCTTTCCATTTTTCAAAGCTGAAACAGCATTTAGATGTATCGTAACTAGAGGTTCCCGAAACATTTGAGACACGAGTACTGAGAGTTTCGATCCAGAAATAAATGGCTTGAGATATTCCCTTGTCCCTTGAAGGAATACAAGTTTATTAAAAGGTTTAATCTAACTTCTAATACCATCATATATAAACTGAGAAAGTTCTGTTTGTTGAAGTTAGCATTTCAGGTTAGGATGGTAAATGATATCAGCTGTGAAACAGTTTCCAGCAAGAGAATCTGGCAAATCCTGTTTTCTCCATTGTAAGTTAAATGAGTCTGATCACTGAGACTTTCTTTAATGGCTCTGAGATGGCTCTTGGAACCAGAGTTCCTGGCCACTATCAGCATTTGAATAGTTATGCTGATTCCATTGGATTGGTAATGCCCTCAGAGTAGGGTGTGTTCGTACTACATTTGCATGCTTTGTTTGAATTTATCTCCACCTCCAGAAGTCCCTCCTCTTAAAATGCCTATAATATACCATGTAAAGTTACTTTAATTTAGACGATGTTGGAATGACTGCAGCTACCGACAAGCAATAAAGAACTTCTGCTTGGAAAACTTCCACCCTCTCCTGGTCTGAGCTTCTAACTTTTCTACAAAGAAAAAGATCACTACAGATGGTGCCGTGACCCGGATAGAATTAACTCCACCTGAATCCAGATTGGAATTCAAGCTCAAAGATCTGACTGCATTCCAGAGAGAATCTTACCTGAATACAGAACTGAAATCTCCACTCAACAAAGACTGAGTTCCAGAACTGAAATCTCCACTCAACAAAGACTGAGTTCCAGAACTGAAATCTCCACTCAACAAAGACTGAGTTCCAGAACTGAAATCTCCACTCAACAAAGACTGAGTTCCAGAACTGACTCCTGAAACTTCAAAGCTCAACAAAGAACAAACTTTTTTTGGCTGAGTTCCAGACGGAATCCTTTCCGTACAAACAACGATTTGGTGAGTTTCACTCTATTCAAAGAACCACTGAAGACCAGTACAAATCTCTGCGCCGTCAGAGAACAGTTATCAGACAGCTGCAGTGTCTGGCTAACAAAGTTACCCTTTAAAAGTTTATTTTCAAGATGAAAGTATAGCCTCTACATTGCTAGAGAATGTATCCTCTAAAGTTAGGGAAGGTTAACATTACGTGTCAATATTGGTGAACCTCTGTTCAAACAGGGATGTGTTTATCCTCTTAAAGTTAGGAAGGTGAAAGATCCTTTGCATTTCCTTTTAGAGAAGATTAGCGTAACGTGCTAATATTTTCTGTGTTACCCTTTGCTCTGGGTAAGGAAGGTTAACTGTGTTATCGAGTGTAGCCTCTTTTGATCAGAGAAGATTTAGTGTTTTTGTTTGTTTTATCCTCTAAAAGTTAAGAAGGTGAAAGATCCTTTGCATTTTTCTTTTAGGGAAGATTAGCGTAACATGCTAATAGTTTGTGATGTGTTGGTAACAAGGAAGTTTAACAAGATTTGATCTGTGTTAACAAGTATACCCTCTGTTGATCAGAGAAGTTTATTTTTTGATTGTGTGGTAACAAAAGAAATCCACAAAATGGTTAGAAGAAATGCTAGGCTAGTTCCATCAACTGAGAAAAATTGACTAGCTAGCCCTTTATGGACAGACAGTGAGTTCAAGTCATTGTTAGGAGAGAAAATGGATTCCATAATGACTGAGTCAGTTAGATTGGATTTGACAAAGAAATTTGGTATTGATCCAGACAAAGTTTGGTCTATTGAAGAATGCAAGAAGGTGTTAGGTGCATGTATCAGAAAGAAAAACATGAAAGGCATAATCTGTTGCCATAGAGAATATAGCTTATCCATTGCACAAGAACAAACTAGGTGTATTGATAAATTAAAAGAACAGAACAAACAAATGCACACTAAGGTGGGCCATAACAAGGCCTCAACCAAATGTGACTCAGAAGACCAACAGTCAGATGAAACTTATCCTGACTGATAAGCCTGTAGATTCAGTAAAGGTATGTGTTGCAAGAAGATCTCAGGGAATTGAGGGAACTGAAAGTGTTCCTCCCAACTCTTCTGTTGTCCAAAACCAAACTGTTGCCAAAGCACTCGGACCTAGAGACATAGAAAGACTATCCCAAAGCTTACCTTCAGTACGCACAGATTTTTCTGATTTTAGAAGGGCATTGATCAGTAAAATGCGTCTTTACGACATGTCGTTGGCAGAAGTCACACAGCTGATGTCACAAATTCTAACTGAATCTGAATTCAACAGTTTTGAGTCTGCTGTTACTTCTGAACTACAACATGCCAGAAAAGATGAATTGAGAGAGGGAGTTCTGAAAGCGTTGAAGAACATTGTTGGACCCAAAATTGACTGGTCGAAGATCACTAGTTGTTTACAGAAGAAGGGTGAAACTGTTAGTGAGTACACTCAAAGATTTTGCCAGTCAGCAGCAGCGTACAGTGGTATAGCTGACACTTCAGAGAAGGTGTTAGAAGATAATGGTCCCCTAGTTCGCACATGGTTTGATGGTCTGTTGTCAGAACATAGAAAAGCATTTCCTTTCTTAGACTTAGCATGGTCCACTAGAACCATACAAAACAACTTGGAGAGGTTAACTACTTGGGAAACAGATTCTGATGTCAAGGCAAGAGTAAAAATTGCAGCAGCATCCTTTAAGGTCAACACAGAGAATCAACAGAAACGCAAATGTCCTAAGAGAGAGGGCAGCAGTTGTTATTACTGTGGTAAACATGGACATTGGGGAAAGGAGTGTAGGAAAAACAAAAAGAACTTTAAACAAGTTAACAATGTTACTCAGCTCCTACTCAGTCTGCTTGCTACTCTGAAGCAGCCCGTCCCCTCGTCATTAAACTCGTTGGGCAGCTTGTTGATGTGTTAACCATTTGGGCTGTGAGTGCTTAATTTCCCCAGTAACTTTCAACAAAGATGAAAGACTTATTTTTGTTTAATAGAACAAAAGGAAAGTGACTGTCTCACCCTTCCTTTGGGGAACACCAAGTTAAGTAGACTCACAGCCTTAAATGTTATTTTACAGCACAGACCTTTCATCATTAAGTGTGTTAGGTCAGACTGTAAACGTAAAAAAAGCCCTCATGCAGTGTCCACAATAATGCCAAATATTGTCTTACAGCGTGCACCTGTCACAAATCCGTCCTCATGTATGCTGTCTGCTATGACTGAAGTTTTGTTAGAGGATGAAGGAGAAATTACGCACGATTGTGTTACGCTTACATATACACCTATGAGTGAAGTAAAAGAAAAAGGTAACAGACGAGCAGGTTATGCAGTAACGTCCACCACGGAAGTGTTAGCTTCAGGACGTCTTCCAGATCATTTTTCAGCTCAAGCTGCAGAACTAGTAGCCCTAACAAGAGCATGCACGCTAGCTTCAGGATCGGTTGCTAATATCTACACAGATTCCAGATATGCTTTTGGGGTAATTCATGATTTTGGTGTCAGGTTGAACGTGCAAACAGAACAATCAAAATCAGGCTAAGCAAAATGCATCAGGAAGGAGTACCATGGGTTGAAGCGTTGCCAGCAGTACTGTGTAGTATAAGAGCCTCACCTAACAGATCAGTAGGACTGAGCCCTCATGAGATTATTACTGGACCCCCAATGCAGATGCCAGGTGTGATTGATCTTAGAAATGCTGATGTACACATTGCCTCAGATGCCCTTATCACTTACTGTGAAAACCTCACAAAGGCAGTACAGAGTGCCAGAGAGAGAGTTGAGTCGTGTTGGCAGACTCCACCAGAAGGTGGACACACTATCATCCCAGGTCAATGGGTTATGATAAAGTCATTCAAAAACAAGCCATTAGAGCCTAAGTGGCACGGACCATATCAAGTGATGTTGATTACAGCTGCTGCAGTATTATGTCAGGGAAAGAAAACCTGGACTCATGTGTCACACTGTAAGGTTGTTCCTGCTCCAACAGGGATAGCATAGGACACGAACCAGTGGGGAGCCGAGGAAAGAACCGATTGCAACAGGCGTCGGTGGCCAACCCTTCGGTGAAGAATCCCTCATAGGCCTTCCCATCCATTAATCCATCCTCATCTCACTGCGTTCTTTAGGTGTCATAATTAAGAAATAGGGAAGAAGGAACAACAATAGCAGACTCGGAAAAGTTTACAACCCTAGTGTTTGAACAAATACTGCTCTCCTGTCTTTTGTTTTCTCTCTTCCTCTGTGCAGATAACACTTGATGGCTGAACCGAGACCCATATGCACCGACCTCCTCGTCTGCGTATGAAGACATAACCTCAAGAAACAACTAGACCCACTCCCGAGCCAACTATCACAAAAGGATAGAGAAAAGAAAAAGAAAAAATAAATACACAACGCAGAGACTACGAAACCTTCAGTCATACATCGACATGATCAAGATTGTCCTACTACTACACATCATGAAGATCGCACAAAGTCCGGACTCCAGAAACAACATATTCTTAGAGCTGATGAATATGTCACAAATGCCTTGTTTGCTGGAAAGAAAGTGTGCATGTCACATCCGAAGATGACTGCATTCCAGGACTCACTTGTGCACAAACATGGTGGTCCAACAAGACATTCTTGATCTTTCAGCAAAATTACACCAAGATGACTGAAGATAATTCTTCATGGTTCAGAAACTTGATTGATCACGAGAAAATCACAGTTCCAACCAGAAAAGACTCACGGACCCTAATTGCATGTTTTGTTTATGTGTCAACATGCAATTACAGAAAAATAAACACAGAACATGCCTTATGTGCCTGTAACTATCACAAGTTGCAAGAATTAATTTTTAATTGTTTAAATTTGTATATAGTGTGGGAGTAATTTAGAACTCCCAAAGGGGGAATTGAAGGAATACAAGTTTATTAAAAGGTTTAATCTAACTTCTAATACTATCATATATAAACTGAGAAAGTTCTGTTTGTTGAAGTTAGCATTTCAGGTTAGGATGGTAAATGATATCAGCTGTGAAACAGTTTCCAGCAAGAGAATCTGGCAAATCCTGTTTTCTCCATTGTAAGTTAAATGAGTCTGATCACTGAGACTTTCTTTAATGGCTCTGGGATGGCTCTTGGAACCAGAGTTCCTGGCCACTATCAGCATTTGAATAGTTATCCTGATTCCATTGGATTGGTAATGCCCTCAGAGTAGGGTGTGTTCGTACTACATTTGCATGCTTTGTTTGAATTTGTCTCCACCTCCAGAAGTCCCTCCTCTTAAAATGCCTATAATATACCATGTAAAGTTACTTTAATTTAGACGATGTTGGAATGACTGCAGCTACCGACAATCAATAAAGAACTTCTGCTTGGAAAACTTCCACCGTCTCCTGGTCTGAGCTTCTAACTTTTCTACAAAGAAAAAGTTCACAACACCCTTATCCCTCAACAGAAGCCTGCACACCTTTCAGGTTTTGGAAATAATCCTGTAACTTCAAAGGGACCTATTCATGATGTAATCAGCTATTCTCCTGACATGCTACCTCTTTTAGACTTTGTATACAAAAGCATCGAACCAACGACAGTAACTGGCGCTGTTGCTTAGTTGGTCAAAGCGCCTGTCTAGTAAACAGGAGATCATGGATTCGAATCCCAGCAGTGCTTATGCCACAGGATGTGGGCACCGCTCACTTAATCTTTTACATATGTAAATCTTTGCATGCTGAACAGTGTGCATCTGCACAAAATGAGGAAATCTAAGAAGTGATGTGCATCGAATAGCGTCTTAAAGCTTGTCTTTTGTGGCTCTGTGGCGCAATGGATAGCGCATTGGACTTCTAGATTGTGAATGGAGGTATTCAAAGGTTGTGGGTTCGAGTCCCACCAGAGTCGTGCATACCCTCTATTGCTCAGATGTCTTTGTGTTGGACAGGCATATGCTTAAAACTTGAATCCACAAACTACTTCAGAAGCATACCCTTCACGTTCTGCTTATTTCCCTTATTGGACACACCCAACTCAGATCACAGAGTACTCTACTAATTAACTTAAGTCACCTATTTAAATAAGAATAGGTTGAAATCCACTGGCCTAGGCCAAAATCTGCAACAACCTATTGTTGGCCACCTACCTAGAAAAAAAGAAGAAAAAAAACACGCTTTCCATTTCTCCAAGCTGAAACAGCATTTAGATGTATCGTAACTGGAGGTTCCCGAAACATTTGAGACACGAGTACTGAGAGTTTCGATCCAGAAATAAATGGCTTGAGATATTCCCTTGTCCCTCAACAGAAGCCTGCACACCTTTCAGGTTTTGGAAATAATCCTGTAACTTCAAAGGGACCTATTCATGATGTAATCAGCTATTCTCCTGACATGCTACCTCTTTTAGACTTTGTATACAAAAGCATCGAACCAGTGACAGTAACTGGCGCTGTGGCTTAGTTGGTTAAAGTGCCTGTCTAGTAAACAGGAGATCCTGTGTTCGAATCCCAGCAGTGTCTTATCTGTGGCTTCTAAGAGTAGTCATTCAATCATCTCTGATGTGAAAGACAATCTGGACTTCTCGGTTGCAAATGAAGGTTTTAAAAAGTGTGCCGTTTTTTGGGTCCCACCAGAGTCACGAATGGTGTCCCTTTGCACATACGTCTTTACCAGACTGACATTTGCTTAAAGCTGGGGTTTTCCAACTTTTTCAGAAGCCTACGCAGCACATTTTTCTTCTTTTCCTTATTGAGCACACCCAAGTCAGATCGTCCAGTACGTTACTTATCAATCAATTATTTGATTCACCTGTATTAAATGAGAGAGATAATAAAAAAAATATATATATATGTGGTGCAGATGCGCTTCAAGAATGGTTTGCAAGCTCCTGGCTTAGGCCTGAAATCTGCTACTACCGATTGATATGGTCAAGCCTATGGATATTTGTACAAACAAAGTCTTTAAATATATGAAGAATAATACATGGATATCTTTCTGGATTTTGCCCTTTCATATCAGAAGAAGGCTCAGGAAACATTTTAGGCATTACTATCGAGAGTGTAGAGCCAAAATTAAATGAGTTCAGACATTCCCTTGAGGCGTGAAAGGACCTCGTGTTTTGGAAACAATCCTCTTACCTCTAAGGGACCTCGTTCATGACGTGATCAGCTGTTTTCCTGATGTGGTACCTCTTTTAGACTTGTTTTACCAACAAATTCCACAGTACCTGGCGCTGTGGCTTAGCTGGTCAAAGCGCCTGTCTCGTAAACAGGAGATCCTGGGTTCAAATCCCAGCAGTGCCTTTGGCACAGGATATGGGAGTGCTTAACCTTTTCACATATGAAAGTCTTTGCATGACGAACTGTGTTTACCTGCACAAAACTGGAAAAACTTAAGAAGTGCTGCGCATGCAACACTTCCCTGAAGTGTGTCATTTTATGGTACAATGGATAGAACTTTGGACTTCTAGGATGCGAATGGAGAAATTCCCTGGTTGTGAGTCCCACCAGAATAGTCAGTGGCCTCTTTTGCTCTGATGTCTCTGTGAGTCAGACATATGTTTAAAACTGGGGTCCACAAACTACTTCAGAAGCCTACCCTTCACATTCTGCTCATCTCCCTTATTGGACACACCCACGTCAGATCATTGAGTACTCTACTAAGTAGCTCAATTAACTCTGTTGAAATAAGGAAGATAACGAAAATGTATAGCGTCTGGGAGGTTTCGAGAATGGTTTGAAAACCACTGGCTTAGGCCAGAATCTGCTACTTCCTATTGTTGAGATCCAGCCTCTGGATGTATTCAAAACAGTCTTTACAAATATGAATATATAATTCATGAAAATCTTTCTGGATTTTGTCTTTCAGATCAGCTGAAAGCATAGCAGAGATTGCTTTCCATTTCTCCCAGCTGAGACAGAATTTAGATGTACTGTATCTGGAGGTTCCAAAAACATTTCAGACACAAGTATTGAGAGTTTCAGATATTCCCTCTTTCTTCAACAGAGCCCTGCATGCCCCTCGGGTTTTGGAAATAATCCCCTAACCTCTTTCATGATGTAATCAGCTATTTTCCTGACCTGCTACCTCTTTTAGACCTTTTATGCCAACACATTGTAGAGAGTTCAGCAAGTGGCGCTGTGGCTTAGTTGGTCAAAGCGCCTGTCTTGTAAACAGGAGATCCTGGGTTCGAATCCCAGCAGTGCCTATTCCACAGGATGTGGGCACCACTCACTTAATCTTTTACATATGTAAATCTTTGCATGCTGAACAGTGTGCATCTGCACAAAATGAGGAAATCTAAGAAGTGATGTGCATGCCATAGCGTCTTAAAGTTCGTCTTTTGTGGCTCTGTGGCGCAATGGATAGCGCATTGGACTTCTAGATTGTGAATGGAGATATTCAAAGGTTGTGGGTTTGAGTCCCACCAGAGTCGTGCATACCCTCTATTGCTCAGATGTTTTGGAAACAATCCTCTTACCTCTAAGGGACCTCGTTCATGACGTGATCAGCTGTTTTCCTGATGTGGTACCTCTTTTAGACTTGTTTTACCAACAAAATTCACAGTATCTGGCGCTGTGGCTTAGCTGGTCAAAGCGCCTGTCTTGTAAACAGGAGATCCTGGGTTCAAATCCCAGCAGTGCCTTTGGCACAGGATATGGGAGTGCTTAACCTTTTCACATATGAAAGTCTTTGCATGACGAACTGTGTTTACCTGCACAAAACTGGAAAAACTAAGAAGTGCTGCGCATGCAACACTTCCCTGAAGTGTGTCATTTTATGGTACAATGGATAGAACTTTGGACTTCTAGGATGCGAATGGAGAAATTCCCTGGTTGTGAGTCCCACCAGAATAGTCAGTGGCCTCTTTTGCTCTGATGTCTCTGTGAGTCAGACATATGCTTAAAACTTGAATCCACAAACTACTTCAGAAGCATACCCTTCACGTTCTGCTTATTTCCCTTATTGGACACACCCAACTCAGATCACAGAGTACTCTACTAATTAGCTTAAGTCACCTATTTAAATAAGAATAGGTTGAAATCCACTGGCCTAGGCCAAAAGCTGCAACAACCTATTGTTGGCCACCTACCTAGAAAAAAAGAAGAAAAAAAAACACGCTTTCCATTTCTCCAAGCTGAAACAGCATTTAGATGTATCGTAACTGGAGGTTCCCGAAACATTTGAGACACGAGTACTGAGAGTTTCGATCCAGAAATAAATGGCTTGAGATATTCCCTTGTCCCTCAACAGAAGCCTGCACACCTTTCAGGTTTTGGAAATAATCCTGTAACTTCAAAGGGACCTATTCATGATGTAATCAGCTATTCTCTTCTTTTAGACTTTGTATACAAAAGCATCGAACCAGTGACAATAATTGGCGCTGTGGCTTAGTTGGTCAAAGCGCCTGTCTAGTAAACAGGAGATCCTGGGTTCGAATCCCAGCAGTGCCTAATCTGTGGCTTCTAAGAGTAGTCATTTAACCTTCTCTGATGTGAAAGCTTAAAGCTTGTCTTTTGTGGCTCTGTGGCGCAATGGATAGCGCATTGGACTTCTAGATTGTGAATGGAGATATTCAAAGGTTGTGGGTTTGTCATATGGGTAATTAATAAATAAAAACGTATCGATACAAGGCCCCCACTCCAGAGCATTTTTTCACACACCGGCTTGTCTTGTGGATGTCTTGTGGATGCCATACCACCTTTGGAAGGTCAGGCTGTGCTGTCCTGTGTGTGGAGAATCAGGGTGTTCTGGTTAACCTCCACCAGCTGCATGGATGTTCCTCCCATCACCAAGCTGTTGCCCAGTACAAGCTGCCTTATCCTGCGATAGTCTTGCAGGATCAGAGACCATCTTGACAGGGCTCCCTTGCCTTTTCTTTTGGGGCTTGGGTGGACAGTGCAAAGTCTGATGAAGATGGTCTCCACCAGACGGCAACAGTCAGGCCACTGAGCAGGTGCGCTGCTTGCACCCAGCACACATCTGGTGGTGCTCTCTACACCAGGGTGAGTGGGCTTCTTCGGGACCTTGAAGCGTCCACTCAGCAGTCTCTTTCGGCATCGACTGTCATACACCACCCGTTCCTTGTCCCGGTCATCCAGGTTCTGCCAAAGAGCAATTATGGTGTTGGCTTCCTGGTTGGTCAGGCTGAGGGCTGTGTGGTCCCGGAGATCCACCAGATATTCTGCCAGCTGGTCCACATGTTGATAACCCGGGATATTTTGGTAGTCAACAGCCTATTAAAAAACACAAACATGCAATACAATTATTACATCACATCTGTCTAATGCATAATTCCATAACTGATTGTGTTATTTTCCTGTTTATCACCGTAAAGCACTGTATAGTACAAAGCAGAGAGCGCCATTCTTGACATTTTACAAAGCACCAAATAAATAAAGATGACTTGACTTGATGTGTATTTGCAGCTTACAAATGAATTTAGGCTGTACTTTTAAATGTAAAATATGTGGAAAGTCTGTATTTAAAGCACTGGATGTTAATTCATCATAATTATTCTAGTTAATTTGAAAGACATACAAAAGAGTATTATTTACCGTCTCTTCTTCATCAACATCCTGACCAGCATCCTCTGGCTCTGAAGGGAGAGTTGAAACAGATGTTTCAGAGGGAACAGGTGTGACAGCAGTCCCTGAGGGTCCAGGTGATGAAGGAGACTGTGTGAGGACAAGTTTGGGGTCAGGGATCAGTGAAGGGGATGTGGAGCCCAGTACAGGTGTGGCACTGCTGGTGACCAGGGTGGAAGAACCCAGTGTCAGTGTGGAAGAGGGTGGTGACAGAACAGCCTCCGGATCTGCTATTGTGTGATCCTGGCTGATGTCACAGAAGCCCTCATCTTCATCTCGCTCCTCCACACTGAGGTCCTCAATGAGCTCTGCTGTCTGCTCAGAGTCAGGATTCATGTCCTGCAGTGCCTGACCAGTCTGCTGGAACAGATACTGCACTCCAATGAGCTCACCTGAAATAAAAACAATAAACAAACGGAAATTAAATAGAATGTTGTGTATCATATTTGATACATTAGGCTTTTGTAGTAGCTCATATAGTGTGAGAATATAGAGCTCATCGTCAAGGAGAAAAAAAACAAAACAGTTTTATTTAGAGGCCCAACACGTTTAATTATGTGGGCAAAACATGAAATGAAATGCAATACAATGATGATTGAGAGAAAAGTCTGATGATCATTTTGATATTTACATGTAACATGATTTTCTAATCAAGTGAACCCAAGCTGCTTCAGTCTAGTAACTAGTCATTAAATATTAGTAACAATATAAAAGTTATTCTTACAATTACTTTATAAAATCAGTAAAGGTTTCACAATGAAAAGAAACGTGAAGCACGAGCTGAAGGTGGACACTTTTACAATTATACTAAAAGACTATAATCAATCAGACGACAGAGGCCAGGTTTCCTAAAAATTTTTGATCATGTTGATCATTTAGAGTCCTTTAGAAACTTGCATATCAATTATGATACAATCGACTCTATAGGGTTAAATCTGACATATAGACGGAGGTTACACAGAAATTGCAAGTTGATAAAATAAAAAATATATAAAATAATTCTCACCGGTGTAACATGCAGGGGGACAAAACGTGGGGACCACTTTCCTGCCAAACAGCTTTTCATAATTGCCGTTTACACAGTGAACAAGTTCTCCTGTGTAGCTGCGCAAAGCTGATGGCTCCGATGACAGGGAAGCAGCCTCCCGGTCCTGGTTCCACCGGTGTAGACCCTCCAGCAGATAAATCTGAAAGTTCAGACTGTTTGCACTGGTCCCTGTAAATAGACACAACAGTGTTTAGGAGGTGTTAAAGGAACACACAAAAACACTTAATGCTCTTTCTTTACACATGCACAGTGTGTGTGACAAAGACAATACCTGGGATGAAACGGTTCAGGTGTAAATGAAAGGACTCGAGAGAAGTGGAGCCTCTGGCACATCTGTAGGTCTTCAGAAGCACGCCTCCCTTGTTTAGGCTCCCTGTCTCTGTATAGAGCACAACACCAGGGGGGTCTTGAATGCATTTCACATGCTTCTTCTGGACATTCCAGATGTGCTCCATCCTTTCTCGGTCCAGGAGAGGAACACCCAGGGAGTCTTTGCCCTTGCTGCTCAGGAGCTCTGTAAGCAGCCGCTCAAGGAGAAGGATGGTAGTCTCCTCTCCACAGGTCCTCCTCCGGCAATGGAGTGCCAGCTCATTCCTGGTAAGATGCTTGTTGACATCTTCATCTGTCAGCGCAGGCCAACCCTGGGATATCAACAGCTCTCTCTTTGCTTTGCGAAGCATAGAAACATCAGCCGCATCCCACTCAAAAATGCACGCTGACAGCCGTGACATGAAGATGGGATACAGCTGATGGGCATCAGTTGTACACCCCATGGCAATCCTGCGCATAAAATGCCAGATGTCCAACCGAATCATGAGATCAGGCCACCCTCTGAATCTGGTTTTCAGCTTGGTCTCACCAACATCAGTGCAGCAGCCACAGTCCACGTACAAAACAGCAGGTGGATCCACACTAGCCTGCTGGTACCTTTTCACCAGACCATCGACCATCATGTCCAGTCCTGCTCCTTCCTGTGCTGTCAGCACACTCATGAGCACCTGACCAAACTCATTGCCAACAGAGGTAAGCCAGAGTCCCGTTCCCCTTGCCGTCCCAGCCAGCTTCTTAGTGATCTGCAGTAGATGACAGGAAGCATGCAATGCAATGAAACATCACACCATCTAGAATATGATACTCATGCTCTGATAATGATATAACAGTAAACACCATAAATTAACAAAAATCCCCTGCTAACCTTTTTAGTAGAATCCATCTTCAAGACTGAACCATACGTAGATGTTATCCTTGCATGGATTTCATCCAGCCTTGTCAGGATGTCTTGGCTGTACACGGTGAGCAGCCACTTGCAACTTGGGACCACTGTAGGCTCTGGGGGTTCCTGGAATTGTATTTGCAACACCCCGGGTCGTTTGAGGAAGTCCACACATTGGGTGGTGGACCGGGCCATACGCTGGAGCCACTCCTCACTGTGGTTCTCACGCAGCTGTTTGATGACCCGCGTGGGACTGTTGCCTAGGCCACGCTCACGCAGGAGCCGAATGACTCTCATATCACAGGCATACCTTAGGAAAAGCAAAATCCACACATTCATATATTTTACGTAATTGATTTGTAAAGTATTTGCAAACATATGTGATGATGGGCTATCAACTGGATGTGGAATTAAAGTGTACTTACTTCCGCGTGAGGATGACTCGAAATTCAGAGCGATGGCCCAGATCCAGCTGTTGCAGGACAGTCTGACTCCAGGACACATGCGAGGCTTTACACTTGGTACAGATGAGGGTTTCTGTGACCATGTTGTACATCCTATCGATGTCCAGAACCTGCCGTGCCCTTTTGTGCAGACCGCCTCCAGTCAGCTGATGCTGCCCGCAGGCAGAATTGGGACAGAGAGCCTTGATCTTCCAAAGCTTGTACGGCATCCACAGCAACAGAGCATGACAAAAAAATCTGTCTGGAGCTGGAGCCTGGTTGTAAATAAGTGCTGGCTGTGGTGGGTAATACCAGAGCTGTAGGTTGTCTCGAAGCTCTGGTTTTCCCTTGGGCCCCATTTTAAAAAGCCTGCTGGCAATCCACCTGTGATCCTCTGGTGGCAAAGTGTCCGACCACAAACGATGCAGTCGAACTGCAGATGCATCTTGCAGTAATGCCCCCGAAGGAGTAGTCTGTGAAGGAAAAAGACAAAACATTTAGTCTAGCATGTCGTTTATTTAATTACCGCTTTATCTATCCAAGACTACCCTCATATAAAATAGAAAATATTGGATGTCAAAAACGTACTTAAGGTTATAGAATAAAATGTATACATTTGTTCCAATAGTTTTCAGAATTGTGTCAGCTGCTAGCACTAATTTGTGTGACTACTGAGTTGTGACAGTTAATATGCAAATTCAATTATTTTGGACCAATAAAATTTGAAATTACTTACCGAGACAACATGCAATGAAATATAATATATGTTGCATATATAACAAGAGAAAGAAACAGTCATAACTGTCCAATAATTTTAACTAATCCTAGATGGAATTATACAATACTGTTTAAAGGTCTATGTTCAGTAAGATTCTTTTTGTTTTTGAAATATGATTAAAATACAGTCAAAAACAGTAATAGTGGGAAATAATATTGCAATTTAGGATCGCCGCTTATTTGAATCTGTTTTCAAAAGTATTTACAGTTTTTTTCAATTGCTAACAAGCGCTTACCCATACTTCAGATACTTTTTCCTAAACTCTTAACACAGACTCACACCAACAAAACACAATTGGCCAAATGGATAATTTTCTTCTCAATAACACATTTTGTTACAGATTTTTATGATTGTTTACACACTAAAATAAAAATTTCCACGCAATTTGCAAAATTCTACTCCAATGAGCAAAACCCCTCCACAGATTTGCACAACATTACACACAATGTCTGTTTTACCCTTTTAGCAAAACATTACACACAGTGATTTGTAAAACTCTACACACATTTTCACACCTTAGACACAGATAAGGATTATGAGGTTACTTCCTTGTCATTACAAAGCCCCGGATTGCCATTGACCACACTAATGAATGAATTGGATATGCACATCCATCAGGCGTGGAAGCACACATGTGCTAATTTGAAAACGCATCACTCAGGAGTGCTATAAAAGGCAGCAGGTGAGTTCACCTGTCTTCAACAAAAATGGAAGGAGCTAGAAGAAGAAGAAGAAGAAGAGTGAGAATAAGAGGGGGGCTTAAAGAGGAGATGAAGGAGGTAGAGGAAGAGGAGAAGGAGGTAGAGGAAGAGGAGAAGGAGGTAGATGAAGAGGAGAAGGAGGTAGAGGAAGAGGAGAAGGAGGTAGATGAAGAGGAGAAGGAGGTAGAGGAAGAGGAGAAGGAGGTAGAGGAAGAGGAGAAGGAGGTAGATGAAGAGGAGAAGGAGGTAGAGGAAGAGGAGAAGGAGGTAGAGGAAGAGGAGAAGGAGGTAGATGAAGAGGAGAAGGAGGTAGAGGAAGAGGAGAAGGAGGTAGAGGAAGAGGAGAAGGAGGTAGAGGAAGAGGAGGTAGATGAAGAGGAGAAGGAGGTAGAGGAAGAGGAGAAGGAGGTAGATGAAGAGGAGAAGGAGGTAGAGGAAGAGGAGAAGGAGGTAGAGGAAGAGGAGAAGGAGGTAGAGGAAGAGGAGAAGGAGGTAGATGAAGAGGAGAAGGAGGTAGAGGAAGAGGAGAAGGAGGTAGAGGAAGAGATGAAGGAGGTAGATGAAGAGGAGAAGGAGGTAGAGGAAGAGGAGAAGGAGGTAGAGGAAGAGGAGAAGGAGGTAGAGGAAGAGGTGAAGGAGGTAGATGAAGAGGAGAAGGAGGTAGAGGAAGAGGAGAAGGAGGTAGACGAAGTGGAGAAGAAGGTAGAGGAAGAGGTGAAGGAGGTAGATGAAGAGGAGAAGGAGGTAGAGGTTTTCAAAATTGCGTGTAAACAATTGAAAAAAACTGTAAATATATACTAACTCTTCATTTCAAAATAGAACACATCTTTCTCTGCACACACTAACTTTACCAAAACACTGGAAATCTGACTCAGAATGAAATTATTCTGTCAAAGAATAACACTTGTTTTCACTTCACAAGGTACATGCAGTCAATCAAAGTACTAGGGTTTCAAAATACTGGCTATTGTATTACAAAAACTTCATAGACTTTTGTATTTCAGTTTTACAGGTATTTGCATACAAAACATGCAATCCACCATTTTTACACTAAATTTATTGGTTGGGAACTGTATGTCCACATGTACAGTATTCCAGTAAAAAGCAAATCAGTTTTTTTCCCTTTACTGTTTACCAGCCTCTCTTAGCGAAAGACCGTGGTTGATTACATGGTCAATGAGAGTGGCACGAATTTCATCACTGACTACTGTTCTTGCAGCCTTTGGAAGCCTTTGGAAGTTCTTGCAGCCTTAGGCCTGCTCTTCTCCCTGGCCCTGCTCCTCTCACTGCACCTCTCATCTCTCACTGCACCTCTCACTGCACCTCTCACTGCACATCTCACTGCACCTCTATCTGCACATCTCACTGCACCTCTCACTGCACATCTCACTGCACATCTCACTGCACCTCTCACTGCACCTCTCACTGCACCTCTCACTGCACATCTCACTGCACCTCTCACTGCACCTCTCACTGCACATCTCACTGCACATCTCACTGCACATCTCACTGCACATCTCACTGCACCTCTCACTGCACCTCTCACTGCACCTCTCACTGCACCTCTCACTGCACATCTCACTGCATCTCTCACTGCACATCTCACTGCATCTCTCACTGCACATCTCACTGCATCTCTCACTGCACATCTCACTGCACATCTCACTGCACATCTCACTGCATCTCTCACTGCATCTCTCACTGCACCTCTCACTGGGCCTGCTCTTCTCCCTGGGCCCCTTGCTCTAACTCTTCCTCGTCCAGACATTACAGTGTTTGTCTTTTTCTGTTTCCAAAAACATCACTCCTCAAAGTCCTCCTTTTAATGTATAAGTGTCAATGTAACAGAAAAAATAACCCCTGCCACTGAGTCTAAGCCAGACTGGAATCAGCTATGGTTGGCCCAATTTACCCAACATAAATCAGGTGTGTGTCAATTATTCAATTGTTTGTTTATTATCAGCTGAGATATATTGTTTTTGAACTGATATCATTGAAGAAGCCGAGGTTTTTATACTGTATCTAAGGTTTGGAATATTGTTTTTGCTATTGTGGGGTGGTGTGTGTTAACATTTGTAAATACTACAAAAACAATCCATAATTTTGTTGGGAGGTATAGCTTGTCTGTTAAGAAAATGTAAGCATTGTGGAAATGTGTTCACTGACTGCATATTGTGTGAAAACTGTATATTATTGCTCTTAATTCATTATGATAAGATTTCCTGCATACAAAATATATTTCTAAAAAGTGCACAGATGTGGAATGTGTCTTAGAATGCAATGTGGATTATGCCAGTACTTACAGAGACAGTGGTGCTTGGTGTAGGGGCACTGGACACTGCTGCGCTGGGTTGGTCAACAGCCTGAGATGTTTCCTGGAATACAAAATATGTTTCTAAAAAGTGCACAGATGTGGAATGTATCTTAGAATGCAAGTTTCTAAAAAGTGCACAGATGTGGAATTTGTCTTAGAATGCAATGTGGATTATGCCAGTACTTACAGAGACAGTGGGGCTTGGTGTAGGGGCACTGGACACTGCTGCGCTGGGTTGGTCAACAGCCTGAGATGGTCTCCTAGCCACACTCAGATTTGGCTTTGCAGCAGCAATGTGGGACCCACCAAATCTTGGTTTGGTAAACTAAAAAAGGGCAAAACAATTTCAATGAAAAGACAAATTGAATTGTAACAGCACATTGGCCAAAAATATAATAAAATGTAAAATGAGAAAATATCTATTGATCCTATCATTCATTATATAACTAAAGGACCTGCTTTCTTTCTTTAACTTATTTTTTTGTCTGTGTATTACCACACTCTACTACTTATACAGATTGAAATAAGCACCATTAGAATAGAAAAATGTGTGGGAAGGTATTGCTAGAATGTGAGTATATAGTAATTTAACAAGTACCTTTTAAAAATGACTTAAAATCAAAAATAGTTTGCACATAGTTTGTAAGAGAAAGCGTTTATTAACAGTAATGAAGGTTACCCTTGAAATGGCAACAAAGCAGATTCATGATGACTTAATTAATAATACGTGTATAATTAATTGTGCATAAGTGGAATGTTACCTGAGAAATACAGAATGAAAGACGTAGCTTCAGTAGCCAGTTGGAAAAATCAAGAGAGATGCCATGAAGGACGCGAGTGTCCTTTAACCCATAATGGCAAAGCCCAATTAGAGAGGAAGAGGAGAATGCAAGAGCAGAGCCCAGAGAAGAAAGAGAGATCACATAGGTTACATTGTTCTTTCACCATTTTACTTGATCTAAACCAACCTGAGACAGTGAAACTGACCAATAAGCAGACTACAGCCGCCCCTGTACAAGGTGTCACAGCTGGCAGGTAGGTGTAAAAACATACCAGCCATTTCCACTGAACTAAAACCTTTATACTAAACGTATATTAAAACTGCAATTATATATATATAAAAAAAATGTTATTACCTTTGACAAACTTGGTATAATTTTAGAAGTAGGCTGGGGTGGGAGCTGACGCTGACTCTGCGCCATGACCTCCTGTGCTGGTCCAGTAGCGGCAGACCGTTGTTCAACAACCCTTGGTGCTTGTCCAATAGAGGCTGTGGCCTGCTTAAGACAACCACAAAAATACATAGGCTACAATAATTGTTGAACGAGAAGAATTTGTTCAGTAAATTATACATATTTAAAAAAAATACAAGTTACATCTTTACATTGTTACCTTTTGAGTGTGAAAACCACATATGCACTTTGGTAAGGTTGTCTGGCCGCGAGACTGCATCGGACATCTTTCAATCTGTAAACATTATCACACATATAACATAGAATACATGCATTTCTAACTTATCAGTATGAATGCCACATTAATTTATTGTAGTCTGTCATTTATTTTTATTCATGTTCTTTGAAGGGGAGATACAAACTGTAAAATTAGAGATAAAGAGTGAGTAAAGTTTGTATCCTCCTTTAAGTGAACAAGAGAGGAACATTTCACACCTTCAAAAAAACATCCATTCACTCAACATCCCCACCCCCACTGCCTCAAATCTCTGAATCTCCCAGTGCAAAAAAAAAAAGGTTTTTTTTTTTACATAAATAAACATAAATCTCAAATACCTGCAAGATTATCTACATACATATCTATAAATAATGATGACATTGAATTAAATGATTAGGATTACAATTATTACATCATGCAAAGGTGACAAAAGCACACTCACCCTTTGGTACACGTCATGCCACTTTTTCTGTCGAGGAGCTGGCCTGTTACCCTCATTTGATGGCTAAACTCCTGTGCTGGCAAACTTTTTTAGCCTTGCAATCCAGTCAGTATCTGACATGGCTTTATGGGATTTTTTTCCAGACATTTTTTTGTTGGGGGGCTAACGGTTAGGTTATATCGTTTTGAACAAAACTACTATAATACAAATTATTTCTTTAAAAAAAGCACACATGATATTTACAATTATAATATATACAATTATATACAAATATAGAATTACATTGTCCGAAAATAAAGTTAAAGTTACCGAAAAATAAGTTTCGCAGTCCTCCGTTAAAATGATGATGCCTGACCTCCGTGACAGTGATGCTCGACGTCTGAACTTTTTGACCTCTGACACGCCCCTCAGGATATGTCATTACTTCGTACACCTTCGGCTCAGTTCGGCAACTTGATTGACACTCGGCTAGCTTCCTGACTCCTCCTCCTAGCAGTGCTAAGCGTAAACGTGCCATCGACATTTCCTTGTACTCTGATTGGTCAAATGTCGAAAATGATAAGGAAAAAGTCAAGAATGGCGCTCTCTTATTGGCTGCAAATGTTATAATGTCGAGAATGGCGCTCTCTAATTGGCTGCAAATGTTATAGCGCGTCGACGTGATTGGCTGTGGCGTTCAACATTGTTCAACATTATCCCCATTTTGACGGACTATCCTTCGGCAGCTGGCGTTCAAGTCCCAGTCTCCCCTGTAGGCGTGGGTTGGAGTCCCACTTCTGACAAACCTAACCTTTGACTCTGAAGCTAGAGTCTTTAACCCTCTGGCAAGTTTATCCAGAAATGCAGTAATGTTGACAAAGCACTGCAATTCAGTTCATGCTAGAATTAAGAGAGGAACATTTCACACCTTAAAAATATCCATTCACTCAACATCCCTCATTTGATGGCCAAACTCCTGTGCTGGCAAACTTTTTTAGCCTTGCAATCCAGTCAGTATCTGACATGGCTTTATGGGATTTTTTTCCAGACATTTTTTTTGTTGGGGGGCTAACGGTTAAGTTATATCGAACAAAACTACTATCAATAAAAATGATTTCTTAAAAAAAAGCACACACGATATTTACAATTATAATATATATACAATTATTTACAAATATAAAATGACATTGTCCAAAAATACCGTTAAAGTGACCGGAAAATATGTTTCGCAGTCCTCCGTTAAAATGATGCTACCTGACCTCCGTGACAGTGATGCTCGACGTCTGAACTTCTTGCCCTCTGACATGCCCCACCTGATATGTTATTACTTCGTACACCTTCGGCTCAGTTCGGCAACTTGATTGACACTTGGCTAGCTTCCTGACTCCTCCTCCTAGCAAGGCCGGCGCTATGGGCGGGCCTTAGGGGGCCGGGCCCGCCTAGAGAGCTCCTGTGCCACCCCTCCATCCAATTTGCATTTAATAAATTATTTTAATAATAATAATAATAATTTACGTGCAGTATTTATATATTTATTGATGTGTATTTAAGTGCAATGTTTGACTTATAGGCTAATCTTATAAAAAAAAACTCCCGGAAGTTTGACTGATTGTTTACAAAAAAGGGGTTTCCCGCTGAGCCGCTCTGACCGCAGCATCTCGGTAAAGTTATAGCGACGCGACGTGCTCGGTTTTGCCTATTCAGAAACGAATGGAAAGAGAAACTCATGAGATTCCAATCCCAAAAACGTCGACTTCAGCTGTATTTAGAACGTGAGTAGGACAGTTGGTTTTATTACTCTTCGTAAGTTGCACCAGACGTGGTGTAAATTATGCATTTGACACTGATATGCAATATGTGTGTGAGTGTGTCGTAGTTGATTATGCATGGTTGATTTAATACTTAACTTGAGATTTGTGACTATTTGGCTGTTATTATAGGAAGTTGGCTTATAGCATGCTGTGTTCACGGAACAATTCAGACAAGATTCATTAGTTAACATTAGTTAATGACTAACATGAACTAACCATGAGCGATACATTTGTTACTGTATTTGTTAATGTTAGTTAATAAAAATACAGCTGTTCATTGTTTGTTCATGTTAGTTCACAGCCTATAGGCTATAACTGTAACATGATATCTCATGATAGCCGAAATATGATTGGGCAATAGGCTAATTATAGTTAGGATATTGAAATCGGTGTGAAACTGTTGTAGCTAGTGTTGCCACCCGTCCCGGTTTTTCCGGGATTGTTCTTCTTTTTAACAACCTGTCCCGGGAAATTTATAAACTCTCCCTGATATACAAAAGGCTCATAAGAATTATTATATACAAAAGGCTCAAAAAAATTTCAAAAGGCTATGTGAATATGTCCCGGTTTTCGAAAGGCAACGAAGAATATGTCCCGGTTTTCGAAAGTCTACGTGAATATACGTTCAAACAGCGCGCACGGCAGAGAGGTAGAGAGCGCGAGACCTTGCGTGCATGAAGCGCATGTAAGCACCCCCCCCCACAATTTATTTGTTTGTCATAATTAGCCCCCCCCCAAGAATATTAAATGCCCGTCCATTGATTTGTTTCTGCCGCCGGCTCTGCCTCCTAGCGGTGTTAAGCGTAAACGTGCCATCAACATTTCCTTGTACTCTGATTGGTCAAATGTCGAAAATGTTAAGGAATAAGTCAAGAATGGCCCCCTCTGATTGGCTGAAAATGTTATAATGTCAAGAATGGCGCTCTCTAATTGGCTGCAAATGTTATAGCGCGTCGACATGATTGGCTGTGGCGTTCAACATTATCCCCCTTTTGACGGACTATCCTTCGGCAGCTGGCGTTCAGGTCGCAGTCTCCATTGGAGGTGTGGGTTTGAATCCCACTTCTGACAAACCTAACCTTTGGCTGCTCAAGCTAGAGTCTTTAACCCTCTGGCAAGTTTATCCAGAAATGCAGTAATGTTGACAAAGCACTGCAATTCAGTTCATGCTAGAATTAACCAAACATTAAAGTAACAAAAACCACCCACAGTTTCGAACTGGGGACCTTCTGCGTGTGAAGGGAACGTGATAACCATTACACTATGGAAACACATCTTCAGGATTCAGACATAAATCATTAGGTGCACGCTTTTTAAAAAGCGTATAAAGGAAATGAGCGCTACACCCACCTAGCGTGGCAAACAGTTTAAATCTTCTGTCAGAAGACAACTGCTGTTTCTGCTCAGTTTCGAACCAAGGACCTTACGCACGTTAGGCGAACGTGATGACCACTACACTACAGAAACCTGTTGATCAGGTCATTAGGCATGGCAGTCTGCCTACAGCTCCTTGGTACGATGGCCTTCACCTGTCTCAAAGGTAAGGGTTTTGTAGCGAATTGCAGCATTTATGTCTAAAGTGCCTCCACTTGGGAGATCCAGTCCTTTACTGCTGCCAAAAGACCGGTACAAAAGTTTTGCTCCAGCAAACAAGTTACAGGAGGAGCTGGCCAGGGTCCCCAGACAACTGTTTTAATGACAGCTTGAGCAAAATGCAACGTGTTGGCCAGGAATCGAACCCGGGTCAAATGCTTAGAAGGCAGATATTCTCACCACTATACCACCAACGCAAGACCATTGGGTGTAGGCTTAAAAAAATTGCATGAACTTATTGACCTGACCTACCAGGCACCATATTAAAAAAGAGGTCTCTAATATAATAATGTAACACGTTTTATACAGACACTTCATATTTAAATGGTATTAGATTATTTTTTGGATTCTCTGGCTTCTGTGAAGCGTTGAGGTAAAATGATGCATGACGCCGTTCCTGGAAATCGCGCTGTCGGGGACAACTACCTGTCTCTGCAACTCCTCTTTAGTATAGTGGAAAGTATCTCCGCCTGTCACGCTATAGTCTGGGGTTCGATTCCCTGATGGAGAGATCCAGTTCTTTACTGCTGCCAAAAGACATTAACAAAAGTTTTGCTCCATCAAACAAGTTACAGGAGAAGTTGGCAAGGGGCCCGGACGACTGTTCTAAAGACAGCTTGAGAAAAATGCAATTCGTTGGGCGGGAATTGAACCCATACAGCAAGAATGGACAGACCCAGGAATTGAACCCATACAGGAAGAATTCTCATAATCAAGGTATTTAATTTAAAAATGTGAGACTTTTTATACAGACACTTCATATTTAAATGGTATTAGATTATTTTTTTTGGATTCACTGGCTTCTGTGAAGCGTTGAGCTAATATGACGCTGTTCCTGGAAATGGGAAGGCTGTTTGTAGCGAGCTGTAGTCGCGCTGATCGGGGGTGACAACCTGTCTCTGCAACTCCTTGTTAGTATATTGGAAAGTATCTCCGCCTGTCAAGCGTAAGACCGGGGTTCGATTCCCCGACGGGGAGATCCAGTCCTTTACTGCTGCCAAAAGACCAGTACAAAAGTTTTGCTGCAGCAAACGAGTTACTGGAGGAGCTGACAGGGTCCCCAGACAACTGTTTTAACGACAGCTTGAGCAAAATGCAATGCGTTGGCAGGTAATCGAACCCAGGTCAACTGCTTGGAAGGCAGCTATGCTCACCACTATACCGCAAGACTGTTGGATGTAGGCTGGAAGCCCTGTTGTGTGGTCAGCAAAGAAATTTTGCAATACATTAGCAGCTGGCAGGTGCAGATGAACTGAAACTCTCTTTGTTTGGACCTGGCACTTAAAAAAAATTGCATGAACTTATTGACTTGACCTACCAGGCTCCATATTAAAAAACAAATTTTTAATAATGTAACACGTTTTATACAGACACTTCATATTTGACACATGACGCCGTTCCTGGAAGTCGCGCTGATCAGGTACATCTACCGGTCTCTACAACTCCTCGTTAGTATAGTCGAGGTATAGTATAGTAGTATAGTATAGTATTTTTAGAAGATGGCTCCTTCCCATAATCTGCCCTGCAAGCAGTGTGACAGTCTGTAAATTCCACAAACAACAGTATAGAGGTCATTCGGCATGGCAGTCTGCCTACAGCTCCTTGGTAGGATGGCCTTCATCTGTCTCAAAAGTAAGGGTTTTGTAGCGAATTGCAGCATTTATATTTAAAATGCCTCCACTTGTTTCCGCCGGGTTTTGAACTGAGAACTTTTCACGTATAAAGCGAACATGATAACCACTACACTACGGAAACTTGATTTGTATGTCAGTCCCACCTCTTCTAGGGTACGCTTGTTCAAAAGCAAATTAAACTATAGACTGCCCAGTGTTTTTAACATGGCAAAAGCTGCTAATTTTGTTGGCAGACCAAACATTTTTTTATTACTGTACAGGAAACCTCAATGGTCATTTGTTTTATTTTTGTCCTTTTCTAAAGAGATTGAACCACAAACATCCCTGCAAGTGTACTGACCTGCTCAACAGAAAATCGCATATGAAATTTTTACAAAAACCACCCACAGTTTCCGCCCAGTTTCGAACCTTCGCGTGTGAGGCGAACAGTCTGCCTACAGCTCCTTGGTACGATGGCCTTCAACTGTCTCAAAAGTAAGGATTTGTAGCGAATTGCAGCATTTATATTTAAAATGCCTCCACTTGTTTCCGGCCAGTTTTGAACTGACGACCTTTCGCGGCGGGAGTCGAAAATGGTTAAGCTTAACTTCCCTTAACTTTTCCCATTCATTCTCTATGGTAGTGCTTAACACTACGGATGCAATATACCTTTGGCCACACGTAGACTTCCTGGCGCTGTTCCGCTTTTCCGTGGCGGGGAGTTTAAATAGCATAGTGTCATCTGTCAGTCATTCGCAGTGGAGGAGGGGAGACCCGTTTTACGAACGGAGAGATATTTGTTTACCGACTTGTCAGCAAACTTGTTTTGTTTTGTTGCTGTCTAAACTACCTGCAGACAGATTTTCCCTCAGGTGACCGCATATACATTATTATTCAAATATTTTATAATTTAAATTGCATGTATATTGTCATGTAATCGTATTGTTATCGTGTTGAATGGATTGTGACGATAAGAAACAGTAAACTCCTCGTTGTGAATACAGCTGTTATTTTATAAGAGTATCTTTGTTTGTAAAGGTGAATGTTTCATCCTAATCTCTCACTATGCTTAAAATATATGTTAACAGTGCAGTAAGATGTAATGTGCAGTAGTATGGAGGACCAAACTTGCAATTAAAAAGGAATAAACGACTTGATAAAATAAAGATGATTCATTTTAATCAAATGTATTTTTGTATATTTTTCCCCTAATTTATAATTTTTTGCTTTTATATTTTAATGTATTTGTATTATTTTTAATTGTATTTATTTATTATTTTATTTATTTGTTTGTTCCATTTATTCTTATATTTATTTATGCATTCATTTATTTGTATATTTATTTATTCCAATATGTATTTATTTCCAGATTTATTTATTTTAATCTTTATTTATTTTTATTTTTATTTCTTTATTTTTATATCTATTCTTAGATTTTTTTGATGTGCATGATAATTAGGTTGGTTGGTCTTGCTTACCAAATATAAATATTAATTAACAAATAAATAAAAGCAGAAAATAAATTAAGGGAAATAATACAAAAATTAGTTTGATAAAGAATAAATCATATTTATTTTATCAAGTCGTTTATTCCTTTATTTATTTTCCTATTATCAAATTTATCTTTTTATTTGTTTACATGTTTATTTATTAATTTAATTTCTGCGGCTTTGGTCCTCCTATAATGTAATTAATATCAGACACACACATATATTACATTTAAATTACAAACAAATATATATATGTGTACAATTTAATGGTATAATTTAACATTTTTAATTAGTTAATTTGTTAACTTTTTATATATACATATATACATTTTTAAAGCAATTTAAATAATGAATATTAAATAATGCAAATTTAATAAACAGTACGTGCTCTAAGGCTGCATTTATTCAGTTAAGAAACAGTAATATTATGGAATATTATAGCATTGTAAAATAACTCTTTTATATATATCACTGATGCTTTAGTATTAACTGTCTTATTTCATTTTGTTACTGTAAGTATTTAAATGCTTATGCTGAGACACTAATGAATACATTCTGATTTCAGAACAGCATCATGAAGAAAACAGTGTTCTTCCCAGGGAAAGTCAAAGTGTCTTTCAGGAAAGGCCCATCAGGCCATTTACGCCGGGACCCATCAGAAGAGGCAAAAAGAATTAAAGACAACCCTTCACTGCAGGACAAGTCAACACCTCAAAGAGAAGATCTGGTCAAGTTGAACGCCCGTTCTGTTGTGTTACATAGAGGAGGGGATGTCTCTGACAAGCAAGAGGTGTTGGGAGAATGCATTCTTCAGTTCGGCAAGTACAAGGGCAAGTCTTTCAAGTGGTTATTAGAGAATGATGGCAGCTATGCTTTGTACCTGTCCGATAAGGTTGAGGAAGAAGAACAGGCTGGGCAGTTCAACCCAGAGGGTCCATGCAAGGATAGCCTCATTTCCTTTCTTGAGTATTCAAGAAGCTTCAAGGAAATTGAAGATCTTAAACAGTATCTGTCTCAAAGGCCAGACGCAGTGCCAGTTTTGACAGAGGATGACAATACTGTTGGATTTGGATCCAGAGCACAAGACACTTGGAGGAAGATTTGGGATACCAGGGCAGACGGATATGCTTTCTTTATAATGAGGCAGAAGTGTGTGCCAGGCAGCAAAATGTACAATTTGCAGCAGTATCTTTTAAAACAGCAGCAAAAACAGATGACCAAAAACACTCCTCCGATGCCCTCACAATCAGTTTCCGCTGCAAGACCACCTGTTCCTTCCATTACTGACTCTGATCAGCCTGGTGAGTTAATAAAATTCATGCAAATTTGCTTATATTTATTCTTAAAGCCTGCCTACCTACTGATGCATTTGTTATATTTTATAGTAATGGAGGAGGATGAAGAACTGGAGAGGATGATGCTGAGTATTTCTCCAACAAAATATCTCACACAGCTGAGTAAGTAAATCAAGTATCGTGTCATGTGTGTTATATATACCCATGTCAAATTCTTATAAAATTGGTATAAAATTGTACATACTGGAGAGAAACCATTCAAATTATAATGCTTAATTTTTAGGATCATCTGCAGCCACAGGATCCACAGTCTTATCTACAACAGGTTACTTTACACATCAGTTTTGGAGGCTTATTCGGTTACATACAGACTTATCTTACATTTCTGTTTTTTAATTATCTTATTTGTTGTTTTGGCACTGTTCTTGCCTGTTCTAAAACACATGTTCTTTTGTTCTAACTACTGTTAAGGTTTGAATATACCAGTGGTGAGGGTGAGTGCACTTCATGAATTGTATGCATGCTATTTAAACTGTTTTTATTTGTTGTGAAAAAGTGGACTGTTTACTTACAGACATTTGAACATTATCAGAATGTGCATTACTAGAATAAATAACAAAATACATAGAATAAAATAATAAATAATGATTAGTCATTTAATGTAGTCAAGACAATCAAATACATATCATGTACATTCAGTGTTTTAATATGTTTTTAATTTCCTCCCTGTGCTTTTCCTTGCAGCTCTGCCGCAGCCTCCATCAACATCAGCTCCTGTGTGTAGGCCTTCTACACAGGGTGAAGGCTTTATACCACCTCAAGCAGCACAATCAGCACCTACACCTGCACCAATGCCGTCTGCACTGACTGAAACCCCTGTTCCCAGTTACTTGAACAAAAAAAGTAAAGACAGTTAAACACACGACCATTAAATGTGTTATACACGCATATATATATATATATATATATATATATATATATATATATATATATATATATATATGCATTTATTTCCTTTGCTTTGTGTTCCGTGCCGTTCTGCCACAGCCTTCACCACCATCACATGCAGTCTCTAGTTCTCCCAATCCACCAGCTCCTGTGTGTAGACCTTCTTCACAGACTGATGGCTCTGTACCACCTCCTGCAGCACAATCAGCACCTACAGCTCCTTCATCAATGACGTCTGCACAGACGGAAGCACCTGTTACTAGCTACTTGCAAGATATTAGCCACTGGAACTGCTCTCTTCATCAAAGAATTTGGATGAAAACAGAGATCCGTCCATGGGGCTCTGGCCAGGATCACACCCAGTAAGACACCTAATGAATATGGTCTCCTTGTGGCGCTATCCACCTCAGCCTGAGCTTATAGACACAAACATGGGCCTTCCGTCACCAAAGTACTTCCAGCTCCATCCCTTTTTCATTTGGAAACCTGAGCACAGTATAAATGAAAGGCTTAGAAACAACTACATCCTGCCCTGACTCTACAGCTGTCCAAATCCTCATGTTGTGTCCTCAGGTGTGGGAAGACCCCGAGTGATCCTTGGCACTAGTGGGCAATATTACATCCTTGCTTCACGTCTGTGCTGTAAGGCATGTAAAAAATACTGGTTCGCTGATAAACCTCAGTGGGTGGACATGCTACCACAGCAATTCAGAAACATCTTGCCAACCTTCCTCACTCATAAGAAGGCAATCTGTAAAACTGTGATGGATGAACTGAGGCGCTCTGGAAAATCCCCTAATGACAAGGCCAACCAGCTGTCTGAGTTGCTTCACCTTAAGTTTGAAAGAGCCCACCTTGCATACCTTCTCATTGTGCAGAACGTCAGGGATGCTGAAGCAGGGCTGTATGGCCAGAAAACCATCACAGGAGCATTGAGGAAGGATGACACACCTGCTTCGTTTGGGGGTTACGAAGATACTGATGGGTGGCATGGGGTGTCTGTGTCTGCACATTATCTGGTGGAGTGCCTGCTTCAGGAATATCACCGGCAAGAGGCAGCTCTCACTCAGCTCCTTCAAGGAACTTTTGGACAGGTGTTCAGATCAGATCACACACGCAAAGTTGCTAGAAAAGTGACCCTCTCGTCTGGCACAATGTCATCCTACGCTGTGATGAACGAGAACTGGATGATCCTGTCCTGGGTGATGCTGCAGTCTGAGAGTGAGCAATCCTTGAGGTCAATGTACTGTGGGATGGCCAATCGCTACAGTGCTGCTAGCATACCCAAGGCCAAGTACCAGTGGGTGGAAAGGTAAGAATAATCACATCTCATCACACATCACATCAAGATGTGTAAGCAAAGGTAATGAATACATTAAAATTAAAATGTATTTCCCTTTTATGTACTTAGGGACTGCTGTGCTGCTTTCAGAGTGATGGACCCAGGACCCTATGAGCACCAGCAGTGGGAAGCTTGGAGGACCACTGAAGCTACTGTGGCAGAGGTTACATCAGAAAACCTCAAGAATGTAAATGCCGCTTGCCATAAGTACAATGAGGACATGGTGGTTAAACTAGACTTGTTTCACTGTATGCGGCGATTCACCAGGGAATGTGTTTCGGAGCACCATCCTCTGTATAGCTCGTTCTGCCAGTTCCTCTCTTCTGCCGTAGTAGATCAGAGTGACCTGGAGAAACTGAGGAACGCATACAAGTTCTGTGGAATTGAGCCTGCTAATCCCACAAAGCAGCACATCAGAGCGCACTGCAGGACAAAAGTGCCACATCCTAGAGAGCTGGTCCAAAGAGTGGAAGAAGTACTTCACCATTTCCATCTTGCAAAGGATCCCAACAACATCTTCCTTTTTAAACCCTCGAAGCTAAAATTGTGGTACAACTGAATCATGTCAAGGGTGAAGGAGCTGCTGTGCCCATCTGGATCCCTGTCAGAGGCACTTCACAGCAAGAGGGGTTTCATTTCCAACAGGCTCAGTGAGTAACGGGTAATCGCGTCTCTCCTGAGCTGTTCCAGGCGCAGGGTATGACTGGTGTCGCACGCTGGAATTATCAGCCGCTGGTGGACCTGAAGCAGCCTGGGCTTGTCTTACCTGGAGTGTTTGACCCTGTTTTGATGATGGAGTTAAACAGGGCATCTATAAGAGTGACTGGGTAACCCAAATATCCAGCCTTCCACATCTCCAGCTGGGACACAAGAGAGAGGTTTGGCCTACAATATGTGGAGCCAGGCTGTCGACCTGTGCCTCTTGACTTTGACAAACACAAAAGCAGGAAGACAGACCTAGGGATGCAAGAAGAGTCTTCATCTGGCACTGATTTCTCCTTTCCATCTCAGGTAAGCCTTTAAAGTTCTTTGATAACAAACATTTTATTGAAAAACAAATACTTAATAATTCTCGCTCGCATATAACACTAATTTTGCTGAATTTCAGAAATGCTTAGAGGATTCCTCTTCTGCTGAGACCCCTCTTGCTCCTGAACCAGAGGCCACCCAACAGACTCTCATTTTCAATGTTTTTCTACTCCGAGTGCTGTGACAGTGAAGGAACAAACATCTGAGGAGTTTCTTTTAGATGCAGGTAATTATATTATTCATACAGGCACCAATGTGTGTAATCTGTTTGCCTAATCTATGCACACAAAACAAATACTTCGTTTAATAATTTTGTGAATCTCTTTTAGAACTGACAAGCACACCACCACTGCCTTTAGCTGCTTCTCCCTGTGCTGCTCGGACTGGACCCATTAAGACAGGCGGTCGAGTCTTTGTGTTGGACCATAACAGATGGACAGATCCAATGAGAAATGCCATTGATGGTTTGCTGGCCAAGCACCACGGGAGCAAGGACCTCCTGACAAAGGTGGATGGTGAATATGCTGCTATGGTACAGAGTGCCTGCACTCACCCAAACAGCCTTTTGCACTCAACCACAAAGCAGCACATGAGCAGGTACATAAAAAACCTTGCTAAAAAAAAGAACACTAATGCTTCACTCAACACCAGCCCAGAAAAGCTCCTGGAGACACAGCAGTTATGGCAGCTTCTTCACTCAGGCAGTGAAACCATCAGTGTCCCAGTGACAGTACTGCCACCTGCCCCAGTCAATCCTCCCGCAAAGAGTGTTCCTGAGACTGTCTTTCTGGACCAGGCAGCGCTTGAGAAGATGGTGAAGGACATCATAGAGAAGCAGCAGGCATTTCAGCAGCAACAACAACAGCATATGCTGCAAAAAAAGCACACTAGATCCTGTTTAGCCTGTGGTCAGCCTAATTCTCGATACATGGGTGATGGCACCTCAATACATTTCTTTTATCAAGGTGGTGATGTTAAATACTTCTACTGCTCCAAGAAAGTTTTTGACACATATTCCGCAGAGGGCCTGACCAACCCCAGAATGCCCTTTGAAGACTTTGCAGAGACTCCTTTTTTTCAGCGAGAACTGGAGTCCTCGAAGCAGAGAGGGGCAGAAAATAGGAGGGTGATTGAGGAGAGAAGCAAGAGAAAGTCAGTAATGGAGCATCCTACTGGTCGTCTGTGCAGATTCTGCCACCTGCCACTGAAACAAGGACCCAACAGTCCTCATATTCACACTGGTTTCCCTGGAGTGGCAGGCAAATACATTTACTTTCCTGCTAAAGTGTTTTCCCTTTATCAGGCTCAGGGAATGAAATTTCATGGAAAGACTTTCAGCAGTCTCCATTCTATGAGGCTGAGAAGCAGAGGTGGATTGAGGAAAAGAAAAAATGACTTCACTGACAAATGACATGCCCAGACCTCAAATACTGTTTATAGCTCAAAGACATTCCTTGCACAATCTTATGCATATATGTATATACATATTATTGCACTTTTAATGTATATATATATATAATTTTTTTAAATATTTAATTTATTTCCATTTGTTCATTAAAATACCAAAAGTATTGTATTTTATTGTATTGGATTGTGTTTTAGTGTTTTTTTAAGTTCATTTATTGACTTGCATTATTTTATCTTGCTCAGATTTGAAAAACACTAAATGTTAAGCACTGGTACTATTATACTCTGTACATAATTGTTTAATTTAAAATACTTTTTTTCTTGTTTTTTCCTGTTCTCCTCAACTTTAGATATTATTATTGCTGTTGTTTAATCTATAATCTATCATTTTAAATTGTTACATTTATTTCCATTGTTAATTAAAATCAAACAATTGTGTCCTTGTTTGCATTGTACTTTAGTGTTTTTAAAGTAAATTTTATTGACTTGCATTATTTTATCTTGCTCAGATGTGTAAACACTAAATGTTAATAACTGTTGTCATTAAACACTACATAATTATTTGATTTAAAAAATCTTGTTTTTTTCCTATGTTCTCCACAGCTTTATATTTTATTATTTTTATTATTAATGTTATTGTTGTTTAATCCAGGGGTTTTCAAACTGTGGGTCGAGACCCATTTGTGGGTCGCAGATTGGGAAGAGGTGGGTCGCGCAGTCACTATTGGCTGCAGCGAAATTTACCCGCAGCGTTCTCCTTTTTCCAAAGCACTAGGGCGGTTGCGCTCCGGAGGCGTCTGTCGTTGCTAAGCGCAACCATCAGCTGCGCTCTCCGTTACAGCAAGGAAAACGCTTGCGGCATTCTGAAAAGTTGAGAAGTTTTTATCTCGATGTGGCGCGGACGCGCTTGGAAAAAACGAGCGCGTCGCACCGCGAGCTTCCATTATGAGCGCGCATACCGCGCACCTACATTTGAATACGCGATATGTGAACAGGCCCTTAATCTGTCGTCTGTTCAACACAGCGCTGTTGACTTTCAGATATGGTCTTCGTAAGAGTGCGTTGTTTGCATTCCCTCGCATGCATTTTGCTACCTACCAACACAAGGAAATTTTATATGTAAAACGTATTTCACATGTAGCTACACACACGAGGACGAAAGTGTTTTCTGCGCTGAACAACGTGGTGAGTTTAACAACACTTTTAGCAGAAATATTAGTATTGAAATTCTAGGTCATGGGCCTACTGTCAAATTAAATAATTTAGAAAATAAAATTATTTGTTGTTATATCAAAACTTTCTTCACTTTATTTCAACAGCCATTAGGCTGCTATTTTAATTCTACATTATTTTGATAATGTACCATAAGTTTGTATTGCAGTTAAACTTGTATGTCTTTCATACTATGACAAGGAGAAAACTGCTCTGAAGAGATCTAACGCCTTCCACCCCACCCCACATTCATGCTTTTTAAAAATCATTTTGGTGGGTCTTGAGATAGATTATTCTTGTCTAGGTGGGTCCTGGAATGGAAAAGTTTGGGAACCCCTGGTTTAATCTATAAGTATTTAATACATTACCTTTTTCAGTTTTACATAATAATATGTATATTTTTGTACTATAAATAAAACGAGAAACTTACTATTTGGTGTTTACTGGTTATATTTCATATATATATTGGATTTCTGTACATAGTGAAACAAATATAATGTAAATATCTCAATGTAAAATGTAAAGGTCTAAAACATTATCAAAATGTTCTTTACAATTATTCACATTCAAATATTTTCTATATTAAAGAAAACTAAACCCTATTATAATGTAAATGTTTATTAAGGTAGTTGCACATTTTGTACATTCTACACAATAACAAATCTTACACGTTTTATTCTATTTTTGTGCACAAAGTTAGTTTATTATATGTAAATCGTACTTAACATGAGTTTCTAATCATTTTTTAATCTAGATACACTTTATGGTAGTTGTGGTCGAGACGAGACTCGAACCTGTAATTTCGTGTATTTTTTCAGGCCCGCCTCCCTGGAATTTCCTGCGTTCTTATTGGCTAGCAACGCTCTACACCTACATGCGACTGGCCCTCCCTGGGATTTCCTGCGTTCTTATTGGCTAGCAACGCTCTACACCTACATGCGACTGGCCCCCGCGTGGAAGGCAGCTATGCTCACCACTATTGAAGACTGTTGGATGTAGACTGGAAGCCCTGTTCTGCGGTCAGCAAGAATTTTCGCAATACATTAGCAGCTGGCAGGTGCAGATGGACTGAAACTTTGCATGAACTTATTGACCTGACCTACCAGGCACCATATTAAAAAAAAGGGTCTCTAATTCAATAATGTAACACTTTTTATACAGACACTTCATATTTAAACGGTATTAGATTATTTTTTGGATTCACTGGCTTCTGTGAAGCGTTGAGCTAAAATGACGCATGACACTGCTCGTAATCAAGGTCTTTAATTTACAAATGTGATGCGTTGGCCGGGAATCGAACCCCGGTCAACTGCTTGGAAGGCAGCTATGCTCCCCACTATACCACCAACGCAAGACTGTTGGATGTAGACTGGAAGCCCTGTTCTGCGGTCAGCAATAATTTTTGCTATACTTTAGCAGCTGGCAGGTGCAGATGAACTGAAACTCTCTTTGTTTGGACCTGGCACTTAAAAAAATTGCATGAACTTATTGACCTGACCTACCAGGCACCATATTAAAAAACAAGGTATCTAATTTAATAATGTAACACATTTTATACAGACACTTCATATTTAAACTGTATTAGATTATTTTTTGCATTCACTGGCTTCTGTGAAGCGTTGAGCTAAAATGACGCATGACGCCGTTCCTGCAAGCCGCGCTGATCGGATACAACTACCTGTCTCTGCAACTCCTTGTTAGTATAGTGGAAAGTATCTCCGCCTGTCACGCGGAGACTGGGGTTCGATTCCCTGACGGGGAGATTCAGTCCTTTACTGCTGCCAAAAGACCTTAACAAATGTTTTGCTCCAGCAAACAAGTTACAGGGAAGTTGGCAAGGGGCCCGGACGACTGTTTTAAAGACAGCTTGAGAAAAATGCAATGCGTTGGCCGGGAATCGAACCCATACAGCAAGAATGGACAGACCCAGGAATCTAACCCATAGCAAGAATGCTCGTAATCAAGATCTTTAATTTACAAATGTGATGCGTTGGCCGGGAATCGATCCGGGTCACCTGCTTGGAAGGCAGCTATGCTCACCACTATACCACCAACGCAGGCCTTTGAACGTAGACTGGAAGCCCGGTTGTGCGGTCAGCAAGAATTTTCGCAATACATTAGCAGCTGGCAGGTGCAGATGAACTGAAACTCTCTTTGTTTGGACCTGGCACTTAAAAAAATTGCATGAACTTATTGACCTGACCTACCAGGCACTGTAGTGATCTTTTTCTTTGTAGAAAAGTTAGAAGCTCAGACCAGGAGACAGTGGAAGTTTTCCAAGCAGAAGTTCTTTATTGTTTGTCGGTAGCTGCAGTCATTCCAACATCGTCTAACTAAGGGAACTTTACATTGTAGTTTATATACATTTCAAGGGGGAGGGATTACATTGTGAGGAACAAAGCATGTAAATGAGCTGAAACATGAGAACAGAACAGTGCAGGACTTCTCGCACTGAGATAAGAACTCCAAGACAAATGGTCTCAGTAATAAAATAGCAGGTGTTCAAACTTGCTCAGCATGACTCTTCACCCGGTAAAACAATGAGAACAGGAAAAGCCTAGCCTTCTCGCACTTAGATGGGACAGTCAGGAATATCCTGCTGGGAACCCCTACCGTTTGCAGAGATTTCCTGGTCTCATCATTTATAAACTTTCTCAATATAAAATACTATTGTATTGGAAATCTAAATTAAACATTTAAATAAAATTTGTAATCCTACAACACCATATTAAAAAACAAGGTCTCTAATTTAATAATGTAACAAGTTTTATACAGACACTTCATATTTAAACGGTATTAGATTATTTTTTTTATTCACTGGCTTCTGTGAAGCGTTGAGCTAAAATGACGCATGACGCCGTTCCTGGAAGCCGCGCTGATCGGATACAACTACCTGTCTCTGCAACTCCTCGTTAGTATAGTGGAAAGTATCTCCGCCTGTCACGCGGAAGACCGGGGTTCGATTCCCCGACGGGGAGATCCAGTCCTTTACTGCTGCCAAAAGACCTTAACAAATGTTTTGCTCCAGCAAACAAGTTACAGGAGAAGTTGGCAAGGGGCCACCAACGACTGTTTTAAAGACAGCTTGAGAAAAATCCAATGCGTTGGCCGGGAATCGAACGCATACAGCAAGAATGGACAGACCCAGGAATCGAACCCATAGCAAGAATGCTCGTAATCAAGGTCTTTAATTTACAAATGTGATGCGTTGCCCGGGAATCGAACCCGGCTCAACTGCTTGGAAGGCAGCTATGCTCACCACTATACCACCAACACAAGACTGTTGGATGTAGACTGGAAGCCCTCTTCTGCGGTCAGCAAGAATGTTCGCAATATATTAGCAGCTGGCAGGTGCAGATGAATTGAAACTCTCTTTGTTTGGACCTGGCACTTAAAAAAATTGCATGAACTTATTGACCTGACCTACCAGGCACCATATTAAAAAAAAGGGTCTCTAATTTAATAATGTAACACGTTTTATACAGACACTTCATATTTAAACGGTATTAGATTCTTTTTTGGATTCACAGGCTTCTGTGAAGCGTTGAGCTAAAATGACGCATGATGCCGTTCCTGGAAGCCGCGCTTATCGGATACAACTACCTGTCTCTGCAACTTCTCGTTAGTATAGTGGAAAGTATCTCCGCCTGTCACGCGGAAGACCGGGGTTCGATTCCCCGACGGGGAGATCCAGTCCTTTACTGCTGCCAAAAGACCTTAACAAATGTTTTGCTCCAGCAAACAAGTTACAGGAGAAGTTGGCAAGGGGCCACCGACGACTGTTTTAAAGACAGCTTGAGAAAAATGCAATGCGTTGGCCGGGAATCCAACGCATACAGCAAGAATGGACAGACCCAGGAATCTAACCCATAGCAAGAATGCTCGTAGTCAAGGTCTTTAATTTACAAATGTGATGCGTTGGCCGGGAATCGAACCCAGGTCAACTTCTTGGAAGGCAGCTATGCTCCCCACTATACCACCAACGCAAGACTGTTGGACGTAGACTGGAAGCCCTGTTCTGCGGTCAGCAATAATTTTTGCAATACTTTAGCAGCTGGCAGGTGCAGATGAACTGAAACTCTCTTTGTTTGGACCTGGCACTTAAAAAAATTGCATGAACTTATTGACTTGACCTACTAGGCACCATATTAAAAAAAAGGGTCTCTAATTTAATAATGTAACACGTTTTATACAGACACTTCATATTTAAACGGTATTAGATTATTTTTTGGATTCACTGGCTTCTGTGAAGCGTTGAGCTAAAATGACGCATGACGCCGTTCCTGGAAGCCGGGCTGATCGGATACAACTACCTGTCTCTGCAACTCTTCGTTAGTATAGTGGAAAGTATCTCCGCCTGTCACGCGGAAGACCGGGGTTCGATTCCCCGACGGGGAGATCCAGTCCTTTACTGCTGCCAAAAGACCTTAACAAATGTTTTGCTCCAGCAAACAATTACAGGAGAAGTTGGCAAGGGGCCGCCAACGACTGTTTTAAAGACAGCTTGAGAAAAATGCAATGCGTTGGCCGGGAATCGAACGCATACAGCAAGAATGGACAGACCCAGGAATCGAACCCATAGCAAGAATGCTCGTAATCAAGGTCTTTAATTTACAAATGTTATGCGTTGGCCGGGAATCGAACCCGGCTCAACTGCTTGGAAGGCAGCTATGCTCACCACTATACCACCAACACAAGACTGTTGGATGTAGACTGGAAGCCCTCTTCTGCGGTCAGCAAGAATGTTCGCAATATATTAGCAGCTGGCAGGTGCAGATGAATTGAAACTCTCTTTGTTTGGACCTGGCACTTAAAAAAATTGCATGAACTTATTGACCTGACCTACCAGGCACCATATTAAAAAAAAGGGTCTCTAATTTAATAATGTAACACGTTTTATACAGACACTTCATATTTAAATGGTATTAGATTATTTTTTGGATTCACTGGCTTCTGTGAAGCGTTGAGCTAAAATGACGCATGACGCCGTTCCTGGAAGCCGCGCTGATCGGATACAACTACCTGTCTCTGCAACTCTTCGTTAGTATAGTGGAAAGTATCTCCGCCTGTCACGCGGAAGACCGGGGTTCGATTCCCCGACGGGGAGATCCAGTCCTTTACTGCTGCCAAAAGACCTTAACAAATGTTTTGCTCCAGCAAACAAGTTACAGGAGAAGTTGGCAAGGGGCCACCGACGACTGTTTTAAAGACAGCTTGAGAAAAATGCAATGCGTTGGCCGGGAATCGAACGCATACAGCAAGAATGGACAGACCCAGGAATCTAACCCATAGCAAGAATGCTCGTAATCAAGGTCTTTAATTTACAAATGTGATGCGTTGACCGGGAATCGAACCCGGTCACCTGCTTGGAAGGCAGCTATGCTCACCACAATACCACCAACACAGGCCTTTGAACGTAGACTGGAAGCCCGGTTGTGCGGTCAGCAAGAATTTTCGCAATACATTATCAGCTGGCAGGTGCAGATGAACTGAAACTCTCTTTGTTTGGACCTGGCACTTAAAAAAATTGCATGAACTTATTGACCTGACCTACCAGGCACTGTAGTGATCTTTTTCTTTGTAGAAAAGTTAGAAGCTCAGACCAGGAGACAATGGAAGTTTTCCTAGCAGAAGTTCTTTATTGCTTGTCGGTAGCTGCAGTCATTCCAACATCGTCTAACTAAGGGAACTTTACATTGTAGTTTATATACATTTCAAGGGGGAGGGATTACATTGTGAGGAACAAAGCATTAAATGAGCTGAAACATGAGAACAGAACGGTGCAGGAATTCTCGCACTGAGATAAGAACTCCAAGACAAATGGTCTCAGTAATAAAATGGCAGGATTTCAAACTTGCTCAGCATGCCTCTTCACCCGGTAAAACAATGAGAACAGGAAAAGCCTAGCCTTCTCGTACTGAGATGGGACAGTCAGGAATATCCTGCTGGGAACCCCTACCATTTGCAGAGATTTCCTGGTCTCATCATTTATAAACTTTCTCAATATAAAATACTATTGTATTGGAAATCTAAATTAAACATTTAAATAAAATTTGTAATCCTACAGCACCATATTTATAAACAAGGTCTCTAATTTAATAATGTAACACGTTTTATACAGACACTTCATATTTAAACGGTATTAGATTATTTTTTGGATTCACTGGCTTCTGTGAAGCGTTGAGCTAAAATGACGCATGACGCCGTTCCTGGAAGCCGCGCTGATCGGATACAACTACCTGTCTCTGCAACTTCTCGTTAGTATAGTGGAAAGTATCTCCGCCTGTCACGCGGAAGACCGGGGTTCGATTCCCCGACGGGGAGATCCAGTCCTTTACTGCTGCCAAAAGACCTTAACAAATTTTTTGCTCCAGCAAACAAGTTACAGGAGAAGTTGGCAAGGGGCCACCGACGACTGTTTTAAAGACAGCTTGAGAAAAATGCAATGCGTTGGCCGGGAATCGAACGCATACAGCAAGAATGGACAGACCCAGGAATCTAACCCATAGCAAGAACGCTCGTAGTCAAGGTCTTTAATTTACAAATGTGATGCGTTGGCCGGGAATCGAACCCAGGTCAACTGCTTGGAAGGCAGCTATGTTCCCCACTATACCACCAAACCACCAACGCAAGACTGTTGGATGTAGACTGGAAGCCCTGTTCTGCGGTCAGCAATAATTTTTGCAATACTTTAGCAGCTGGCAGGTGCAGATGAACTGAAACTCTCTTTGTTTGGACCTGGCACTTAAAAAAATTGCATGAACTTATTGACCTGACCTACCAGGCACCATATTAAAAAACAAGGTCTCTAATTTAATAATGTAACACGTTTTATACAGACACTTCATATTTAAACGGTATTAGATTATTTTTTGCATTCACTGGCTTCTGTGAAGCGTTGAGCTAAAATGACGCATGACAAGCCGCGCTGATCGGGAATCGAAACCATACAGCAAGAATGGATAGATCCAGGAATCGAACCCATAGCAAGAATGCTCGTAATCAAGGTCTTTAATTTACAAATGTGATGCGTTGGCCGGGAATCGAACCCAGGTCAACTGCTTGGAAGGCAGCTATGCTCACCACTATACCACCAACGCAAGACTTTTGAATGTACGCTGGAAGCCGTGTTGTGCGGTCAGCAAGAATTTTCGCAATACATTATCAGCTGGCAGGTGCAGATGAACTGAAACTCTCTTTGTTTGGACCTGGCACTTAAAAAAATTGCATGAACTTATTGACCTGACCTACCATGCACTGTAGTGATCTTTTTCTTTGTAGAAAAGTTAGAAGCTCAGACCAGGAGACAGTGGAAGTTTTCCAAATAGAAGTTCTTTATTGCTTGTCGGTAGCTGCAGTCATTCCAACATCGTCTAACTAAGGGAACTTTACATTGTAGTTTATATACATTTCAAGGGGGAGGGATTACATTGTGAGGAACAAAGCATTAAATGAGCTGAAACATGAGAACAGAACGGTGCAGGACTTCTCGCACTGAGATAAGAACTCCAAGACAAATGGTCTCAGTAATAAAATAGCAGGTGTTCAAACTTGCTCAGCATGACTCTTCACCCGGTAAAACAATGAGAACAGGAAAAGCCTAGCCTTCTCGCACTGAGATGGGACAGTCAGGAATATCCTGCTGGGAACCCCTACCGTGTGCAGAGATTTCCTGGTCTCATCATTTATAAACTTTCTCAATATAAAATACTATTGTATTGGAAATCTAAATTAAACATTTAAATAAAATTTGTAATCCTACAACACCATATTAAAAAAAAGGGTCTCTGATTTAATAATGTAACACGTTTTATACAGACACTTCATATTTAAACGGTATTAGATTATTTTTTGGATTCACTGGCTTCTGTGAAGCGTTGAGCTAAAATGACGCATGACGCCGTTCCTGGAAGCCGCGCTGATCGGATACAACTACCTGTCTCTGCAACTCCTCGTTAGTATAGTGGAAAGTATCTCCGCCTGTCACGCGTAAGACCGGGGTTCGATTGCCCGACGGGGAGATCCAGTCCTTTACTGCTGCCAAAAGACCTTAACAAATGTTTTGGTCCAGCAAACAAGTTACAGGAGAAGTTGGCAAGGGGCCACCGACGACTGTTTTAAAGACAGCTTGAGAAAAATGCAATGCGTTGGCCGGGAATCGAACCCATACAGCAAGAATGGACAGACCCAGGAATCGAACCCATAGCAAGAATGCTCGTAATCAAGGTCTTTAATTTACAAATGTGATGCGTTGGCCGGGAATCGAACCCGGGTCAACTGCTTGGAAGAAGACTATACCACCAACACAAGACTGTTGGATGTAGACTGGAAGCCGTCTTCTGCGGTCAGCAAGAATGTTCGCAATATATTAGCAGCTGGCAGGTGCAGATGAATTGAAACTCTCTTTGTTTGGACCTGGCACTTAAAAAAATTGCATGAACTTATTGACCTGACCTACCAGGCACCATATTAAAAAAAATGGTCTCTAATTTAATAATGTAACACGTTTTATACAGACACTTCATATTTAAACGGTATTAGATAATTTTTTGGATTCACTGGCTTCTGTGAAGCGTTGAGCTAAAATGACGCATGATGCCGTTCCTGCAAGCCGCGCTGATCGGATACAACTACCTGTCTCTGCAACTCCTCGTTAGTATAGTGGAAAGTATCTCCGCCTGTCACGCGGAAGACCGGGGTTCGATTCCCCGACGGGGAGATCCAGTCCTTTACTGCTGCCAAAAGACCTTAACAAATGTTTTGCTCCAGCAAACAAGTTACAGGAGAAGTTGGCAAGGGGCCACCGACGACTGTTTTAAAGACAGCTTGAGAAAAATGCAATGCGTTGGCCGGGAATCGAACGCATACAGCAAGAATGGACAGACCCAGGAATCGAACCCATAGCAAGAATGCTCGTAATCAAGGTCTTTAATTTACAAATGTGATGCGTTGGCCGGGAATCAAACCCGGGTCAACTGCTTGGAAGGCAGCTATGCTCACCACTATACCACCAACGCAAGACTGTTGGATGTAGACTGGAAGCCCTGTTCTGCGGTCAGCAATAATTTTCGCAATACTTTAGCAGCTGGCAGGTGCAGATGAACTGAAACTCTCTTTGTTTGGACCTGGCACTTAAAAAAATTGCATGAACTTATTGACCTGACCTACCAGGCACCATATTAAAAAAAAGGGTCTCTAATTCAATAATGTAACACTTTTTATACAGACACTTCATATTTAAACGGTATTAGATTATTTTTTGGATTCACTGGCTTCTGTGAAGCGTTGAGCTAAAATGACGCATGACGCTGTTCCTGGAAGCCGCGCTGATCGGATACAACTACCTGTCTCTGCAACTCCTTGTTAGTATAGTGGAAAGTATCTCCGCCTGTTATGCGGAGACTGGGGTTCGATTCCCCGACGGGGAGATCCAGTCCTTTACTGCTGCCAAAAGACCTTAACAAATGTTTTGCTCCAGCAAACAAGTTGCAGGAGAAGTTGGCAAGGGGCCTCGGACGACTGTTTTAAAGACAGCTTGAGAAAAATGCAATGCGTTGGCCGGGAATCGAACGCATACAGCAAGAATGGACAGACCCAGGAATCGAACCCATAGCAAGAATGCTCGTAATCAAGGTCTTTAATTTACAAATGTGATGCGTTGGCCGGGAATCGAACCCCGGTCAACTGCTTGGAAGGCAGCTATGCTCCCCACTATACCACCAACGCAAGACTGTTGGATGTAGACTGGAAGCCCTGTTCTGCGGTCAGCAATAATTTTTGCAATACTTTAGCAGCTGGCAGGTGCAGATGAACTGAAACTCTCTTTGTTTGGACCTGGCACTTAAAAAAATTGCATGAACTTATTGACCTGACCTACCAGGCACCATATTAAAAAACAAGGTATCTAATTTAATAATGTAACACATTTTATACAGACACTTCATATTTAAACGGTATTAGATTATTTTTTGCATTCACTGGCTTCTGTGAAGCGTTGAGCTAAAATGACGCATGACGCCGTTCCTGCAAGCCGTGCTGATCGGATACAACTTCCTGTCTCTGCAACTCCTTGTTAGTATAGTGGAAAGTATCTCCGCCTGTCACGCGGAGACTGGGGTTCGATTCCCCGACGGGGAGATTCAGTCCTTTACTGCTGCCAAAAGACCTTAACAAATGTTTTGCTCCAGCAAACAAGTTACAGGGAAGTTGGCAAAGGGGCCCGGACGACTGTTTTAAAGACAGCTTGAGAAAAATGCAATGCGTTGGCCGGGAATCGAACCCATACAGCAAGAATGGACAGACCCAGGAATCGAACCCATAGCAAGAATGCTCGTAATCAAGGTCTTTAATTTACAAATGTGATGCGTTGGCCGGGAATCGAACCCGGTCACCTGCTTGGAAGGCAGCTATGCTCACCACAATACCACCAACGCAGGCCTTTGAACGTAGACTGGAAGCCCGGTTGTGCGGTCAGCAAGAATTTTCGCAATACATTATCAGCTGGCAGGTGCAGATGAACTGAAACTCTCTTTGTTTGGACCTGGCACTTAAAAAAATTGCATGAACTTATTGACCTGACCTACCAGGCACTGTAGTGATCTTTTTCTTTGTAGAAAAGTTAGAAGCTCAGACCAGGAGACAATGGAAGTTTTCCTAGCAGAAGTTCTTTATTGCTTGTCGGTAGCTGCAGTCATTCCAACATCGTCTAACTAAGGGAACTTTACATTGTAGTTTATATACATTTCAAGGGGGAGGGATTACATTGTGAGGAACAAAGCATTAAATGAGCTGAAACATGAGAACAGAACGGTGCAGGACTTCTCGCACTGAGATAAGAACTCCAAGACAAATGGTCTCAGTAATAAAATGGCAGGATTTCAAACTTGCGCACCATATTAAAAAACAAGGTCTCTAATTTAATAATGTAACACGTTTTATACAGACACTTCATATTTAAACGGTATTAGATTATTTTTTGCATTCACTGGCTTCTGTGAAGCGTTGAGCTAAAATGACGCATGACGCCGTTCCTGCAAGCCGCGCTGATCGGATACAACTACCTGTCTCTGCAACTCCTTGTTAGTATAGTGGAAAGTATCTCCGCCTGTCACGCGGAGACTGGGGTTCGATTCCCTGACGGGGAGATTCAGTCCTTTACTGCTGCCAAAAGACCTTAACAAATGTTTTGCTCCAGCAAACAAGTTACAGGGAAGTTGGCAAGGGGCCCGGACGACTGTTTTAAAGACAGCTTGAGAAAAATGCAATGCGTTGGCCGGGAATCGAACCCATACAGCAAGAATGGACAGACCCAGGAATCTAACCCATAGCAAGAATGCTCGTAATCAAGATCTTTAATTTACAAATGTGATGCGTTGGCCGGGAATCGAACCCGGTCACCTGCTTGGAAGGCAGCTATGCTCACCACTATACCACCAACGCAGGCCTTTGAACGTAGACTGGAAGCCCGGTTGTGCGGTCAGCAAGAATTTTCGCAATACATTAGCAGCTGGCAGGTGCAGATGAACTGAAACTCTCTTTGTTTGGACCTGGCACTTAAAAAAATTGCATGAACTTATTGACCTGACCTACCAGGCACTGTAGTGATCTTTTTCTTTGTAGAAAAGTTAGAAGCTCAGACCAGGAGACAGTGGAAGTTTTCCAAGCAGAAGTTCTTTATTGTTTGTCGGTAGCTGCAGTCATTCCAACATCGTCTAACTAAGGGAACTTTACATTGTAGTTTATATACATTTCAAGGGGGAGGGATTACATTGTGAGGAACAAAGCATGTAAATGAGCTGAAACATGAGAACAGAACAGTGCAGGACTTCTCGCACTGAGATAAGAACTCCAAGACAAATGGTCTCAGTAATAAAATAGCAGGTGTTCAAACTTGCTCAGCATGACTCTTCACCCGGTAAAACAATGAGAACAGGAAAAGCCTAGCCTTCTCGCACTTAGATGGGACAGTCAGGAATATCCTGCTGGGAACCCCTACCGTTTGCAGAGATTTCCTGGTCTCATCATTTATAAACTTTCTCAATATAAAATACTATTGTATTGGAAATCTAAATTAAACATTTAAATAAAATTTGTAATCCTACAACACCATATTAAAAAACAAGGTCTCTAATTTAATAATGTAACACGTTTTATACAGACACTTCATATTTAAACGGTATTAGATTATTTTTTTTATTCACTGGCTTCTGTGAAGCGTTGAGCTAAAATGACGCATGACGCCGTTCCTGGAAGCCGCGCTGATCGGATACAACTACCTGTCTCTGCAACTCCTCGTTAGTATAGTGGAAAGTATCTCCGCCTGTCACGCGGAAGACCGGGGTTCGATTCCCCGACGGGGAGATCCAGTCCTTTACTGCTGCCAAAAGACCTTAACAAATGTTTTGCTCCAGCAAACAAGTTACAGGAGAAGTTGGCAAGGGGCCACCAACGACTGTTTTAAAGACAGCTTGAGAAAAATCCAATGCGTTGGCCGGGAATCGAACGCATACAGCAAGAATGGACAGACCCAGGAATCGAACCCATAGCAAGAATGCTCGTAATCAAGGTCTTTAATTTACAAATGTGATGCGTTGCCCGGGAATCGAACCCGGCTCAACTGCTTGGAAGGCAGCTATGCTCACCACTATACCACCAACACAAGACTGTTGGATGTAGACTGGAAGCCCTCTTCTGCGGTCAGCAAGAATGTTCGCAATATATTAGCAGCTGGCAGGTGCAGATGAATTGAAACTCTCTTTGTTTGGACCTGGCACTTAAAAAAATTGCATGAACTTATTGACCTGACCTACCAGGCACCATATTAAAAAAAAGGGTCTCTAATTTAATAATGTAACACGTTTTATACAGACACTTCATATTTAAACGGTATTAGATTCTTTTTTGGATTCACAGGCTTCTGTGAAGCGTTGAGCTAAAATGACGCATGACGCCGTTCCTGGAAGCCGCGCTTATCGGATACAACTACCTGTCTCTGCAACTTCTCGTTAGTATAGTGGAAAGTATCTCCGCCTGTCACGCGGAAGACCGGGGTTCGATTCCCCGACGGGGAGATCCAGTCCTTTACTGCTGCCAAAAGACCTTAACAAATGTTTTGCTCCAGCAAACAAGTTACAGGAGAAGTTGGCAAGGGGCCACCGACGACTGTTTTAAAGACAGCTTGAGAAAAATGCAATGCGTTGGCCGGGAATCCAACGCATACAGCAAGAATGGACAGACCCAGGAATCTAACCCATAGCAAGAATGCTCGTAGTCAAGGTCTTTAATTTACAAATGTGATGCGTTGGCCGGGAATCGAACCCAGGTCAACTTCTTGGAAGGCAGCTATGCTCCCCACTATACCACCAACGCAAGACTGTTGGACGTAGACTGGAAGCCCTGTTCTGCGGTCAGCAATAATTTTTGCAATACTTTAGCAGCTGGCAGGTGCAGATGAACTGAAACTCTCTTTGTTTGGACCTGGCACTTAAAAAAATTGCATGAACTTATTGACCTGACCTACTAGGCACCATATTAAAAAAAAGGGTCTCTAATTTAATAATGTAACACGTTTTATACAGACACTTCATATTTAAACGGTATTAGATTATTTTTTGGATTCACTGGCTTCTGTGAAGCGTTGAGCTAAAATGACGCATGACGCCGTTCCTGGAAGCCGGGCTGATCGGATACAACTACCTGTCTCTGCAACTCCTCGTTAGTATAGTGGAAAGTATCTCCGCCTGTCACGCGGAAGACCGGGGTTCGATTCCCCGACGGGGAGATCCAGTCCTTTACTGCTGCCAAAAGACCTTAACAAATGTTTTGCTCCAGCAAACAAGTTACAGGAGAAGTTGGCAAGGGGCCACCGACGACTGTTTTAAAGACAGCTTGAGAAAAATGCAATGCGTTGGCCGGGAATCCAACGCATACAGCAAGAATGGACAGACCCAGGAATCTAACCCATAGCAAGAATGCTCGTAGTCAAGGTCTTTAATTTACAAATGTGATGCGTTGGCAGGGAATCGAACCCGGCTCAACTGCTAGGAAGGCAGCTATGCTCACCACTATACCACCAACACAAGACTGTTGGATGCAGACTGGAAGCCCTCTTCTGCGGTCAGCAAGAATGTTCGCAATATATTAGCAGCTGGCAGGTGCAGATGAATTGAAACTCTCTTTGTTTGGACCTGGCACTTAAAAAAATTGCATGAACTTATTGACCTGACCTACCAGGCACCATATTAAAAAAAAGGGTCTCTAATTTAATAATGTAACACGTTTTATACAGACACTTCATATTTAAACGGTATTAGATTATTTTTTGGATTCACTGGCTTCTGTGAAGCGTTGAGCTAAAATGACGCATGACGCCGTTCCTGGAAGCCGCGCTGATCGGATACAACTACCTGTCTCTGCAACTCCTCGTTAGTATAGTGGAAAGTGTCTCCGCCTGTCACGCGGAAGACCGGGGTTCGATTCCCCGACGGGGAGATCCAGTCCTTTACTGCTGCCAAAAGACCTTAACAAATGTTTTGCTCCAGCAAACAATTACAGGAGAAGTTGGCAAGGGGCCACCAACGACTGTTTTAAAGACAGCTTGAGAAAAATGCAATGCGTTGGCCGGGAATCGAACGCATACAGCAAGAATGGACAGACCCAGGAATCGAACCCATAGCAAGAATGCTCGTAATCAAGGTCTTTAATTTACAAATGTGATGCGTTGGCCGGGAATCGAACCCGGCTCAACTGCTTGGAAGGCAGCTATGCTCACCACTATACCACCAACACAAGACTGTTGGATGTAGACTGGAAGCCCTCTTCTGCGGTCAGCAAGAATGTTCGCAATATATTAGCAGCTGGCAGGTGCAGATGAATTGAAACTCTCTTTGTTTGGACCTGGCACTTAAAAAAATTGCATGAACTTATTGACCTGACCTACCAGGCACCATATTAAAAAAAAGGGTCTCTAATTTAATAATGTAACACGTTTTATACAGACACTTCATATTTAAACGGTATTAGATAATTTTTTGGATTCACTGGCTTCTGTGAAGCGTTGAGCTAAAATGACGCATGACGCCGTTCCTGGAAGCCGCGCTGATCGGATACAACTACCTGTCTCTGCAACTCTTCGTTAGTATAGTGGAAAGTATCTCCGCCTGTCACGCGGAAGACCGGGGTTCGATTCCCCGACGGGGAGATCCAGTCCTTTACTGCTGCCAAAAGACCTTAACAAATGTTTTGCTCCAGCAAACAATTACAGGAGAAGTTGGCAAGGGGCCGCCAACGACTGTTTTAAAGACAGCTTGAGAAAAATGCAAAGCGTTGGCCGGGAATCGAACGCATACAGCAAGAATGGACAGACCCAGGAATCGAACCCATAGCAAGAATGCTCGTAATCAAGGTCTTTAATTTACAAATGTTATGCGTTGGCCGGGAATCGAACCCGGCTCAACTGCTTGGAAGGCAGCTATGCTCACCACTATACCACCAACACAAGACTGTTGGATGTAGACTGGAAGCCCTCTTCTGCGGTCAGCAAGAATGTTCGCAATATATTAGCAGCTGGCAGGTGCAGATGAATTGAAACTCTCTTTGTTTGGACCTGGCACTTAAAAAAATTGCATGAACTTATTGACCTGACCTACCAGGCACCATATTAAAAAAAAGGGTCTCTAATTTAATAATGTAACACGTTTTATACAGACACTTCATATTTAAACGGTATTAGATTATTTTTTGGATTCACTGGCTTCTGTGAAGCGTTGAGCTAAAATGACGCATGACGCCGTTCCTGGAAGCCGCGCTGATCGGATACAACTACCTGTCTCTGCAACTCTTCGTTAGTATAGTGGAAAGTATCTCCGCCTGTCACGCGGAAGACCGGGGTTCGATTCCCCGACGGGGAGATCCAGTCCTTTACTGCTGCCAAAAGACCTTAACAAATGTTTTGCTCCAGCAAACAAGTTACAGGAGAAGTTGGCAAGGGGCCTCGGACGACTGTTTTAAAGACAGCTTGAGAAAAATGCAATGCGTTGGCCGGGAATCGAACGCATACAGCAAGAATGGACAGACCCAGGAATCTAACCCATAGCAAGAATGCTCGTAATCAAGGTCTTTAATTTACAAATGTGATGCGTTGACCGGGAATCGAACCCGGTCACCTGCTTGGAAGGCAGCTATGCTCACCACAATACCACCAACACAGGCCTTTGAACGTAGACTGGAAGCCCGGTTGTGCGGTCAGCAAGAATTTTCGCAATACATTATCAGCTGGCAGGTGCAGATGAACTGAAACTCTCTTTGTTTGGACCTGGCACTTAAAAAAATTGCATGAACTTATTGACCTGACCTACCAGGCACTGTAGTGATCTTTTTCTTTGTAGAAAAGTTAGAAGCTCAGACCAGGAGACAATGGAAGTTTTCCTAGCAGAAGTTCTTTATTGCTTGTCGGTAGCTGCAGTCATTCCAACATCGTCTAACTAAGGGAACTTTACATTGTAGTTTATATACATTTCAAGGGGGAGGGATTACATTGTGAGGAACAAAGCATTAAATGAGCTGAAACATGAGAACAGAACGGTGCAGGACTTCTCGCACTGAGATAAGAACTCCAAGACAAATGGTCTCAGTAATAAAATGGCAGGATTTCAAACTTGCTCAGCATGCCTCTTCACCCGGTAAAACAATGAGAACAGGAAAAGCCTAGGCTTCTCGTACTGAGATGGGACAGTCAGGAATATCCTGCTGGGAACACCTACCATTTGCAGAGATTTCCTGGTCTCATCATTTATAAACTTTCTCAATATAAAATACTATTGTATTGGAAATCTAAATTAAACATTTAAATAAAATTTGTAATCCTACAGCACCATATTTATAAACAAGGTCTCTAATTTAATAATGTAACACGTTTTATACAGACACTTCATATTTAAACGGTATTAGATTATTTTTTGGATTCACTGGCTTCTGTGAAGCGTTGAGCTAAAATGACGCATGACGCCGTTCCTGGAAGCCGCGCTGATCGGATACAACTACCTGTCTCTGCAACTTCTCGTTAGTATAGTGGAAAGCATCTCCGCCTGTCACGCGGAAGACCGGGGTTCGATTCCCCGACGGGGAGATCCAGTCCTTTACTGCTGCCAAAAGACCTTAACAAATGTTTTGCTCCAGCAAACAAGTTACAGGAGAAGTTGGCAAGGGGCCACCGACGACTGTTTTAAAGACAGCTTGAGAAAAATGCAATGCGTTGGCCGGGAATCGAACGCATACAGCAAGAATGGACAGACCCAGGAATCTAACCCATAGCAAGAACGCTCGTAGTCAAGGTCTTTAATTTACAAATGTGATGCGTTGGCCGGGAATCGAACCCAGGTCAACTGCTTGGAAGGCAGCTATGTTCCCCACTATACCACCAACGCAAGACTGTTGGATGTAGACTGGAAGCCCTGTTCTGCGGTCAGCAATAATTTTTGCAATACTTTAGCAGCTGGCAGGTGCAGATGAACTGAAACTCTCTTTGTTTGGACCTGGCACTTAAAAAAATTGCATGAACTTATTGACCTGACCTACCAGGCACCATATTAAAAAACAAGGTCTCTAATTTAATAATGTAACACGTTTTATACAGACACTTCATATTTAAACGGTATTAGATTATTTTTTGCATTCACTGGCTTCTGTGAAGCGTTGAGCTAAAATGACGCATGACAAGCCGCGCTGATCGGATACAACTACCTGTCTCTGCAACTCCTCGTTAGTATAGTGGAAAGTATCTCCGCCTGTCACGCGGAAGACCGGGGTTCGATTCCCCGACGGGGAGATCCAGTCCTTTACTGCTGCCAAAAGACCTTAACAAATGTTTTGCTCCAGCAAACAAGTTACAGGAGAAGTTGGCAAGGGGCCACCGACGACTGTTTTAAAGACAGCTTGAGAAAAATGCAATGCGTTGGCCGGGAATCGAACGCATACAGCAAGAATCGACAGACCCAGGAATCGAACCCCTAGCAAGAATGCTCGTAATCAAGGTCTTTAATTTACAAATGTGATGCGTTGGCCGGGAATCGAACCCGGGTCAACTGCTTGGAAGGCAGCTATGCTCACCACTATACCACCAACGCAAGACTGTTGGATGTAGACTGGAAGCCCTGTTCTGCGGTCAGCAATAATTTGCGCAATACTTTAGCAGCTGGCAGGTGCAGATGAACTGAAACTCTCTTTGTTTGGACCTGGCACTTAAAAAAATTGCATGAACTTATTGACCTGACCTACCAGGCACCATATTAAAAAAAAGGGTCTCTAATTCAATAATGTAACACTTTTTATACAGACACTTCATATTTAAACGGTATTAGATTATTTTTTGGATTCACTGGCTTCTGTGAAGCGTTGAGCTAAAATGACGCATGACGCTGTTCCTGGAAGCCGCGCTGATCGGATACAACTACCTGTCTCTGCAACTCCTTGTTAGTATAGTGGAAAGTATCTCCGCCTGTCACGCGGAGACTGGGGTTCGATTCCCCGACGGGGAGATCCAGTCCTTTACTGCTGCCAAAAGACCTTAACAAATGTTTTGCTCCAGCAAACAAGTTGCAGGAGAAGTTGGCAAGGGGCCTCGGACGACTGTTTTAAAGACAGCTTGAGAAAAATGCAATACGTTGGCCGGGAATCGAACGCATACAGCAAGAATGGACAGACCCAGGAATCGAACCCATAGCAAGAATGCTCGTAATCAAGGTCTTTAATTTACAAATGTGATGCGTTGGCCAGGAATCGAACCCGGGTCAACTGCTTGGAAGGCAGCTATGCTCACCACTATACCACCAACGCAAGACTGTTGGATGTAGACCGGAAGCCCTGTTCTGCGGTCAGCAATAATTTTCGCAATACTTTAGCAGCTGGCAGGTGCAGATGAACTGAAACTCTCTTTGTTTGGACCTGGCACTTAAAAAAATTGCATGAACTTATTGACCTGACCTACCAGGCACTATATTAAAAAACAAGGTCTCTAATTTAATAATGTAACACGTTTTATACAGACACTTCATATTTAAACGGTATTAGATTATTTTTTGCATTCACTGGCTTCTGTGAAGCGTTGAGCTAAAATGACGCATGACGCCGTTCCTGCAAGCCGCGCTGATCGGATACAACTACCTGTCTCTGCAACTCCTTGTTAGTATAGTGGAAAGTATCTCCGCCTGTCATGCGGAGACTGGGGTTCGATTCCCCGACGGGGAGATTTAGTCCTTTACTGCTGCCAAAAGACCTTAACAAAAGTTTTGCTCCAGCAAACAAGTTACAGGGAAGTTGGCAAGGGGCCCTGACGACTGTTTTTAAGACAGCTTGAGAAAAATGCAATGCGTTGGCCGGGAATCGAAACCATACAGCAAGAATGGATAGATCCAGGAATCGAACCCATAGCAAGAATGCTTGTAATCAAGGTCTTTAATTTACAAATGTGATGCGTTGGCCAGGAATCGAACCCAGGTCAACTGCTTGGAAGGCAGCTAGGCTTACCACTATACCACCAACGCAAGACTTTTGGATGTACGCTGGAAGCCGTGTTGTGCGGTCAGCAAGAATTTTCGCAATACATTAGCAGCTGGCAGGTGGAGATGAACTGAAACTCTCTTTGTTTGGACCTGGCACTTAAAAAAATGGCATGAACTTATTGACCTGACCTACCAGGCACCATATTAAAAAACAAGGTATCTAATTTAATAATGTAACACGTTTTATACAGACACTTCATATTTAAACGGTATTAGATTATTTTTTGCATTCACTGGCTTCTGTGACGCGTTGAGCTAAAATGACGCATGACGCCGTTCCTGCAAGCCGCGCTGATCGGATACAACTACCTGTCTCTGCAACTCCTTGTTAGTATAGTGGAAAGTATCTCCGCCTGTCATGCGGAGACTGGGGTTCGATTCCCCGACGGGGAGATTTAGTCCTTTACTGCTGCCAAAAGACCTTAACAAAAGTTTTGCTCCAGCAAACAAGTTACAGGGAAGTTGGCAAGGGGCCCTGACGACTGTTTTAAAGACAGCTTGAGAAAAATGCAATGCGTTGGCCGGGAATCGAAACCATACAGCAAGAATGGATAGATCCAGGAATCGAACCCATAGCAAGAATGCTCGTAATCAAGGTCTTTAATTTACAAATGTGATGCGTTGGCCGGGAATCGAACCCAGGTCAACTGCTTGGAAGGCAGCTATGCTCACCACAATACCACCAACGCAGGCCTTTGAACGTAGACTGGAAGCCCGGTTGTGCGGTCAGCAAGAATTTTCGCAATACATTATCAGCTGGCAGGTGCAGATGAACTGAAACTCTCTTTGTTTGGACCTGGCACTTAAAAAAATTGCATGAACTTATTGACCTGACCTACCATGCACTGTAGTGATCTTTTTCTTTGTAGAAAAGTTAGAAGCTCAGACCAGGAGACAGTGGAAGTTTTCCAAATAGAAGTTCTTTATTGCTTGTCGGTAGCTGCAGTCATTCCAACATCGTCTAACTAAGGGAACTTTACATTGTAGTTTATATACATTTCAAGGGGGAGGGATTACATTGTGAGGAACAAAGCATTAAATGAGCTGAAACATGAGAACAGAACGGTGCAGGACTTCTCGCACTGAGATAAGAACTCCAAGACAAATGGTCTCAGTAATAAAATAGCAGGTGTTCAAACTTGCTCAGCATGACTCTTCACCCGGTAAAACAATGAGAACAGGAAAAGCCTAGCCTTCTCGCACTGAGATGGGACAGTCAGGAATATCCTGCTGGGAACCCCTACCGTGTGCAGAGATTTCCTGGTCTCATCATTTATAAACTTTCTCAATATAAAATACTATTGTATTGGAAATCTAAATTAAACATTTAAATAAAATTTGTAATCCTACAACACCATATTAAAAAAAAGGGTCTCTGATTTAATAATGTAACACGTTTTATACAGACACTTCATATTTAAACGGTATTAGATTATTTTTTGGATTCACTGGCTTCTGTGAAGCGTTGAGCTAAAATGACGCATGACGCCGTTCCTGGAAGCCGCGCTGATCGGATACAACTACCTGTCTCTGCAACTCCTCGTTAGTATAGTGGAAAGTATCTCCTCCTGTCACGCGGAAGACCGGGGTTCGATTCCCCGACGGGGAGATCCAGTCCTTTACTGCTGCCAAAAGACCTTAACAAATGTTTTGCTCCAGCAAACAAGTTACAGGAGAAGTTGGCAAGGGGCCACCGACGACTGTTTTAAAGACAGCTTGAGAAAAATGCAATGCGTTGGCCGGGAATCGAACCCATACAGCAAGAATGGACAGACCCAGGAATCGAACCCATAGCAAGAATGCTCGTAATCAAGGTCTTTAATTTACAAATGTGATGCGTTGGCCGGGAATCGAACCCGGGTCAACTGCTTGGAAGAAGACTATACCACCAACACAAGACTGTTGGATGTAGACTGGAAGCCGTCTTCTGCGGTCAGCAAGAATGTTCGCAATATATTAGCAGCTGGCAGGTGCAGATGAATTGAAACTCTCTTTGTTTGGACCTGGCACTTAAAAAAATTGCATGAACTTATTGACCTGACCTACCAGGCACCATATTAAAAAAAATGGTCTCTAATTTAATAATGTAACACGTTTTATACAGACACTTCATATTTAAACGGTATTAGATAATTTTTTGGATTCACTGGCTTCTGTGAAGCGTTGAGCTAAAATGACGCATGACGCCGTTCCTGGAAGCCGCGCTGATCGGATACAACTACCTGTCTCTGCAACTCCTCGTTAGTAAAGTGGAAAGTATCTCCGCCTGTCACGCGGAAGACCGGGGTTCGATTCCCCGACGGGGATATCCAGTCCTTTACTGCTGCCAAAAGACCTTAACAAATGTTTTGCTCCAGCAAACAAGTTACAGGAGAAGTTGGCAAGGGGCCACCGACGACTGTTTTAAAGACAGCTTGAGAAAAATGCAATGCGTTGGCCGGGAATCGAACGCATACAGCAAGAATGGACAGACCCAGGAATCGAACCCATAGCAAGAATGCTCGTAATCAAGGTCTTTAATTTACAAATGTTATGCGTTGGCCGGGAATCGAACCCGGCTCAACTGCTTGGAAGGCAGCTATGCGCACCACTATACCACCAACACAAGACTGTTGGATGTAGACTGGAAGCCCTGTTCTGCGGTCAGCAATAATTTTCGCAATACTTTAGCAGCTGGCAGGTGCAGATGAACTGAAACTCTCTTTGTTTGGACCTGGCACTTAAAAAAATTGCATGAACTTATTGACCTGACCTACCAGGCACCATATTAAAAAAAAGGGTCTCTAATTCAATAATGTAACACTTTTTATACAGACACTTCATATTTAAACGGTATTAGATTATTTTTTGGATTCACTGGCTTCTGTGAAGCGTTGAGCTAAAATGACGCATGACGCTGTTCCTGGAAGCCGCGCTGATCGGATACAACTACCTGTCTCTGCAACTCCTTGTTAGTATAGTGGAAAGTATCTCCGCCTGTCACGCGGAGACTGGGGTTCGATTCCCCGACGGGGAGATCCAGTCCTTTACTGCTGCCAAAAGACCTTAACAAATGTTTTGCTCCAGCAAACAAGTTGCAGGAGAAGTTGGCAAGGGGCCTCGGACGACTGTTTTAAAGACAGCTTGAGAAAAATGCAATGCGTTGGCCGGGAATCGAACGCATACAGCAAGAATGGACAGACCCAGGAATCGAACCCATAGCAAGAATGCTCGTAATCAAGGTCTTTAATTTACAAATGTGATGCGTTGGCCGGGAATCGAACCCCGGTCAACTGCTTGGAAGGCAGCTATGCTCCCCACTATACCACCAACGCAAGACTGTTGGATGTAGACTGGAAGCCCTGTTCTGCGGTCAGCAATAATTTTTGCAATACTTTAGCAGCTGGCAGGTGCAGATGAACTGAAACTCTCTTTGTTTGGACCTGGCACTTAAAAAAATTGCATGAACTTATTGACCTGACCTACCAGGCACCATATTAAAAAACAAGGTCTCTAATTTAATAATGTAACACGTTTTATACAGACACTTCATATTTAAACGGTATTAGATTATTTTTTGCATTCACTGGCTTCTGTGAAGCGTTGAGCTAAAATGACGCATGACGCCGTTCCTGCAAGCCGCGCTGATCGGATACAACTACCTGTCTCTGCAACTCCTTGTTAGTATAGTGGAATGTATCTCCGCCTGTCACGCGGAGACTGGGGTTTGATTCCCTGACGGGGAGATTCAGTCCTTTACTGCTGCCAAAAGTCCTTAACAAATGTTTTGCTCCAGCAAACAAGTTACAGGGAAGTTGGCAAGGGGCCCGGACGACTGTTTTAAAGACAGCTTGAGAAAAATGCAATGCGTTGGCCGGGAATCGAACCCATACAGCAAGAATGGACAGACCCAGGAATCGAACCCATAGCAAGAATGCTCGTAATCAAGGTCTTTAATTTACAAATGTGATGCGTTGGCCGGGAATCGAACCCGGTCACCTGCTTGGAAGGCAGCTATGCTCACCACTATACCACCAACGCAGGCCTTTGAACGTAGACTGGAAGCCCGGTTGTGCGGTCAGCAAGAATTTTCGCAATACATTAGCAGCTGGCAGGTGCAGATGAACTGAAACTCTCTTTGTTTGGACCTGGCACTTAAAAAAATTGCATGAACTTATTGACCTGACCTACCAGGCACCATATTAAAAAAAAGGGTCTCTAATTCAATAATGTAACACTTTTTATACAGACACTTCATATTTAAACGGTATTAGATTATTTTTTGGATTCACTGGCTTCTGTGAAGCGTTGAGCTAAAATGACGCATGACGCTGTTCCTGGAAGCCGCGCTGATCGGATACAACTACCTGTCTCTGCAACTCCTTGTTAGTATAGAGGAAAGTATCTCCGCCTGTCACGCGGAGACTGGGGTTCGATTCCCCGACGGGGAGATCCAGTCCTTTACTGCTGCCAAAAGACCTTAACAAATGTTTTGCTCCAGCAAACAAGTTGCAGGAGAAGTTGGCAAGAGGGCCTCGGACGACTGTTTTAAAGACAGCTTGAGAAAAATGCAATGCGTTGGCCGGGAATCGAACGCATACAGCAAGAATGGACAGACCCAGGAATCGAACCCATAGCAAGAATGCTCGTAATCAAGGTCTTTAATTTACAAATGTGATGCGTTGGCCGGGAATCGAACCCCGGTCAACTGCTTGGAAGGCAGCTATGCTCCCCACTATACCACCAACGCAAGACTGTTAGATGTAGACTGGAAGCCCTCTTCTGCGGTCAGCAATAATTTTTGCAATACTTTAGCAGCTGGCAGGTGCAGATGAACTGAAACTCTCTTTGTTTGGACCTGGCACTTAAAAAAATTGCATGAACTTATTGACCTGACCTACCAGGCACCATATTAAAAAACAAGGTCTCTAATTTAATAATGTAACACGTTTTATACAGACACTTCATATTTAAACGGTATTAGATTATTTTTGCATTCACTGGCTTCTGTGAAGCGTTGAGCTAAAATGACGCATGACGCCGTTCCTGCAAGCCGCGCTGATCGGATAAAACTACCTGTCTCTGCAACTCCTTGCTAGTATAGTGAAAAGCATCTTCGCCTGTCACGCGGAGACTGGGGTTCGATTCCCCGACGGGGAGATTCAGTCCTTTACTGCTGCCAAAAGACCTTAACAAAAGTTTTGCTCCAGCAAACAAGTTACAGGGAAGTTGGCAAGGGGCCCGGACGACTGTTTTAAAGACAGCTTGAGAAAAATGCAATGCGTTGGCCGGGAATCGAACCCATACAGCCAGAATGGACAGACCCAGGAATCGAACCCATAGCAAGAATGCTCGTAATGAAGGTCTGTAATTTACAAATGTGATGCATTGGCCGGGAATCGAACCCGGGTCAACTGCTTGGAAGGCAGCTATGCTCACCACTATACCACCAACGCAAGACTGTTGGATGTAGGCTGGAAGCCCTCTTGTGCGGTCAGCAAGAATTTTCGCAATACATTAGCATTCACTGGCTTCTGTGAAGCGTTGAGCTAAAATGACGCATGACGCCGTTCCTGCAAGCCGCACTGATCGGATACAACTACCTGTCTCTGCAACTCCTTGCTAGTATAGTGGAAAGTATCTCCGCCTGTCGCGCGGAGACTGGGGTTCGATTCCCCGACGGGGAGATTCAGTCCTTTACTGCTGCCAAAAGACCTTAACAAAAGTTTTGCTCCAGAAAACAAGTTACAGGGAAGTTGGCAAGGGGCCCGGACGACTGTTTTAAAGACAGCTTGAGAAAAATGCAATGCGTTGGCCGGGAATCGAACCCATACAGCCAGAATGGACAGACCCAGGAATCGAACCCATAGCAAGAATGCTTGTAATCAAGGTCTTTAATTTACAAATGTGATGCGTTGGCCGGGAATCGAACGCGGGTCAACTGCTTGGAAGGCAGCTATGCTCACCACTATACCACCTACGCGAGGTGGTATAGTGGTGGTAAAAAAATTGCATGAACTTATTGACCTGACCTACCAGGCACCATATTAAAAAAAAGGGTCTCTAATTTAATAATGTAACACGTTTTATACAGACACTTCATATTTAAACAGTATTAGATTATTTTTTGGATTCACTGGCTTCTGTGAAGCGTTGAGCTACAATGACGCATGAAGCCGTTCCAGGAAGTGCCGCCTATCGGGGACAACTACCTGTCTCTGCAACTCCTCGTTAGTATAGTGGAAAGTATCTCCTCCTGTCACGCGGAAGACCGGGGTTCGATTCCCCGACGGGGAGATCCAGTCCTTTACTGCTGCCAAAAGACCTTAACAAATGTTTTGCTCCAGCAAACAAGTTACAGGAGAAGTTGGCAAGGGGCCTCTCACAACTGTTTTAAAGACAGCTTGAGAAAAATGCAATGCGTTGGCCGGGAATCGAACGCACACAGCAAGAATGGACTGCCCCAGGAATCGAACCCATAGCAAGAATGCTCGTAATCAAGGTCTTTAATTTACAAATGTGATGCGTTGGCCGGGAATCGAACCCGGGTAAACTGCTTGGAAGGAAGCTATGCTCACCACTATACCACCAACGCAAGACTGTTGGATGTAGACTGGAAGCCCTGTTCTGCGGTCAGCAATAATTTTCGCAATACTTTAGCAGCTGGCAGGTGCAGATGAACTGAAACTCTCTTTGTTTGGACCTGGCACTTAAAAAAATTGCATGAACTTATTGACCTGACCTACCAGGCACCATATTAAAAAAAGGGTCTCTAATTTAATAATGTAACACTTTTTATACAGACACTTCATATTTAAACGGTATTAGATTATTTTTTGCATTCACTGGCTTCTGTGAAGCGTTGAGCTAAAATGACGCATGACGCTGTTCCTGGAAGCCGCGCTGATCGGATACAACTACCTGTCTCTGCAACTCCTTGTTAGTATAGTGGAAAGTATCTCCGCCTATCACACGGAGACTGGGGTTCGATTCCCCGACGGGGAGATCCAGTCCTTTACTGCTGCCAAAAGACCTTGACAAATGTTTTGCTTCAGCAAACAAGTTGCAGGAGAAGTTGGCAAGGGGCCTCGGACGACTGTTTTAAAGACAGCTTGAGAAAAATGCAATGCGTTGGCCGGGAATCGAACGCATACAGCAAGAATGGACAGACCCAGGAATCGAACCCATAGCAAGAATGCTCGTAATCAAGGTCTTTAATTTACAAATGTGATGCGTTGGCCGGGAATCGAACCAAGGTCAACTGCTTGGAAGGCAGCTATGCTCACCACTATACGACCAACGCAAGACTGTTGGATGTAGACTGGAAGCCCTGTTCTGCGGTCAGCAATAATTTTTGCAATACTTTAGCAGCTGGCAGGTGCAGATGAACTGAAACTCTCTTTGTTTGGACCTGGCACTTAAAAAAATTGCATGAACTTATTGACCTGACCTACCAGGCACCATATTAAAAAACAAGGTCTCTAATTTAATAATGTAACACGTTTTATACAGACACTTCATATTTAAACGGTATTAGATTATTTTTTGCATTCACTGGCTTCTGTGAAGCGTTGAGCTAAAATGACGCATGACGCCGTTCCTGCAAGCCGTGCTGATCGGATACAACTACCTGTCTCTGCAACTCCTTGCTAGTATAGTGGAAAGTATCTCCGCCTGTCACGCGGAGACTGGGGTTCGATTCCCCGACGGGGAGATTCCGTCCTTTACTGCTGCCAAAAGACCTTAACAAAAGTTTTGCTCCAGCAAACAAGTTACAGGGAAGTTGGCAAGGGGCCCGGACGACTGTTTTAAAGACAGCTTGAGAAAAATGCAATGCGTTGGCCGGGAATCGAACCCATACAGCCAGAATGGACAGACCCAGGAATCAAACCCATAGCAAGAATGCTCGTAATCAAGGTCTTTAATTTACAAATGTGATGCGTTGGCCGGGAATCGAACCCGGGTCAACTGCTTGGAAGGCAGCTATGCTCACCACTATACCACCAACGCAAGACTATTGGATGTAGGCTGGAAGCCGTGTTGTGCGATCAGCAAGAATTTTCGCAATACATTAGCAGCTGGCAGGTGGAGATGAACTGAAACTCTCTTTGTTTTGACCTGGCACTTAAAAAAATTGCATGAACTTATTGACCTGACCTACCAGGCACCATATTAAAAAACAAGGTCTCTAATTTAATAATGTAACACGTTTTATACAGACACTTCATATTTAAACGGTATTAGATTATTTTTTGCAATCACTGGCTTATGTGAAGCGTTGAGCTAAAATGACGCATGAAGCCGTTCCTGGAAGCCGCGCTGATCGGTTACAACTACCTGTCTCTGCAACTCCTTGTTAGTATAGTGGCAAGTATCTCCGCCTGTCACGCGGAGACTGGGTTTCGATTCCCCGACGGGGAGATCCAGTCCTTTACTGCTGCCAAAAGACCTTAACAGGAATCGAACCCATAACAAGAATGCTCATAATCAAGGTCTTTAATTTACAAATGTGATGCGTTGGCCGGGAATCGAACCCGATCACCTGCTTGGAAGGCAGCTATGCTCACCACAATACCACCAACGCAGGCCTTTGAACGTAGACTGGAAGCCCGGTTGTGCGGTCAGCAAGAATTTTCGCAATACATTAGCAGCTGGCAGGTGCAGATGAACTGAAACTCTCTTTGTTTGGACCTGGCACTTAAAAAAATTGCATGAACTTATTGACCTGACCTACCAGGCACTGTAGTGATCTTTTTCTTTGTAGAAAAGTTAGAAGCTCAGACCAGGAGACGGTGGAACTTTACATTGTAGTTTATATACATTTCAAGGGGGAGGGATTACATTGTGAGGAACAAAGCATGTAAATGAGCTGAAACATGAGAACAGAACGGTGCAGGACTTCTCGCACTGAGATAAGAACTCCAAGACAAATGGTCTCAGTAATAAAATAGCAGGTGTTCAAACTTGCTCAGCATGACTCTTCACCCGGTAAAACAATGAGAACAGGAAAAGCCTAGCCTTCTCGCACTGAGATGGGACAGTCAGGAATATCCTGCTGGGAACCCCTACCGTTTGCAGATATTTCCTGGTCTCATCATTTATAAACTTTCTCAATATAAAATACTATTGTATTGGAAATCTAAATTAAACATTTAAATAAAATTTGTAATCCTACATTTCCCCCTTTGAGAGTTCTAAATAACTCTCACAAAATACAAATTTAAACACTTAAACAAACATGCAATTTTAGGGTCCGTGACGTCCCTACGGGTAATAATCTTCAGTCATCTGGTGTAATTTGCTGAAAGATCAAGAATGTCTTGTTGGCCCACCATGTTTGCGCACAAGTGAGTCCTGGAATGCAGTCATCTTCAGATGTGACATGCACACTTTCTTTCCCGCAAACAAGGCATTTGTGACATATTCATCAGCTCTAAGAATATGTTGTTTCTGGAGTCCGGACTTTGTGCGATCTTCATGATGTGTAGTAGTAGGACAATCTTGATCATGTCGATGGATGATTGAAGGTTTCGTATGTGAGTCTCTGCGTTGTGTATTTTTTTTTCTTTCGTGATAGTAGGTTCGGCAGTGGGTCTAGTTGTTTTCTGGAGGTTGTGGCTTCATACGCAGGTGAGGAGGTTGATGCGTATGGGTCTCGGGACAGTCATCAGTGGTGTCTGCACAGAGTAAGAAAGAAAAAACAAAAGACAGTAGAGCAGTATTTGTTCAAACACTAGGATTGTGAACTTTTTCTGAGTCTCCTAGACAGTGGAGCAGTATTTGTTCAAACACTAGGGTTGTAAACTTTTCTGAGTCAGCTTTTGTTGTTTCCTCTTTCCCTATTTCTTAAACCTTTGACACCTAAGGAACAGTGAGGTAAGGATGGACTAGGATAGGGCCTATGAGGGAAGTCTTCACCCCAGGGTTAACCCCCGAAGCCTGTTGCGTTGGGTACTTCCCGGGGCTCCTCACTGGTTCCGTGTCCTAACCTATCCCTGTAGGTGGGGGAACAACCTTACAGTGTGTACAATGAGTCCAGGTTTTCCTTCCCTGACACAATACTGCAGCTGCTGTAATCAACATCACTTGATGTGGCCCATGCCACTTTGGTTCTAATGGAGGAAACGTTTTTGTACAGATCAATTATTGATTCAGGAGGCATAATTTTCTTCTGTGCTGCACTACCTGAACAAATTTGTACAGTTGCATAGAAACAAGCCTGTTTAGCTGCCATATCAGCAAGATAATTATCTTTAGCTTCCGTAGTATTAGTTGTGAGATGTGCTTTCACTTTGATCACTGCTAATTTCTTTGGAAGTTTCATGGAAAACATTAGATCTTTCACTAATTCAGCATGCTTAATGGGGGATCCAGCAGAAGTTAGAAACTGTCTGGTTTGCCAAATGACACCAAAATCATGAATTACCCCAAAAGCATATCTGGAATCTGTGTAGATATTAGCAACTGATCCTGAAGCTAGCGTGCATGCTCTTGTTGGGGCTACTAGTTCTGCAGCTTGAGCTGAAAAATGATCTGGAAGACGTCCTGAAGCTAACACTTCCGTGATGGACGTTACTGCATAACCTGCTCGTCTGTAGTAATTTCTCCTTCATCCTCTAACAAAACTTCAGTCATAGCAGACATCGTACATGAGGACGGATTCGTGACAGGTGCAAGCTGTAAGACAATATTCGGCATTATTGTGGACAGTGCATGATGGCTTTTTTTACGTTTACAGTCTGACCTAACACTATTAATGATGAAAGGCCTGTGCTGTAAAATAACATTTAAGGCTGTGAGTCTACTTTAACCAGTGTCCCCCAAAGGAGAAACTGAGATAGTTACTTTCCTTTTGTTCTATTAAACAAAAACAGAAGTCTTTTATCTCTGTTGTAAGTTAGTAGGGAAATTAAGCACTCACAGCCCAACTGGTTAACAACTAAAACAGCCGCCCAACGAGCTTAATGACGAGGGGAGTGGCTGCTTCAGAGGAGCCAGCAGGCTGAGCAGAAGCTGAGTTACATTGTTAGTTTCTCTAACATTCTTTTTGTTTTTTCTACACTCTTTTCCCCAATGTCCATGTTTACCACAATAATAACAACTGCTGCCCTCTCTCTTAGGACATTTGCGTTTCTGTTGCTTCTCTGCGTTGACCTTAAAGGATGCTGCTGCAATTTTCACTCTTGCCTTGACATCAGAGTTTCTTTCCCAAGTAACTAAACTGTCCAAGTTGTTTTGCAGGGTTCTAGTGACCCATGTGACATTTAAGAAATGCAATGCATTTCTATGCTCTGACAAAAGACCATCACACCATGTGCGAGCTAAGGGGCCATTATCATTTAACACCTTCTCTGAAGTGTCCGCTATACCACTGTATGCAGCAGCTGACTGACAAAATATTTCTGTGTACTGACTAACAGTTTCATTCTTCTTCTGTACACAACTAGTTATCTTTGACCAGTCCACTTTTGGTCCAACAATGCTTTTTAACGCTCTCATAACTATCTCTCAAGTCATCTTTTCTAGCATTTTGAAACTCAAAATAGTTTACAGAATTTTCAAAATCACTGAATTCTGACTGTTGCTTTTGTGTTTTCCCGCTTTATTTTCTCTTCAGGTGCTGATTGTAGACACCTGAAGTTTTACTGTTTTTCTTTTCACTTTATTTTTGTTATAGGTAATTAAGAAGATTAAAATTTAGTTAGGATAGTTTTGTTTATTATTTTTGCTCCCTCCTGAAGCTTTTATTCCCTTTTTCCCTGTTTTAATGAATTACGCTTCAGTTTTACCTTTGGTTGGCAATATTCTTTCTTGAGCTGGGGCTGGACATGAGAAGTTCCCCATGGTCTCTCTCATCTCTTTGTTACATTTTCCCTTAACACCAAAAACAGGAAACTGAGGCTGCAATTCACATCAGCTCAATAAAACCTAAGAATAGAAGATTGGAAAAACGTTGCCTGGTCTGCTAGTCTCAATTTCTCCTGCAACATTTAGATGGGTCTCCTGCAAAAACTTGAAAGCATAGATTCATCCTGCCTTGTATCAATGGTTTAGGCTGTGGTGTGAGGGAAACTGGTTTCTTGAACACGAAAATGAGTTCACTAAACTCGAATGGCCCCCAAAGTCACCAGATCTCAATCCGAAAGAGCCCTTTTGGCATGTGCTGAAACGGAAGATTAGCATCTTGGATATGCAGTTGACAAATCAGCAACTGTGTGATGCAATCATGTCAATATGGACCAAAATCTCTGAGGAATGTTTCCAGCATCTTGTTGAATCTATGCAACAAAGGATTAAGTTCTGAAGGAAAAAACATGTCTAACCTAGTACTAGCAAAGTGTACTTATTGAATGGCCAGTGAGAACAACTCCCTGTTGTTTTCTGACTCATATACACTGTATTATCTAATAAAGGCACAACACATATTAAAGTGTTCTAATTTTGTAAGGACAGCACTCACTTTTGCACCACTATGAATGTGGGTGTCTGATCGACGAGTTCCCTGTCTGATGAAGTGAGCCGGAGTCTCTTCCAGGTGGAGCAGAGATCTCTTTGGTCATGCACACATATAATCATTTCATCATAGAATATTTTTTTTAATCTTTTAGCTAAGGATTATGAGTTTGAGTATGTTTTGAACTTTGATGTTATTCACTATAAATCTTCATAGAAATATATTAATTGAATTTTATAAATACTCACTGTGCTCGTCACACGTGGAGTCTAGATCCATTCTGAGAGCCCGGTTTGATGATTTGGTACAAGGTAAATAAATGGGCCTGTGTAGAAAGTTATAAGATGTAAAGCATTAATTGGCCATACAGAACTCCAAGGAAGTCTGCTTGTTAAGCCATGACATATGGAATACTGTTTTTGGTCCAAGACTTTACTCCGTTTCAACTGAGAATACCATCTCAACAGCTGTTTATAAGCCTTATTTATTTACTTATAGCAAACATTTAAGATAAAAACAAAACACTCAAAAAAATGATGTGTTGGCTTTACTAAACTTTTTTATGTAAAAAGGTTCCACCGGTTCCACATAACTGGGTTTTGTTAAACAAACATACTTTGTTTAACGAATAACTTCAACATCATGAAAGTCATTTTAAGCAGCCCAATTAAACTCTGAGCTGGGTGTTAAATGAACACTGGAGCAGTGTTAAAGTTAATGAGATAATTAAGTGAATAATTGATTGATGATTGAGCATTATTGAAGACACCTGATGTTAACAAGCAGAATCACTGAAGGAGAAAACCGGAATTTCAGGTCACCAATATGGTTATCAGTGTTTGTTTTAGTTGGGCTCTTGACCCCCACATTATTAACTTTATATTTTGTCTGGCTGCTGTATCTGAGTTACAATAGCCAGATAATCAAATAGAAAATGTGATCTGTAGATGTTGGTTGTGTTTTAACATAATCATTATATCACAATCATTTGACCTGAATCACTGAACTCATACAGAAGCCAAATTCTGAGTTAAGTTTACCTTATGGATTATCGCAGCACTGCCATTGTAGAGCAACTATAAGTTACATGAACAAATTATGTTTGTTTAACGAAACCCAGTAATGTGGAACCGGTGGAACCTTTTTACATAAAAAAGTTTAGTAAAGCCAATACATCATTTTTTTGACTGCAGAATAGGTTTGCAAGCATCTAAATATATATCCAAGGAATGGGTAGTTGAATCTTACCTTGCCATCAAAGATATCGTAATGTTTTCTCTCATCCTAACCAGAGCAATGTCGTAATCATAAAACTCCTTTACATTTTTGTCCTTAAGGCCTCTCAAATTAAACAGTGGATGAAGAATCAACTCCATAGCTTTAACTTCACCAATACCTTTGTAAGAGAATTGAAGCAAAGTATAGTTTGTATAAAAAAGTATAATCAATGTAGTTTAGCGTCTGTGCATGACAGGATACAATCAACATAAATTCACAATTATATATATATTTTTTTTATTTAAACTTTCTTCGATTTGGCTTTGATTTTTTAGCGGACTTATAAGAGATACTCTCTGAGTAGCATGAGTCACCTTGAATTATTCCATAACATTGTTGACTAAAGCAACAATTCTTACCATGGTGAACTGTTATGTCATCAGCACTGGCAAATGATACAGATTCATCTGTATTCACCTTTATAAAGCAGTGTGCAGCTGTCAATACCATGCTCTTAGTCACTAGACAAGCAGTGTGCATCTGTCAATACCATGCTCTTAGTCACTAGACTCCCTTTGCATTTTTCAGCTCTCTGGATGACAAAAAAAGTAAAATATGATCTACCATCTGAAAGCAGTGCTTTTATAGAAGTCTTTATCTCAAGTTTTATTAAATCATTAAACTCTTGATATAAATTTACTAACCCAGCAAACATTGACATGCCAGGGTCTGGTGTAAGTGGTCTTCTCTTGCTCGTCTTGGTCATCTTGCTCTTGTGCCAATCCACACTTAGTCACAACACAATCCAAACACAAACACGTCTATGAAACATAAATGCACACAACTGGTAAAACTAAGAAAAAAAGGCTGTATTTTTTTGAAACCTTGGATCAGGGCTTGCACAACCACACTGCTACACAAAACACACCCACAGGTAAATAATGTATGATGAACTGGCTTGCTTACACTACCTACAGTTGTGGTCAGAATTATTGGCACCCCTGGTGAATATGATCAAATATGGCTGTAAATTTAAATCTGCATTGTTTATCCTTTTGATCTTTCATTTAAAAATCTAACCGTTCATTGTAGGAAAATAATTGAAATCACACTATGAAGTAAATGATTTTCTCCAAAACAAGTTGGCCATCATTTTTGGCAATTTTTAATTGTTGCCAATAAACCTTTTTATTTTATATAACATCCTTGTGCCAAGATAACAGCTCTGAGTTTCCTCCTATAGCTCGGAGAACAACTGACAAAAGATCAGAGACTGTTCCTCCATAAAGAATCTCTTCGACCTATAATTGACCAATGTCTAGGACCTCCAGCAAAAAATAGGCCCTCAAGATTAAAGATCCAGCAGTATATTTAACCGTGGACATGGGGTACTGTTTATTCCTGTTTTCCCCAAACCCATCTGGTGGCTTTGCTGCCAAAAAGCTCTTTTTTTTACACTGTAAAAAACTGGCAGCTGTGGTTGCCAGTATTTTACCGTAGAAAATATGGTGGCAACCTTTTATGTTTTATGGGGCTTAAATTTACGGGCAAAAAAAAAAAACACAATGTAAAAAAAACTGTGAAATTTATGGTAGAAAAACGTCAGGGTTGGTTGCCAGCATTTTACCGTAAAAAAATATGGTAGAATCCTTACTTTGGACGAAAAACAAAACAAAAAAACATCAGCAGGACTTAACTCTCTGATGGTCTTCAAAAAAAAATCACACTCGTGGTCTTCGGGGTCTATTGGACCCCAGACAACAACATTTAATTTTGTAACCGAACAATATTTTTTTTTTAACAAATATAATTTTACTCGGTTCATTAATGTTTTTACTAACATTTGTGCAGTTTTTGTAGAATTTATGATTTTTAAAAAATTTCTATAAATAAATAAATAAATATTTAATTAAATAGGATTTTTACAAAAAAAACAGCATTTTATGTTAAATAAACTTTATAAAAGACCCAGATTTCTAACTTTCATTCCTGGGGATACCATGGATAATTTTACAAGGTTTAATGTAAGATTTTTGCCCATTTTTTGGAAAATACAGATTAAAATTTGTAATAAATCACTTTAACCACTAGATGGCTATAGAGCTCCATTATATGCTATTTGCTATTTGAATTACTGAAAGATATAGTTTCTAAAGTTGGATTCAGTTGGATTCATATCTAAATATTATAAAATCACAATTATAACAAAAATAAAATAATTTTTGTCAAAATTTTGCATTTTTTGTACTGAAAAAACACAGCACACACAAAAACAACCACAACAGTGAAGTGCCAAACCTGCAGACAGGGTTGGAGCAAACACAGGGTGTGTGTGTGTGTACATTTTATTTTTATTTTTATGTGTACAGTGTCACCAATTTATTTTTGAGGTGGTTCTTCATTTTGTATGATTTTATTTGACAAATTATAAGACTTTTTATAGCCTTACAAAGGTATTTCTGTGTGTGTGTGTTTGTGTGTCTGTCTGTGTGTGTGTGTGTGTGTGTGTGTGTGTGTGTGTGTGTGTGTGTGTGTGTGTGTGTGTGTGTGTGTGTGTGTGTGTGTGTGTGTGTGTGTGTGTGTGTGTGTGTGTGTGTGTGTGTGTCTGTGTGTTTGCGCACGCACATTTTCAATGCGTCTAAGTGTTACCAATTTATTTTTTCTGGTGGTTCTGCATTTTAGATTATTTTATTTTACAAATGATAAGAGAACAGTTTTTATAGTCTGTATGTATTCCTGTATAAATGTATTCCTCTTTATGTGTGTGTTTGTGTGTGTGTGTATGCCTGTGGTGAGCATGATAATTTTGGATTGTGGATGTTTTTTGCATTGTTGGAAGTGTGCCACTTTATTTCTGTCATTTCTGTCTATGTGTTCTACGTTGTTTCTGATTTTGATGATGTTATTTTGTCTATTTTGATTGCGGGGTCCAATAGACCCCGAAGACCACGAGTGTGACTATTTTTGTCACGCCAACATAAAAACAGATATCATAAAAAAAAAAAAAATTTGTTGTAGATCTAGAAAGTGTTGAGAGCCGTAGAAAGTTTCAAACCATTTGGACAAAGAGAACATTTTTTTTAATTTGAGCAAAAGTCATTTGGGGTCCAATAGACCCCGAAGACCATCATAGGGTTAAATGTGTGGTTAAAAAAAACATCATATGTGGTTCCCAGTACTTTACCAAAAAGAATATAGTAGTAACTCTTTAGTTTCCACAGGACAACCCTTATATTTCATTAAATGATAAACGTCATCATTCACTTTCACTAGAGTATTAAAATCTGCTTTATATCTTAATATTATACTGATAACCACCATAATAATGCAGGCTGTAAAAAAAAACACATGATGATTCAAAGTTCATCACCATTTGACACAAGCTGAGGCACATGTTAATATAAAGAAGGTGCAGAGTGTGACACACAAATACAAAACACAATCATGTTGATACACACATGACTCCAAAAAAATGCCATTAATATCCATTAAACAATATATAATGTAATACAAACCCCAAATGTACATAACTAATAACAAAACCCAAGAAGGAACATGATTAATTAAAACCAATAACATCAAGTGTCACTCAAGGGAATTTAGGCAATGTCAATTTAGAGAAACAACAAGAACAGAAAAAAGAGAAGCGACGAGCAGAAACAAAATAACTACTTCAGCCACAGCCTTAGATCAACTGAAGATAACAAACATTAAATCTCTGAAGATCTCAGCAGAGGAGGATTAAACAACTCCACAAACAGTATTACCAGCTTCACTTATTACTAACCAGACTGACTTTATTTCTGTCATACATCTATAGTTCTGTTTGAGAATTAACAGAGGTTTAGATGTTGATGATTTATTTTATTTCAACCCAAGAGAGAGACTAGGGGGCTTTTACACTGGGCTCGTTTGCTGCGGTCCGAAGCCGAGCGCGATTGTTCCCTGCGCCCCCCGCAATGTTGGTCTGGTTTCACACTCAACTTGATTCTATCGAACTCTGGTGCGATTGCGTCACCTTACGTCATTGCAAACGTGCACGGTGCATGATAGAAAACACCACGGGAGGCTGCCAAGATGGCGCTCTTACTATACGTGCTTTGAGGAGCTTCGCAAATTCAAACTAATAATTCGATTTGTAGTGCGGTAAGAAAGACCGTCTATCTTTCTTTTGGTGCATAGGATATTGTTTCTACGAATATAATGATTGAAAATGGGAAAATCTGAAAAAAGAAAGAACAAGAACATGAGCCAAGCCAAAGTTAATCCTGCTAAAGCTACACCGACAAAACAGCAAGTTTCAAACAAACTTTTGAGTGACAATTTGCATGATTACTTCGAGTCAGAGGTGGATTGTGTCGATATTATGCCTGCTGAAGTAGATTTCCCTCCTCTCCCCGAAACGTCATGTAAGTCTCCTGTTATAAAACAGTGGAAGATTGAGAACATTGATGCAGCTAATGTCCTCTCACAACTCAAAGAACGTATCGGTTACCTAACGTAACCTCGGTTCTCTCTTAAAGAGGGAACGAGTATTGTGTAAGTTAGCTTACGCTACGGGAGAGATTCATCTTTTCGAGATATTGAAGCCAAAAAATTATCCTTAATTTTGTATCCATTGTCAACGCAGTGCAGCAGCTAGCAGACCTAGAGCAGGCTGTCTAGCGTGCTCATAGGCTGCCCTGCGGGAACTGCAGCAGCCTACCACTGAGCCCGACGTGATGTCACGTCCAGTGAAGGGTGCCCGCGCCTTCACAGGTTCAAAGCCCGCCAGTATGGGCATGGCTTAGCGTATATAAGCAGGGCTCGTAGGCTGATTCCCTGGTTTCCATCGACTGAAGCGAAAACGCTCGTGGCGTGAGCACGGCATGTTACATAAGACTCATTCCCTCTTCTAGAGAGAACCGAGGGTTACGTTAGGTAACCGGTACGTTCTCTTACGAGAGGTACTCTCGTATTGCATAAGTTAGCTTACGCTACGGGAACCCTTTGTCAACGCCGTGCGCGCCAAGCATCCACAATGTGTCCCAGGGTTTTCCGGGGAACCCAGATAAGTGGGAAATAAGGCGGCCAGCAACGTGGGCCAGCACTTGTACATAAGCACTCATAGGGAATACAGAGCGGCGTAGCCGGTCTGTATAAGCATATAGCATATACCCAATAGTGCAGCTCAACCAGAAGAGCTATTATACGTGAGAGTAGCCTGCACACGAACATATCTGGACAGAACGTACCACTCACTTAAACTGACAGAAGTTTTGCCTGCAGAGCGGGAACTTCTAGGTTATAAAACCTGACAAAGGTGGACGGGGAGGCCCAGCCCGCCGCGACACATATGTTGTGAATAGAAATTCTGCTTGACCATGCCCACGATGAGGCCATGCCTCTGGTGGAATGAGCCCTGATGCCCAGGGGGCATTGCAGACCTGTCGAAGTGTAAGCGACTGCTATAGCGTACACATTCCATCTGGATAGGCTTTGTTTCAAGGCAGCGAGACCCTTGGTGCGCCCACCAAACGAAACGAAAAGCTGCTCCGAGAGCCTGAAAGGGGCGGAGCGCGCAGTGTAAACCCTCAGCGCCCTGACTGGACTGAATGTCGCTCCCGTTATCAGATGAAGGCAGAGCCGATAGAGAAATGACCTGCGCACTGAAGGGAGTGCCAATCACTTTAGGAACATAGCCGTGTCTAGGTTTGAGGATGACTTTTGAGTCATTTGGCCCGAACTCGAGACACGCGGCGCTGACAGACAGCGCGTGTAAGTCCCCCACACGTTTCACTGATGACAGGGCTGTCAGAAAAACGTTTTTGAGTGATAGGTACTTTAACTCCACGGAGTCTAGTGGTTCAAAGGGGTAAGCTTTCAGGGCCTCGAGGACCAACGAAAGATCCCACATAGGAACCGACGGGGGGTGCGGAGGGTTCATCCTTCTGGCTCCTCTAAGGAAGCGGATGACAAGCTCGTTTTTTTCCTAGTGACCGTCCGCGTGTCGACTCAGCGTACGCTGCAACGGCCGCCACATAGACTTTGAGTGTGGATGGGGACCTCCCCTTATCCAACAGCTCTTGTAGGAAACTGAGCAGCCACGAGACCCCACACGTCCGTGGGTCCAGGTTTTTGTCGGTGCACCATTTGGAGACCACAGACCATTTAGACGCGTAAAGCTTTCTAGTAGAGGGATCTCTAGACTGCGTGATCGTGTTCATCACTCCTTCTGGCATGGCAGCGGGTACCCGTTGATCACCTATGCTTGCAGAGACCAGCGCTCTGGATGGGGATGCCAGATCAAGCCGCGAGCTGGCGAGAGGAGATCCGTTCTCACCAGAATCGGCCAGGGGGCTGTTAGTGACAGCCGCGTCAGCTCCGGGAACCAAATCTGATTCTCCCAGCGCGGGGCTATGAGGAGCACCGAGTGGCGCGTTTCCCTGATTATCTTGATTACCTGCGGTAGCAGAGAGATCGGAGGGAAGGCATACAGAGGGCGGCTGGCCCAGACTTGGGCCAAAGACCGGTCTGCCCTCGAGGAGCGCACCCCAACCTGAGTTGGACGCATCTGTCGAGATGACCTTTCGGTACGAAACCGCTCCCATCATCACACCCCGCTGATACCAGTCGGCTGTTAACCAGGGCTGCAGAGCCGTAATACAGGTCTGAGTCACTCTGATTTGTTCGCAGCCAGCAGCCCAAGCTCGGCGAGACACACGAGCATTGAGCCAGCGTTGGAGCGGACGCATGCGCAGTAAGCCCAGCTGAAGCACTGCTGCAGCTGAGGCCATACAGCCCAGGATCCTCTGGAATGTCTTCAGAGGGATGATGCTGCCCTTCTGGAAAGTGCGCTGTGCCAATAAACGAGCCGTCATGGCCACAGAGTCCAGTTCTATTCCTAGAAAGGAAATTGACTGACTGCCTGCTCTAGGTCTGCTAGCTGCTGCCCTGCGTTGACAATGGATTAAAAAATTAAGGATAATTTTTTGGCTTCAATATCTCGAAAAGATTAATCTTTCCCGTAGCGTAAGCTAACTTACGCAATACGAGAGAACCTCTCTAAAGAGAACTCTCGTTCCCAATTAATAGTCGATCTGATGCCCTGGAAAGAATGGTGGCGGAGAATGCAAGAGCGATCGCGAGTATGAAAGAGACCGCTAACGAAAACCCCAAACAGATAGCCGACGTGAAGACAGCTGTTGAGTTTGTATGTGCCGAAGTTAATGATGTTAAAATCCAGCTCGGTGTTATACAGAAACAAGTGAAGAAGATTGAGGTGAAATCATCTGAGCATGAACAACGTTTATCTCATCTCAAAGGATACACACGTCGTTGGAATCTGAGAATCTATGGGATCCCTAAAAAAGGAGAGGGAGGATGTTCGGGAGAGGGTTATCCAGGTCTGTCAGCAGCTTTTACCAGAAGCATAGGACAAACTTCAACACACTGTCAATTCTGTACATCGACTTGGGTGTAAACAAGGGAGCAACTACAAACCTTGAGGGATCATCTTTCAGTTTACCGCGCACTTCTACCGTGATGCCATTTGGCGGGCTGCGAAGGACTCTCCTTTTCTCAGGAATAACAACTTAAAGTTGTCTGAGGATCTGTCCCCGACAGATAGAGAAAAGAGGAACAAACTATGGCCTCTCGTGGACAAATCACGGCGGGACAACAAGCGGGCATACACAAAAATACATAGCAATTAACCTTAACATATGCACAAGAGAAAAACAATATGTCCTTGGACGTAACATATGGGATGAAGATCCAGAGAGTTGCAAGGATCTCTGAGCGACTTCGTTGTCACTTTTGCCTTGTGACATGTTGCTCCATCATGCTGGAAAATGCACGGATCATCACCAAATTGCTCCTGAGTCATTGGGAGAAGTTTCTCTTGCAGGACCTTTTGATACCATTCTTAATTAAGCAGCATTTTTGGGCAGAATTGTGAGAGCGCCCACTCCCAGAGATGTGAGAGGACAGAACATGAATGGCCTCAGGATGTTTCGCTGTTGGAACGACACGGGACTCATGGTAGCGTTCACCTTTTCTTCTCCAGACAATCTATTTTCCTGATGTCCCAAATAGTGGGAAGTGAGCTTCATCTGAGAAAATAACTTTGCACTAGTCTTCAGCTGTCCAATCCTTGTACCTCCTGCAGAATTTCAGTATGCTCTTGATGTTTGTCATGGAGAGAAGTGGCTTCTTTGCTGCTCTTCTTGACACCAGGCCATTATCCAGAAGACTTGGCCTCAATATGCATAAAGATGCATCACAGCCACCTGCTGACAATACTGAACAAGCTCTGCACTGGTGGTGACACGATTCTGTAGCCATTTACTCATTCTGGACACTCTGGGACATCCTGAAACATTCTTCACTACAGTCAAACCTCTCTCCTTGAAGTTCTCGATGCTGCGGTAAATGGTTATTTTAAGCGCAATATTCTTTGCAGCAATTTTCTTGCATGTGAGGCAATGTTAATGCAAAGTGATGATGGCTGCAAGTCTTTTTTTGGAGGCAACCATTGCTAACACAAGAACACAATGATTGGAAGCACTTCTTTCCTTCCTTTAATACAATAAGATTGTTCTGTTAATTCAATCAGAATGATAGAGTGATTCGTTCACATTTTCTCATGAGCTATTGATATGATTAGTGAAATTATTTTAGATGCCAGGGCCAAAAAAACAACAACATATTTTGGGGTTTTTGTGATAAAGTGAAGCTTTTTGCTGTTCTATAAAATGTATCTGATCCCTCTGCACAATAATCTAGAAGCAATGTGCATCCAAGCAGCAAACTTCATTTTGCAGTGATTTCTTTGCACAGAATTTGTCACTGCCTAATCTTCTGGCCACAGCTGTACATAGAGCAACAATTAAAACAGGAAGTAAGAACACATCTGTAACGTTCGGAATCCACTGAAGACAAAGATAAAGATATCAAAGTTTATTTAACAGGAACTTACAAAAGCCAACAATACGAAACAGCATGCAAGGCACAAAAATGTGCATTAACCACAAACAATAACCAACACTGCACATTGACATGAGCGGAACTTAAATACACAGAGGAATAAAGAGGACAACAGCTGAAGACGGTGAGTGGTGAGGATGATTGCTGGCAGGTGCGAGTAATGGTGAAGGAGGTGCAGGTGTGGGCCAAGGAGGATGCTGGGAACTGTAGTGCAGACAGGGACTAACACATGACAGTGACGATGACAGTGACAGAGACATTAGGTGTGTTCGACATCTGATGTAACTGATCGGCGAGAGTTGCCGCGTGCAGGCGGGGAGGAGCTGCAAACGGAGACGTGAAGTCGGACACTTTCTGGTGCATACTTTACCACACCTGAAGTGAATAAATGCAATATTTGCAAAATACACAGATGTTTCAGAGACATTTTCATTCAATACTTTATGTACTGCTTCATACAGCGTCTGTTTGAACAAGTATAAAGTTCAACATAAGCCTACAGCTACTATCAATGAAGTGGAATCAACGTTTTTTAATCAGTTTTATTTTGATAAACATGACACAATATAACATTGCGACTACATGAAAAGAGTGTTTACTGTTATAAAAAACTGATTTGTGAGCTTTAGTGGAACTAAAGGTGTGAGAATAAACACGAAAAAAACGTGATCGTTGTCATGCGGTGAATCCGGCCAATCGTGGAACAGCTGTGTCGTCATCAGAGCTCGTGCAGCCGCTCTTGAGAAGCTGCGCTGGCTGAGTTCTCCGGCTTCTCTCGAATTGCTCTCGCGGTACTTTGATGGTATATGTCACAGTCACGTGGCGTCGGCGCTGTATCAAGTCAGACAAAATTTCTAACCGGCATGCACTATTTCAAGTCAGCCACCGATCGATCTGCGCAGAGCTGTATGAAGTCGAACAAGCCTGATGACAGTGACGATGACCATTAGGTGGTGACTGTGACAACATCCTTTGTGAATAAACATGTAGGACTGAAGGACAGTAGGCGTGTTTCCGTTACAGATTTGCACAAAACTTTTGCGATTTTTTTCTAAATGTCTACAAAAAACTATTGCGAAATGACACCGTTTCCATTAAGCGATGTTATGCGACTAAAACGTATTTTTTTCTTCTCAAGATAAGTCATTCCAAAAATCATGCCGTCTGATATTGGTAGATTTACTATATCCCAGCCATTGCACTGGCCATTATTATTAATCGTATGTGTGTTATCCATGCTTTAATGGTAAGGAAAGACCCTTATACTTAGTGCGGCTGGTGTTTCTGGGTGTTTCTCCCTCATATCTGCTTCGAGGTCTTGATTGTGGCATTTCTTTGAGGTTTAGACTCCAGTATTACTCCATGTAATTCTATTGTATTTTATGAATTTAATAAAGAACTCTTGTCTTTTATTCTATCCAAACAAACCGCGTCATCTACGTCAGGTGACCTGTAAATGTGCAAAACTGTTTTCATTGCAGTTTTGCAAAATATTTATTTTTCAAATTGCCTGAAAAAGCACCTCATGTGAGCGTAAAAACTTTTTTTCGATAAATGGGAGTTTTTGCGAAATTGATGTGTTTCACAATGTGTTTCAATTTGCCCAATTTGAAGGGTAATGGAAACGCAGCTAGTGATAGACTTGTGTTCAATAAAATGGAAATAAAACAAACAATAATTCACTTGTAATGTGATTACTTGTGAACCATTTGATTAATTAATCAGTGCATCCTATCATTTTACTTAATTTAATGTACTTCCACAGAGAGGTGAATGCTTAAAGAAAGCAAGATCCACCTTCCCTGCAAACAGCAGCGCATCACTGTCAGACGTGATCACAGACAGGTTCATGTGCACTGGAGGAACAGAGACAATCAGACATGAAATGACTTGCAAAGGTTTGATTTAAGAAATAAAATAAATAATATATATATATATTCAAGTGAGTGCTGTGTCGTTTACTTTCAAATTTCTTTCATCTTGATAAAGAGAGAGCCCCCGAGGTGGAAGTTAAAGTGCACAGCAAAAAACTAAAATAATTATATTTTAAAATAATTATATTATTAACTCGTCTTTATTTTTAGGTCATGTTCCAAGAATATTCAAGCTGGCAGTAATACAACCTCTCATTAACAAACCGCAATTAGACCCAAATACCTTAGCAGATTACAGACCCATTTCATATCTTCCATTTATGTCTAAAATACTAGAAAAAATTGTGTCCGCTCAATTGTGCTCTTTCTTGCAAGAAAATGAGATATATGAAAAATTCCAGTCAGGATTCAGACTGCATCATAGCACAGAAACTGCGCTAGTTAAAATTACAAATGATTTACTTTTAGCTTCTGACCAAGGCTGTATCTCAATACTAGTTCTACTCGATCTTAGCGCTGCGTTCGACACTATAGATCATAAAATACTCTTGGATCGACTACAAAACTACACTGGTGTTCAGGGACAGGCATTAAGCTGGTTTAGATCGTACTTATCAGACCGTTATCATTTTGTCTGTTTAAATGGGGAAAAATCAAAGATAACGTCAGTAGACTATGGAGTACCGCAAGGATCGGTGTTAGGCCCTCTGCTATTCTCAATATATATGCTCTCACTTGGTAATATTATAAGAAAACATGGAATTAATTTCCACTGTTATGCTGATGACACTCAATTATATATTTCATCACGGCCAGATGAAAACACTAACTTATCAAATTTGACAGAGTGTCTCAAAGATATAAAATGCTGGATGACGGGTAATTTCCTGCTACTAAATTCAGATAAAACGGTGGTATTACTTATTGGTCCAAAAAACTACCCACAAACTCACTTACAATACAACTTTAATATAGAAGGATGTCCTTTTACTTTATCCACTACAGTAAAAGACCTGGGTGTTATACTAGACCGCAACTTGTCTTTCGAAAATCATATTTCATATGTTACAAGAACAGCCTTTTTCCACCTTAGAAACATTACAAAGCTACGTAACATGCTATCTGTTTCTGATGCAGAAAAGTTAGTTCATGCATTCATGACCTCGAGACTAGATTATTGTAATGCTATATTAGCTGGCTGTCCTGCATCCTCAATAAACAAGCTACAGTTAGTGCAAAATGCAGCTGCTAGAGTTCTTACTAGGTCAAGAAAATTTGATCATATAACACCAATTTTATCATCTCTACACTGGTTACCTATCAAATTCCGTATCAATTACAAAGTACTATTACTGACCTATAAAGCCCTAAATGGTTTAGCTCCTGTGTATTTAATGGACCTTCTATCGCCCTACAATCCATCGCGTTCTTTAAGATCACTAAATTCGAGGCTTCTGGTCATTCCTAGGATATCTAAGTCCACTAAAGGAGGAAGGGCGTTCTCACATTTAGCTCCAAAACTCTGGCATAGCCTTCCTGATATTGTTCGAGGCTCTGACTCGCTGTCCCAGTTTAAAACTAGATTAAAGACGCATCCCCTTAGCCAATGGAGACAATGGATGGAGGGGGGTGACTCTGGGACGCAAGAATCACTGTCTTAATGTTTTTTATCATTTACGCCCGTGTTATGGAAATCATTATGAACAGCAGTTACGCAAATTTTTTTCCCTTTTTGCTTTTCTGCTGTTAAAAACGGCGTTCGTCAGCTCCAGTTTGTATCCAGCCTTTCACGGAGACTTCAGATACCCCAATCACAAAGCCTGTGAAGAGACGACTCAACACCGGCGATATGGACCCTCTATGGTGGACGGCACTGATTCTCAACAACTCGTTTCAACACCGGCGTGATTACTTGGACTTCCAAAAAATGGAAATGGATAAATATTCTAAATGTTCCGATCCAATCTGCCTTGTAATGCTGCCCGAATCATAAATCATGCACTGTTCCTTCGTTGGCCAGAGGAGAACAGGCCCTCCGCCTGAGTCTGGTTTCTCCCAAGGTTTTTTCTCCATTCTGTCACCTGATGGAGTTTTGGTTCCTTGCCACTGTTGCCTTGGCTTTTGGCTTGCTTAGTTGGGGACATTTAATATTCAATAATATTATTGATCTGCCTTACTTAAGGTGGATGTTGACTCAATTTTCTTTTAAAAACAAACTCTGTTATATTATTTTCATGTTATCACTGTGAAGCTGCTTTGATACAATCTGTATTGTAAAAAGCGCTATATAAATAAAGGTGACTTGACTTGACTTGTATGTGACAGAAGTTTCTCTGTGAAGTCCAACCTGACTCGGCACATGCAGCTACATGGTCCAAAGGAACATGTGTGTGAAGTGTGTGGGAAAAGCTTCTCACTGAAACAGCAGATGAGCAGCCACCAAAAACAGCACCTGTACCCATGCATCCGTCTGTACAGGCAGGGAGAGGCCAAGCTGCAGTGTACTGATGCAGCTAAGAGTGTGGCAATGGCCCCCAGCAAAGCAGTAGACCCCAGCTGTCTGGATTCTGAAAAGGCGGAGGCTGCTGCAAAGAAAGCTGGAGGGGAAATGTGGAAAGGCCAGCTAGTTGTCACATTCGGCAAATATGAAGGACAGTCTTTCAGGTGGCTGCTTGAAAATGATGTGGGCTGGGTCATATGGCTGCTGTCTGAATATTGCCAGAAGGGTGAGAAGAACGATCTCCTAAAGTGGCAAAAGGAGCGATTGCTGCAGTATGCCAGAGAGTTCCCGCCTGTCACCTTTCATCTTGACAAACGCTTGGAGGTAACTTTAACCCTTTAACCCTTCGGAGTCTTGGGATATTTTGGCTGTTTTTGAGTACTTTTTATTTTTTTTATTTTGCGACATAAACAAATGTTTACCATACCAATATTGGGTATCATTTTTTTCAGCACAACATCTCCTATATGACCAGATAATTAGTTTTTCACTTTGATGTACTGTATCAACATACTGGACCCAAAATCACACAAAAAACACAAAATCCGAATTGAAAAATTATAGTTTTTTTACTACAAAAAACACAAACATGCTCAATGAAGCATTTTAAAAGGTTTAAAATATAAACACAAGTTGTACATGGCAACATATACAGGAACAATTCAGATATAATCAAGCTATATACAAAAAAAAAAGATTTACAAAAAAAAAGCGGGTGTAGCCATAGGCTTTTTTTTTTCTTTCTAGCTTTGCCACTTTTTAAAACAGCTTATGCACACAATTATACAGAGAGCTATATTTAAGGCCTTGCATTCCCAGAGTATGAGGGTTCCCAAATAGGGCAAATACAACATAAAAAAGGTAAAATTGAGATAAAATCAAACTATATACAGCAAAAAAGCAGGTGTGGCAATAGGCGTTTTTATCTTTTCTTTTTTGCTTAGAAACTCAAAACAATTCATGTACAATTACACAGACAGCTAGATTACAGGGCTTTCATTCATTGAGTAAGAAGGGTTCCTAAATAGTGGAAATATACTATAAAAAAGGTGAATGAACACAAAATCAAACTATACATACTACTATTTACAACAAATATCAGGTGTTTTTTTGTTTTTTTTTATCTGTGCCACTCCTCAAAACAGTTTCTGTCAACAATGAGACAGAGGGCTACATCACAGGCCTTGCATTTCCATAGTGTGAGGTTCCTTTTCTTCTCCACTTGCCGGCAATGATGTCAGATCCTGCGGCCTTGTGTGGCTTTCTCTTTGACATCTGTAGCCACGCCAATGGCAACAGGAACATGGTCGGTGCTCCTCTGGATGGCAACTCCTGTCTTGTCCACTCCCCACAGCTGGGACACCAGTTCTTCCAGGAAGTTCTTGTGTGTCATGTGCTGAACCTGTTGTGTGTGGCTTATCTCACAGTGTAGGATGTAGGCATTTGTTGTAGCAATGTCCACAAAGTGCAGAAACAGGGTACGGTACCAGCGAGCAGTTCTGCGATGGGTCGAGTAATACTGGAGAAGCTGGTCTGACAGGTCAACCCCTCCCATGTTCTTGTTGTAGGCAACGATGGGGGTAGGGCAGGGAATGTCTTTCACTGCCCAGTGTCCATCTCCACCCTTCACTCTCCTCTGGACAGCCTCACCAGAAAACGCTGGATGGATTGTGGAGCACAGCGACACCTCCCGTGTGTCCATCCACTTCACAAAGACCAGGGGGCCCTCTCTGATCCATCTTATGGTGCCTCTCTTGGATTATTTGTTGAGGGCATTTGCTCTTTTACTTGGACACCCTTTCCTGTTGTCCCTGTAAGTACCACAGGCTCCAAAGTTAATGTTAGCCAAACCAAGGAACAGTTTGGGGCTTGTGTAGAAGTTGTCCATATAAATATGGTATCCTGTCCCAAGATGTGATGGCTGAATGAGGTCAATGACAGCATCATACGACAGTCCATGCACGCTTGGTGTGTGTGACTTGCCCACATACAGGTTGAAGTTGAGTGTGTAGCAATTACTTGACTCTGCCAACACAAACAGCTTGATCCCCCATTTTGTTGGTTTGTCCTTCATATATTGGGTCATGCCAGTTTTTGCTTTGGTTGCCATCATTCTCTCATCGACTGCCAGTTCCTTCCTTGGGTGGTAATGAGCGTTGCAGGCATTCCGAATGTCATCCATCAAAGGTTGGATTCTGAACAGCTTGTCATGCTGTGGTGTTCCCTTCTTCTGGTCATTTTTGACATCCTCCTCTGGATCACTGAGGTGGATGTTCCACGATAACGCCCTGAATCTGTCTCTTGTCATGACAGTGGCTGACGACAAACGGCACAGACATGAAGTGGTTTTTTCTCCAGTAGTCCTGGAGACTTGGCAGTGACACTAATGATGTGTACATGAGGAGACCTAGGTATTTGTATAGTTCCTCAACTTCAACATCAGTCCATTTGTACTTATTCCCCATTTCCTGTTTTTTTGCTGCCTGCTTGTTGGTGTTTTTGCAGAGTGTCTTCATGGTATTCCTGGTAAAGTACAGCTGGAACAGGTCCATTGGTGAGTGTACTGAATGCATATTCACCTGGGCTCCTGGTGTTCTGCGGGGCATGAACCTACTGGTTTGTGGGGCAGTATCAGGATCACTCTCGGTTTTCCAGGGCTCAGAACTGTAGTGTGGCTGTCCTGACTTTGCTGGAGATCTTGATCTGGTTTGACTCTTCCTTCCACCCCCTCTCTGTGTAGGCCTCTGTCTGCTTGTTGTCGGAGTGGTAGATGAACCAGGCTGCTCATCATCTCTGTACATGTCAAGACACATGTAAAATGATTAAAGATTGTACATCAAAGTACAAGATGCTCATTGGCACATATGCACAACAATTACAGTGAAGAAGTCGTTGGCAATGAAATTCTTGTTCACACAGCCACACACACACACAGACAAAGAGACACACACACACACACACACACACACACACACACACACACACACACAATATAATATACAATAAGCTAGCAATAAATGTTCACAAAAAGTTTGTCTCACCTCTCGTTGTGAACCACAAAAGCCGAGTCGTCAATCTCATCATCACCACTTTCTGATTCCGACGATGAACTGTAAACAGCGTCCTGGTCGTCCAATCGATAGAACAAGTCGAGGGCTTGTTCAACCGAAAACATTTGCTTCATTTTACTTCCACAAAAAACTCTAAATCTACTCCTAAACTACCTAAACTATCTACACTACTCCACTCCTCTAAACTAGCAATAATATCTCTCTCAGTACGTCTCTCCTTGTCAACTCTGTCAATCTCCCGCCTTTCAATTTCGCTTCTTTGCTCAGTTGGCTCCTCCTCCACTCCCTAAAGTGTGCAGCCTGAAGAGCAGATTCAGCAGATTTACACATTTTTCTCCGTTTTGTTTTATGACAAAAACCGACAAAGTTATTAGAATAAATGCAACGCCTGTCGCATCCCATCTTGCGTTCTTTTACGAACGCGTCAATATTTTTCAATATTTTTTTATATAAAGTTTAAATGATCATATCTCCGTTTTTACTTGGTCAATCAACACAAAACAAAAAGTAGAATAGAGTTTCAAGCCAGCACTTTCGACAGAAGTGGACGGCAGTGCTCAACGAGACTTTGTTTTTATGCTTCGACGTCTTAAACTGGTCATGTGACTTGATCACGCCGGCGTGATCGGCGACTCGGAAGAGTTAACTGAGATTAAATTATATTTACTTTTTTGTTTATAAAAACAATGTAGTGCATGTGTAAATTAGTTAGGCACATGTAATGCACCTTCGATAGTAAAATCATCAATGTTTACTCTGCACAAAAGCTTGTGCTTTAGACATAGGAAGTGGTAACAGTGTAAGTACTTGTGTTTATGTGGTACAATACAACTTTGTATGTGTTTTTATACAATTTCTTTATTTTCTGCATGAACAGGAGTCAAGGAAAGACAAAGGAAAGAAGGCTGAATCTACCCTTTCCAAGTTCCAGCAGGATCCTGACTATGCCAGTGATGCTGAATTGTTGGCAGCTGCAGGTATTTAACATTTAACTCGCCATAACTCTTATTTTAAAATTCATATAACATTTTCTTACTGATGTATTTCAAACATCTGACTAAATACACTACAGAAATATCACACATTTTATGGCACTGATAATGACGATAGTAGGTTTAGTATTTCACTTTAATTTTCAGCAGGGTGAGGGATATTATCAAGCTAGCTGCCCTTTTTCAGTGTAACAGATTAATGTCTAAATTCTTTGTTGGCATTTAGATAACGCATACACAAATCAATTTAATTTGATGTGATATGTTGGATTTGTTTTAAACTATTGCCTATATTTTTTGTAGCAGGTCTATACTAAAATGTTTGTATCAAATATAATTTGTGTTCTCTAAAATAAGATCTGATAACATGGAAAAAAGAAACAAAATTTGTTTATTGTGATAATGGTAGTGTTTGTCATTATATTCACATCTTACGCAATGTGCTCAATACATTTTGTCTGATTTTTTCTACAGAGACAGTCCTTGAAGATTCTGAGGTAGCGGTCTCCACACGGCTGACCACCTGGGGAGAGCTCACACCGGCTGTGAGACAGGACTCTTCCCACAGCCTCAGCACATCTCAGGGAAGACCTTCTTCCCCTGTAGACACCTTTGCCTCAGAAACCGGTGGCATCTTGCTGGAGGGCTGGCAGAAATACTGGGAGCATCCACCTCCATCTACACAAGCCAATGGTATAGCTCCCCCTACATCACGTGGCTGAAATGTGATGAGATGTATGGTCTGTTTAAGAGGCCTTCCAAGTACAAGAATGCCAAAGGAGAGATTTTGGAGAGAAGGCTTTTAAAGGAGAAGATGGAGTTCCACCCACCCCCAATTCGTACTTCTGTCAAGGGAGGACTGCCCAACATGATGGCCTTTTTCACAACCCCTGCCTTGTTCTGGCGCCTAGTTGGTGTGATGCAAGCCAATATCTGCTGCCCTAGCTCCAACTGCCCTGCACCACCAGGTGAATACCTTGAGAAGAAAGGCTTTGGTAGTTATGCCAGGCAAGTGTGTGGGATGAAGTACAATTACACCCTGTTGACGGAGAAGCTGAAGTCTTCACATTGTGAAAAGATGAGGCGGGCAGTGAGTAAGACACATAGTGAAGCAGACAGTGAAGATGAGGACAGTCATCATGTTCAGCAGTACATTTGGCTGGCACACAGTCCCAAGATTGTGATGAACCTGGCCCCGGCCATCAGAAGCATGTTTCCTGCCATACTGTGTGGGAAGCGTGCTATTGACAAAGGCGTGGTTACTCTTCTGAATGACAGGGTCAACAGTGTGTCCATGAACAAAGTCCAGAGACTGCTGCAGCAGGGACATGATGAGTGGTATGTGGAGCGCCGTGACCTGTACCAGACTCTCCTGTACGAAGCCGACACAGCTGGATCTGCATCGCCTCAGAAGAGCATCCTGTCCTTTGTCAAAGCTGCTGGTACTTACACCCCTCCTCTGCCCCGGACTCCCCTTCCTTCTGCCCGTGTGCTGAGACGTGCACACATGATCATGGAGATGGAGAAGATGCCTGTGTACAGAGCCTCAATCCTCAGTGTGACTGGAGAAATCCTCTGCATTGATGGTACAAAAAAGGTATGTGTATTGTATCAATTCTTGAAGTTAAAGCTGCAGTAGGGAGTTTTGAGAAAATGTTGACTTAGCCTGAAAATTTGAACAAGCACAATTTACAGTTCCAACCCCCTTGCTCTCTGCTGCGCTACAGCCCTCCCTCCACAGCTCCTCCCCCACAGCGGAGCCTGCCGGTGAACGCGCAGGCTAGTAAGCAGGACCACCGATGACGGCGGATTATAAACAGTTATGGAACATTCACTAATAGGGACGAAACATCAACAATATGCTTTACATTGACTATGGCCTGCCCATACTTTGTCTACAAACTTGGTCCTCAAATCATTATGTATTTTGCAATACATGTAACTATATAAGGTTGCACTCTTTCTATAAGTTATAGCTACTAAGATAACGTTAAAGGATTAGTTCACTTAAAAAAAAAAAACTTTTGCTGATAATTTACTCACCCCCATGTCATCCAAGATGTCCATGTCTTTCTTTCTTCAGTCGAAAAGAAATTAAGTTTTTTGATGAAAACATTCCAGGCTTTTTCTCCATATAATGGACTTCAATAGGACACAAACGTTTAGAGGACCAAATGACAGTTTCAGCGCAGCTTCAAAGGGTTTTAAACGATACCAGACGATGAATAAGGGTCTTATCTAGTGAAAATATTTCTATTTCAAAAATATATAAACAACTTTAAGTTTTATAAGCACAAATGCTCGCCTTGCTCTGTTCTGTGATGCACGATCGTGATCCTGTTCGAACTCGTTCATCCAAATGAACAAATCTTTTTTCGAGTCATTTCGTTCATTCAACGAACGAAATGACTCGAAAAAAGATTCGTTCATTTGGATGAAGGAACAGGAGAGTCACGAACGACGGTACGCACTCGCGCTCCAAAGCCAAGGCTGCTGAAAGTTGGCAAAAAATATTTACCTATTGCCCAGCAACTAGGAAGTCCACCACTTCAGGTTTTGAAGGTGTTGTGTTCAACAGTTTTGAACACTTCAAAAGTGTAGTAGATGAGGAACTTAAAAAGAAGAAAAAATAACAACTAGAGAGTCAACTACATCTTCAATTTCATCCCCCAAATCACAATAGCAGATTTCTGGGGTATGGTTTGGACCTGATTCAGACCTGGATTAGACCTAGTTTATATTTTGCCCTAGTTTGGCCATGATTTAGACCTGGTTTAATCCCAGTTGTACTTACCTACAACCTCAATTCCAATGAAGTTGGGACATTGTGTAAAACGTAAATAAAACCAGAAAACAATGATTTGCAAATCCTTTTCAACCTATGTTCAATTGAATACACCACAAAGACAAGATATTTAATGTTCAAACTGATAAACTTTATTGTTTTTTGCAAATACTCACTCACTTTGAATTTGATGCCTGCAATAGTTCCAAAAAAGCTGTATCTTGTCTTTGTAATGTATTAAATTGAATACAGGTTGAAAAGGATTTCCAAATGAATGTATTCTGGTTTTATTTATGTTTTACATAATGTCCCAGTTTAATTGGAATTGGGGTTGTTATTTGGTCCTGGTTTAGACATGGTGTGGGTTATTCAGAATTACCTGTGCACAGATTTACATGTCATCAACATTATTTGCACTTTGTGGGTTACAATGTAATTTAATTTGCCAAAAAAGATGTGTTTTTAGTGAATGTAAATATCTGCTTAACATTGCATACTATTGCACTGCATTACCTCATCCCTTTGTATATATTGTATGTATATTGTATATTGCTCAATGTGTACATGTATAAATCTTGTAAATATATATAAAAATCCTGTAAATAATAACTTATTAGTACCTTTTTTGCTATATTTTCTGCTAAATTACTTAATAATTAATGTTTATTCTATTCTGTTTACCTTGTTACCTGTGTTATTGTTATTATGGTTGTGTTGTTTATTTATTTCTGATATGTAGATATATATTGTTGAACAAATCCTATAAATAATAACTTGGTACCTATTTTGCTATATTTTCTGCTAAATTACTTAATAATTAATGTTAATTCTATTCTGTTTACCTTGTTACCTGTTATTGTTATTATTGTTGTTGTTTATTTATTTCTGATATGTAGATAAATATTGTTGAACAAATCCTGTAAATTATAACTTATTAGTACCTATTTTGCTATATTTTCTGCTAAATTACTTAATCTTAATTCTATTCTGTCTTCCTTGTTACCTGTGTTATTGTTATTATTGTTGAGTTGTTTATTTATTTCTGATATGTAGATATATATTGTTGACCAAATTAAAAAAAATAATGTTTCCAAATATATGATTCCTCTCACTGCTGTTTCCCCATTTGTCCAATAGCCAAAGATAGGAAAAGGTAAAGTCTTAAAATCCATTAAGGCCCTTTTATGAGTACATTTTACATGCTTCCTTACAGGGCGAATAGGGCCTATAGAGTGGATAATATCATGAGCAAATTACACTTTGTTCAAGTAGCCTAATATAGTTAATTAGCTTTTTTAAGTGATCTTGCAAACATTGTAACTAAAAGTCTCAAGTTTATTTGTAAGTGCATCCATTTATACTTCAAACAGATATGAGCAAACACATTTATTTTATTACTTGTTTTTTATTGTTTTAATTGAAGCATTATGTTTGTTACATTACGTGACAGACATCATATTATACTTAATGAAGACCAAAATCTCTGACTTGAATGTTTTATTATCTTATTCACAAAAACATAAAAAAGATTAAAAAAAAAAAAGAACAGTAAACCATTTTAGAGGTAAACAAGACTTAAGATATTGATGTCCTGAAGTGTGAAAACATATTTCCATTTGGCCCCTCCCCTCTCTCATCTCTCCTCCCCTCTCTCCTCCCTCCTGCTGATCTGTTTACTTTGTTTCCAAGGTGATCAGGACCCAGGATAAGGACTTGGAGGGGTCATGGGCCATTCCCAGGCATCCTCCCATCCAAGTACTAACCAGGCCCGACCCTGCTTAGCTTCCGAGATCAGACGAGATCGGGCGTGGTGGTATGGCCGTAAGTCAAAACTGCTGCCAAAATTGGGCTATTTAAAAGGTTAAACCATTAGTGAAGAAAACAAAAAAGCTCACAGCACCTGATATTCCCAGGCGGTCTCCCATCCAAGTACTAACCAGGCCCGACCCTGCTTAGCTTCCGAGATTGGACGAGATCGGGCGTGACTTTTTATTTATTTATTTTTTTTTATTAAGAAATTTCAATCAATAAAATACAATAAAAATAAATACAATAAAAAAATACATATTTTCTTCTACATACATCTATACATCACATATCTTCCATTTACATACACATTTTTTAAAAAACTCCTTCACTTCCGGGCAGCTTCCACATTAAATCTTTTAAAACACAACAAACTTTTGGGGTAAAAACATCATAAAAAGCATGCACAATATTTTCACCTTTAAAATACAAATACAGTCTTTCCATATATAATTCAGTTTTCCTTTCAAACACAGTCCAAACATCCAACACAATTTTTTCCTTTTTAGCCACAGTTCTTCTCTCCCATATTGCACTTTTCATTAACATTACACACAGATTTATAAAACTTTTGTTCCCTTTCGTTGTCACTCCGAGTTACGTCGGATGACGACGAATGGGGTTTCGCTTATAAAGCCTATCAACTTTGAGTATTACAAAAGAGCCAATGGCAAAGAAATGCCATGGGTCTGCGGAATTTGCATAGCGTATCTCCGCCCTACCTCGTGGGTATAAAAGGAGGACGCCGGCAACATGCAGGTATGTTTTTCGCTTCGGAGCCAAGTTTTATTCTTCGTTCCACAAGCCATCTCTGAACTGTCAGCTTTACAGATGAGCGAGATTCTCTGGACAGGGATGACTGTCACTTTTCAGGAGATGGTAGCAGGACCACTCCTTCCCCCGGTGGAGGGCCGGGGGAGAATCTTTTGTTCTCCACTCCCCGCTGCTCACCCCCTGGTGGGCAGCACCCTAATGTGGTTAAAGAGAGAAGTGACATGTTCATCCCTGAGCACACAGAGTTCTCGGACGACACGGTGTGCCGCCCCCGAGCCGTGCACCCCTCGTCCGCCTCTGTTCTAGAGCCGGATGACAGCACGCGCCGTCCCCGGACCGTGCAGCTCTCGTCCCCCTCTGTCGCCAGCCCACTGGCAGAGCAGACCCCCGTGGAACGTTCGTCCTTCCCTGGTCTCCTCTGTCAGGACACGTTCAATGACTATGCCCCCACACCGGGCCGCTATGCCGTCCACGTCCGGGACAGTCATTCCGCCTCGCTGCCCCACCGACGGGAAGTCTGTGGTTCGCATGACCCCGCTGGTACAGTTCTTGGGAGCCTGGCTAGAGCTTCCCAACCTGTCCCGCTGGGTCGCACGAACGATCAGGCCCGGCTACGCGATTCAGTTTGCGCGGTCTCCTCCCCGTTTCAGGGGAGTCCGCTCCACTTTGTTCGGTGGCAATGCCCCTATCATGAGAGCGGAGGTTGCCACCCTGCTGGCGAAGGGTGCGATCGAGACTGTCCCTCCAGCCGAAATGAGGTCCGGCTTCTACAGCCCGTACTTCATTGTCCCGAAGAAAACCGGTGGGTTAAGGCCAATCCTGGACCTGCGCGTGCTGAACCGCTCCCTTCACAGGCTGCCGTTCAAGATGCTCACTGCCAAGCGCATTTTTGAATGTGTACGGCCCCAGGATTGGTTTGCTGCGATCGACCTGAAGGACGCCTACATTCATCTCTCCATTCTCCCTCCTCACAGACCGTTCCTTCGGTTTGCTTTCGAGGGGCAGGCATATCAGTACGCGGTTCTCCTGTTCGGGCTAGCCCTGTCTCCTCGCGTCATCACGAAGATCGTTGAGGCAGCCCTTGTTCTCCTCTGAGAACATGGGGGTTCGCATCCTGAACTATCTCGGCGACTGGCTGATCCTAGCCCACTCTCGAGATCAGGTTTGCGAACACAGGTATCTAGTGCTCCGGCACCTAGCCCGTCTGGGCCTTCGGGTCAACTGTGAGAAGAGCAAACTCTGCCCCGTGCAGAGGATCTCTTTTCTCGGTATGGAAATCGACTCGGTTGCCATGTCCGCGCAGCTTACGAGCAAGCGTGTGCAGTCACTGCTGACTTGTCTGAGACAGTTCGAGGGCAAGAGTGCGGTTCCACTGAAACTTTTTCAGAGGCTCCTGGGGCATATGGCATCTGCAACCGCGGTAACGCCGCTCGGATTGCTCCATATGAGACCGCTTCAGCTTTGGCTTCGCGACCGAGTCCCGAGGTGGGCATGGCAACACGGCACTTTCCGAGTACCAGTTACTCCGACCTGCCGTCAGACCTTCACCCCGTGGTCGAACCTCAGTTTTCTACGGGCCGGAGTGCCTCTGGAACGAGCTTCGCGGCATGTTGTTGTAATGACAGATGCCTCCTCCACAGGCTGGGGCGCCATGTGCAATGGACGTGCTGCCGCGGGCTCCTGGATAGGACCCCAGTGCCTATGGCACATCAATTGCCTTTCCGCACTAACTCAAAACGTGCGTACATGTACACCACCTCCTGACCTGGCGTAGGATTTGAGCGTGCCGTACGCCAACGTCCATATTGATAAATATCAAAGTCACCGTGGTTTTGGGTGTACGCTGGAAATTTGGTGTATGCACTTTTGATAAATGAGGGCCAGTGAGAGGTGCAGGAGCAGTGAGAGATGCAGGTGCAGTGAGAGGTCCAGGAGCAGTGAGAGATGCAGTGAGAGGTGCAGGAGCAGTGAGAGATGCAGGAGCAGTGAGAGATGCAGTGAGAGATGCAGGTCCAGGGAGAAGAGCAGGCCTAAATCATTTCAGTATACTCACCTTCGTGCCAGGATCAGTCGGAACTCCATTCCATCCAGGTGGGATGCTGTTTTTAACTTAGACATTTTCAGCGGTTGAATCCCCGTAATGATTAGGCGATTTCATCACATGTGGTGAAGTCCCACCTGCAACTTATTTGACGGGGTCCAAATAGGCTGTCCGTGGTCAATGCATTAACAGGTCATATTTCATAATTACAGTGGTTTTATGAGGTGAAACCTACTGTACACCACACAGGGGACACAATACAACACACTGATGTACATTAAAGCTAATAATTATACATAATTAGCATAAAAATGGACTGTCCACGGACAGCATTTAGGGCACCCGTCAAATAGGTTACAGATGGGATGCTGTTTTTGACTGTAACGCACTTAACGGGGTACTACGGACCCCAGTCTTTGTGGACCGTCTGAGGGGACCCTGAGGGGCCACAGATTTCAAATCGGAGCCATTCGGAGCTATTGGGACCGTTGCGTGGGGATGTCCACCAAGTGCCTATGAAAATTAATGGGATAAGTTGCACGTGACAGTGGCTCCCGTGCGGCCCCCGGGGGTCCGAGGGGCCCCAAACTCTACAAAAAGTTGCGTCAAGTGGCCCTCTGCGACAGTCAGAGGGCCAAGGCATGCCAAGTTTATTTTTAGCTATTTTTTATGCACCTCTCTGTCTCCCATTGATCTCTATGGGAGCATGTGTCTGCAAGGGTTAATTCAGCAGTTAGGATTAGACGGCCTACTAGGCTCAGGAAGCATCTAGAGCCACGATACTCTGGGGCCCGATTCGGGGGCCCGTGGCGGTCGTCCGTGACCAATCTCGAGGTCCTGCGAACTTTTGACCCCTTAGGGCGACTGTTTATTTGACGTCCCACGTGCAACTTATTCCATGGGGCTGTTGGTGGCCAATTAGCGCGAAAAAAGGTCAGAGGGACGCGGAACTCTAGAACCCGTCCCCGGGGCCCGTGACGAGACCCGCGTGTCGGTTTCGGGCCGATCGGGCGTTTCCTTCAAAGCGTTTGGCTGAAACACAAACCGATCTAGAACCACCAAACCCGTGATCTAGAACCGGGGGCCCCGGTTGACGCATACGTCAGTTTCGGGCCGATCGGACCTTTCTGTCCACCCTTCACCGAGGACATGGTCCAATTAGTGGCAGCCCTCTTGCACACACAGAAAGACATATGCTCAGTAGGACCAAAAGTGAGGAGATTTTTGCACAAAAAAATTATACACTTGGAACTGATCTTGAACCCTGCGATCCGGGATCTAGAACCAGGGGCCCCTCGACTACCAGGGCGGCGAATTTGGAGGCGGTGCGACCTTTCGACCCCTGTATTTCCGCCCTCCCACGTGCAACTTATTCAGTTTTAACTTCACAGGAGCTTCCAGGTCAAGGGGGGCTTTTTTCGGCCAAACGAGCAGTTTTGGGCACGGAACTCTAGAACCCGTCCCCGGGGCCCGTGAAGGGACGCATATGTCAGTTTCGGGCCGATCGGGCGTTTCCTTCGAACCGTTTTGCTGAAACACATACTTAGAACCGATCTAGAACCACCAAACCCGTGATCTAGAACCGGGGGCCCCCGGACTACCGCCGTGCCGAATTTGGGGCCGCTGCGACCTTTCGACCCCTTTTGGCCTGTGGTCTGTTTATTTGACGTCCCACGTGCAACTTATTCCATGGGGCTGTTGGTGGCCAATTAGCGTGAAAAAAGGTCAGAGGGACGCGGAACTCTAGAACCCGTCCCAGGGGCCCGTGACGGGACGCATATGGCAGTTTCGGGCCGATCGGGGGTTTCCTTCGAACCGTTTTGCTGAAACACATATTTGGAACCGATCTAGAACCACCAAATGGGAAGGAGCCATCTTCTAAAAGCACATGTGCCTCACCAATAGGTTTCTGTAGTGTAGTGGTCATCACATTCGCCTAACACGCGAAACCGAGCAGAAACAGTGGTTGGATTCTGACAGAAAATTTTAACTGTTTGCCACGCTAGGTGGGTGCAGCGATCATTTCCTTTATATGCTTTTTAATAAGCGTGCACCTAAAGATTTATGTCTGCAACCTGAAGACGTGTTTCCGTAGTGTAGTGGTTATCACGTTCGCCTCACACGCGAAAGGTCCCCAGTTTGAAACTGGGTGGAAACTGTGGGTGGTATTTGCAAAAATTTCGTATGCGATTTTCTGTTGAGCAGGTCAGTACACTTGCAGGGATGTTTGTGGTTTAATCTCTTTAGAAAAGGACAAAAATAAAACAAATGACCATTGAAGTTTCCTGTACAGTAATATAAAATGTTCGGTCTGCCAACAAAATTAGCAGCTTTTTGCCATGTTAAAAACACTGGGCAGTCTATAGTTTCAGTCGCTTTTGAACAAGCGTACCCTAAAAGCGGTGGGACTGATGTCCATATTAAGTTTCCGTAGTGTAGTGGTTATCACGTTTGCTTTACACGCGAAAGGTCCTCAGTTCAAAACTGGATGGAATCAAGTGGTGGCATTTTAAATTTAATGCTCCAATTCGCTACAAAACCCTTGCTTTTGAGACAGGTGAAGGCCATCGTACCAAGGATCTGTAGGCAGACTGCCATGCCTGTGGGTGGTTTTTGCAAAAATTTCATATGCGATTTTCTGTTGAGCAGGTCAGTACAAAATAAAACAAATGACCGTTGAGGTTTCCTGTACAGTAATAAAAAATGTTTGGTCTGCCAACAAAATTAGCAGCTTTTTGCCATGTTTAAAACACTGGGCAGTCTATAGTTTCAGTCGCTTTTGAACAAGCGTACCCTAGAAGAGGTGAGACGGACGTCCAAATCAAGTTTCCGTAGTGTAGTGGTTATCACGTTGGCTTTAAACGCGACAGGTTCTTAGTTCAAAACTGGGCGGAAACAAGTGGATACATTTTAAATATAAATGCTGCAATTCGCTACAAAACCCTTACTTTTAAGACAGGTGAAGGCCATCGTACCCAGGAACTATAGGCAGATTGCCATGCCGAATAACCTCTGTTTTGTTGTTTGTGGAATTTACAAACTGTCACACTGCTTGCAGAGCAGATTATGGGAAGGAGGGATCTTCTAAAAAGCACACTCTCCATCAGTAGGTTTCTGTAGTGTAGTGGTAATCACATTCGCCTAACATGCGAATGGTCCTCGGTTCGAAACTGAGCAGAAACAGTGGTTGGATTCTGACAGAAAATTTAAACTGTTTGCCACGCTAGGTGGGTGCAGCGATCATTTCCTTTATATGCTTTTTAATAAGCGTGCACCTAAAGATTTATGTCTGCAACCTGAAGGCGTGTTTCCGTACTGTAGTGGTTATCACGTTCGCCTCACATGCGAAAGGTCCCCAGTTCGAAACTGGGTGGAAACTGTGGGTGGTTTTTGCAAAAATTTCGTATGCGATTTTCTGTTGAGCAGGTCAGTACACTTGCAGGGATGTTTGTGCTTTAATCTCTTTAAAAAAGGAAAAAAATTAAACAAATAACCATTGAGGTTTCCTGTACAGTAATATAAAATGTTCGGTCTGCCAACAAAATTAGCAGCTTTTTGCCATGTTAAAAACACTGGGCAGTCTATAGTTTCAGTCGCTTTTGAACAAGCGTACGCTAGAAGCGGTGGGACTGACTTGCAAATCAAGTTTCCATAGTGTAGTGGTTATCACGTTTGCTTTACACGCGAAAGGTCCTCAGTTCAAAATTTGGTGGAAACAAGTGGAGGCATGTTAAATACAAATGCTGCAATTCGCTACAAAACCCTTACTTTTGAGACAGGTGAAGGCCATCGTACCAAGGAGCTGTAGGCAGACTGCCATGCCGAATGACCTCTGTTCTGTTGTTTGTGGAATTCACAGACTGTCACACTGCTTGCAGAGCAGATTATGGGAAGGAGGCATCTTCTAAAAAGCCATGTGCCTCATCAATAGGTGACTGTAGTGTAGTGGTCATCACGTTCGCCTAACACGTGAAAGGTCCTCGGTTCGAAACCGAGCAGAAACAGTGGTTGGATTCTGACAGAAAATTTAAACTGTTTGCCACGCTAGGTACTAGCAGCGCTCACTTCCTTTATATGCTTTTTAATAATTGTGCGCCTAAAGATTTATGTCTGCAACCTGAAGACGTGTTTGTAGTGTAGTGGTTATCACGTTCGCCTCACACGCGAAAAGTCCCCAGTTCGAAACTGGGCGGAAACTGTGGGTGGTTTTTGCAAAAATTTCGTATGCGATTTTCTGTTGAGCAGGTCAGTGCACTTGCAGGGATGTTTGTGGTTTAATCTCTTTAGAAAAGGATAAAAATAAAACAAATGACCATTGAGGTTTCCTGTACAGTAATATAAAGTGTTCTATTAATTATGCATAATTAGCCTAAATATGGACTGTCCATGAACAGCCTATTTGGACCCCGTCAAATAAGTTGCAGGTGGGACTTCACCACATGTGATGAAATCGCCTAATCATTACGGGGATTCACCCGCTTAAAATGTCTAAGTTAAAAACAGCATCCCACCTGTAGCTTATTCGACAGGGTCCAAATAGGCTGTTCATGGACAGTCCATATTTAGGCTAATTATGCATAATTAATAGCTTTGATGTACATCAGTGTGTTGTATTGTGGCCCCTGTCTAGTGTACATTAGTTTTTACCTAATAAAACCATTGTAATTATGAAATATGACCTATTAATGCATTGACCACGGACAGCCTATTTGGACCCCGTCAAATAAGTTACAGGTGGGCCCTTACTTTGCCCACCTGTAACTTATTCGACAGGGTCCAAATAGGCTGTTCATGGACAGTCCATATTTAGGCTAATTATGCATAATTAATAGCTTTAATGTACATCAGTCTGTTGTATTGTGTCCCCTGTGTAGTGTACAGTAGGTTCCACCTCATAAAACCACTGTAATTATGAAATATGACCTGTTAATGCATTGACCACGGACAGCCTATTTGGACCCCGTCAAATAAGTTACAGGTGGGCCCTTACTTTGCCCACCTGTAACTTATTTGACAGAGTCCCTGTAAGCTGTCCATGGACATGCCATTTTAAGTCTAATAATGCATAGTTCTTCTGATGGGACACATAGGCCATTCGTGGCCACACAGGCGGTCAGTGGGATGAATAGGCTGTTCGTGGTCACACAGGCGGTTAGGGGGATGAATAGGCTGTCCGTGGTCACGGGGCAGGGCCACGGGCCGTCACTTAGATTGGCCGTGGACAGACGGGCCGTTCGTGGTCAAACAGGCTGTCAGTGGGACGAATAGGCTGTCCGTGGTAACTGGGCGGGGCCACGGGCCGTCACTTAGATTGGCCGTGGACGGACGGGCCGTTCGTGGTCAAGCAGGCTGTCAGTGGAACGAACAGGCTGTCCGTGGTCACTGGGCGGGGCCACGGGCCGTCACTTAGATTGGCCGAGGACAAACGGGCCGTTCGTGGTCAAACAGGCTGTCAGTGGGACGAATAGGCTGTCCGTGGTCACTGGGCGGGGCCACGGGCCGTCACTTAGATTGGCCGTGGACAGACGGGCCGTTCGTGGTCAAACAGGCTGTCAGTGGGACGAATAGGCTGTCCGTGGTCACTGGGCGGGGCCACGGGCCGACACTTAGATTGGCCGTGGACGGACGGGCCGTTCGTGGATACATAGGCTGTCGGTGGGACGAATAGGCTGTCCGTGGTCACTGGGCGGTCGGTGGGATGAATAGGCCTTTCGTGGTCACATAGGTGGTCGGTGGGATGAATAGGCTGTTCGTGGTCACACAGGCGGTTAGGGGGACGAATAGGCTGTTCGTGTCAGTGGGCGGGGCCAGGGGCCGTCACTTAGGTTGGACGTGGGCGAAAAGGCCGTTCGTGGTCACACAGGCGGTTAGGGGGACGAATAGGCTGTTCGTGTCAGTGGGCGGGGCCGTCACTTAGGTTGGCCGTGGGCGAAAAGGCCGTTCGTGGTCACACAGGCGGTCGGTGGGACGAATAGGCTGTTCGTGTCAGTGGGCGTGGCCAGGGGGCTGTTCGCAGGTCAAAGGTGGGACGGACGGGCGCTCCGTGGTCGGTAGGTGCGGTCAGGGAATTTCGCGAAAGGGCGGTCAGGGGGATGCGCGTGCGCTCCGTGGACGCCCGCCCGCAACCTTTTCGGCGCGCGTCGAATCGACTGAGGGCGGTCGGCGAGTCGCCCCCCTGTGCCCGACGCCCGTATCGCGAGCGAGGGGGCCGGATTTCGCCGGGCTCCCGACTTCCGTAGTGTAGTGGTTATCACGTTTGCTTTACACGCGACAGGTCCTCAGTTCAAAACTGGGCGGAAACAAGTGGAGGCATTTTAAATTTAATTCTCCAATTCGCTACAAAACCCTTGCTTTTGAGACAGGTGAAGGCCATCGTACCAAGGAGCTGTAGGCAGACTGCCATGCCGAATGACCTCTGTTCTGTTGTTTGTGGAATTCACAGACTGTCACACTGCTTGCAGAGCAGATTATGGGAAGGAGCCATCTTCTAAAAAGCACATGCCATGATATCACGTTCGCTTTACACGCAAAGGTCTTCAGTTCAAAACTGGGCGGAAACAAGTGGAGGCATGTTAAATATAAATGCTGCAATTCGATACAAAACCCTTACTTTTAAGACAGGTGAAGGCCATCGTACCCAGGAGCTGCAGGCAGATTGCCATGCCGAATAACCTCTGTTCTGTTGTTTGTGGAATTTACAAACTGTCACACTGCTTGCAGAGTAGATTATGGGAAGGAGCCATCTTCTAAAAAGCACATGCTCTATCAATAGGTTTCTGTAGTGTAGTGGTCATCACGTTCGCCTAACACGCGAAGGTCAGTCGCATGTAGGTGTAGAGTGTTGCTAGCCAATAAGAACGCAGGAAATTCCAGGGAGGCGGGCCTGAAAAAATACATGAAATTACAGGTTCGAGTCCCGTCTCGACCACAAACACCATAAAGTGTATCTAGATTAAAAAATGATTAGAAACTCATGTTAAGTACGATTTATATATAATAAACTAACTTTGTGCACAAAATAGAATGAAATGTGTAAGATTTGTTATTGTGTAGGATGTACAAAATGTACAATTACCTTAATAAACATTTACATTATAATAGGGTATAGTTTTCTTTAATATAGAAAATATTTGAATGTGAATAATTGTAAAGAACATTTCGATAATGTTTTAGACCTTTACATTTTACATTGAGATATTTATATTATATTTGTTTAACTATGTACAGAAATCCAATATATATATGAAATATAACCAGTAAACACCAAATAGTAAGTTTCTCGTTTTATTTATAGTACAAAAATATACATATTATTATGTAAAACTAAAAAAGGTAATGTATTAAATACTTATAGAGTAAACAACAATAACATTAATAATAATAATAAAATATAAAGCTGTGGAGAACATAGGAAAAAAACAAGATTTTTTAAATCAAATAATTATGTAGTGTTTAATGATAACAGTTATTAACATTTAGTGTTTACACATCTGAGCAAGATAACATAATGCAAGTCAATAAAATTTGCTTTAAAAACACTAAAGTACTATGCAAACAAGGACAAAACTGTTTGATTTTAATGAACAATGGAAATAAATTATATTGATAGATTATAGATTAAACAACAGCAATAATAATATCTAAAGTTGAGGAGAACAGGAAAAAACAAGAAAAAAAGTATTTTAAATTAAACAATTATGTACAGAGTATAATAGTACCAGTGCTTAACATTTAGTGTTTTTCAAATCTGAGCAAGATAAAATAATGCAAGTCAATATATGAACTTAAAAAAACACTAAAATACAATCCAATACAATAAAATACAATACTTTTGTTATTTTAATGAACAAATGGAAATAAATTAAATATAAAAAAAATATATAAAAAAAAAAAAATATATATATATATATATATATATATATATACACATTAAAAGTGCAATAATATGTATATACATATATGCATAACATTGTGCAAGGAATGTCTTTGTGCTATAAACAGTATTTGAGGTCTGGGCATGTCATTTGTCAGTGAAGTCATTTTTTCTTTTCCTCAATCCACCTCTGCTTCTCAGCCTCATAGAATGGAGACTGCTGAAAGTCTTTCCATGAAATGTCTGCACTCATTCCCTGAGCCTGATAAAGGGAAAACACTTTAGCAGGACAGTAAATGTATTTACCTGCCACTGCAGGGAAACCAGTGTGAATATGAGGACTGTTGGGTGCTTGTTTCAGTGGCAGGTGGCAGAATCTGCACAGACGACCAGTAGGATGCTCCACTACTGACTTTCTCTTGCTTCTCTCCTCAATCACCCTCCTATTTACTGCCCCTCTCTGCTTCGAGGACTCCAGTTCTCGCTGAAAAAAAGGAGTCTCTGCAAAGTCTTCAAGGGGCATTCTGGGGTTGGTCAGGCCCTCTGCTGAATATGTGTCAAAAACATTCTTGGGGCAGTAGAAGTATTTAACATCACCACCTTGATAAAAGAAATGTATTGAGGTGCCATCACCCATGTATCGAGACTTAGGCTGACCACAGGCTAAACAGGATCTAGTGTGCTTTTTTTGCAGCATATGCTGTTGTTCCACCTGTCGACCACCTGTCTTAATGGGTCCAGTCCGAGCAGCACAGGGAGAAGCAGCTAAAGGCAGTGGTGGTGTGCTTGGCAGTTCTAAAAGAGATTCACAAAATTATTAAACGAAGTATTTGTTTTGTGTGCATAGATTAGGCAAACAGATTACACACATTGGCGCCTGTATGAATAATATAATTACCTGTATCTAAAAGAAACTCCTCAGATGTTTTTTCCTTCACTGTCACAGCACTCGGAGTAGAAAAACATTGAAAAATGAGAGTCTGGGGGGTAGCCTCTGGTTCAGCAGCAAGAGGGGTCTCAGCAGAAGAGGAATCCTCTAAGCATTTCTGAAATTCAGCAGAATTAGTGTAATATTACACTATTTATACACTTTACACTTTATAAATTATAAAGTATTTGTTTTTTAAAAAAAAGTCTGTTATCAAAGAACTTTAAAGGCTTACCTGAGATGGAAATGAGAACTCAGTGCCAGATGAAGACTCTTCTTGCATCCCTAGGTCTGTCTTCCTGCTTTTGTGTTTGTCAAAGTCAAGAGGCACAGGTCGACAGCCTGGCTCCACATATTGTAGGCCAAACCTCTCTCTTGTGTCCCAGCTGGAGATGTGGAAGGCTGGATATTTGGGTTGCCCAGTCACTCTTATAGATGCCCTATTTAACTCCATCATCAAAACAGGGTCAAACACTCCAGGTAAGACAAGCCCAGGCTGTTTCAGGTCCACCAGCCGCTGATAATTCCAGCGTGCGACACCAGTCACACCCTGCGCCTGGAACAGCTCAGGAGAGACGCGATTACCCGTTACCCACTGAGCCTGGGGGAAATGAAACCCCTCTTGCTGTGAAGTACCTCTGACAGGGATCCAGATGGCCACAGCAGCTCCTTCACCCTTGACATGATTCAGTTGTAGCGTTCCACCATGTCTGTAGAGGATTTCTTCCTCCACCTCAGGGTCACTCAGGCAGCCTCTAAGGATGTGGATACGCTGAATCCACCAAAATTTTAGCATCGAGGGTTTAAAAAGGAAGATGTTGTTGGGATCCTTTGCAAGATGGAAATGGTGAAGTACTTCTTCCACTCTTTGGACCAGCTCTCTAGGATGTGGCACTTTTGTCCTGCAGTGCGCTCTGATGTGCTGCTTTGTGGGATTAGCAGGCTCAATTCCACAGAACTTGTATGCGTTCCTCAGTTTCTCCAGGTCACTCTGATCTACTACAGAGAAGGCAGAAGAGAGGAACTGGCAGAACGAGCTATACAGAGGATGGTTCTCCGAAACACATTCCCTGGTGAATCGCCGCATACAGTTAAACAAGTCTAGTTTAACCACCATGTCCTCATTGTACTTCTGGCAAGCGGCATTTACATTCTTTAGGTTTCCTGATGTAACCTCTGCCACAGTAGCTTCAGTGGTCCTCCAAGCTTCCCACTGCTGGTGCTCATACTGTCCTGGGTCCATCACTCTGAAAGCAGCACAGCAGTCCCTAAGTACATAAAAGGGAAATACATTTTTATGTATTCATTACCTTTGCTTACACATCTTGATGTGATGTGTGATGAGATGTGATTATTCTTACCTGTCCACCCACTGGTACTTGGCCTTGGGTATGGAGAGCTCCACACCATCTGCGGCGCCATCTTGGTTATAGAACAAGATTTATCTGACGCTTTTATCCAAAGCGACTTACAATTGCTATATTTCAGAGGTCGCATGCCTCTGGAGCAACTAGGGGTTAAGTGTCTTGCTCAGGGACACATTGGTGTCTCGCAGTGGATTCGAACCCGGGTCTCTCACACCAAAGGCATGTGTATTATCCACTGCGCCATCACCACCCCTATATGCCAGCAGCACTGTAGCGATTGGCCATCCCACAGTACATTGACGTCAAGGATTGCTCACTCTCAGACTGCAGCATCACCCAGGACAGGATCATCCAGTTCTCATTCATCACAGCGTAGGATGACATTGTACCAGATGAGAGGATCACTTTTCTAGCAACTTTGCGTGTGTGATCTGATCTGAACACCTGTCCAAAAGTTCCTTGAAGGAGCTGAGTGAGAGCTGCCTCTTGCCGGTGTTATTCCTGAAGCAGGCACTCCACCAGATAATGTGCAGACACAGACACCCCATGCCACCCATCAGTATCTTCGTAACTCCCAAACGAAGCAGGTGTGTCATCCTTGCTCAATGCTCCTGTGATGGTTTTCTGGCCATACAGCCCTGCTTCAGCATCCCTGACGTTCTGCACAATGAGAAGGTAAGCAAGGTGGGCTCTTTCAAACTTAAGGTGAAGCACCTCAGACAGCTGGTTGGCCATGTCATTAGGGGATTTTCCAGACTGCCTCAGTTCATCTATCACAGTTTTACAGATTGCCTTCTTATGGGTGAGGAAGGCTGGCAAGATGTTTCTGAATCGCTGTGGTAGCATGTCCACCCACTGAGGTTTATCAGCGAACCAGTATTTTTTCCATGCCTTATAGCACAGACGTGAAGCAAGGATGTAATATTGCCCACTAGTGCCAAGGATCACTCGGGGTCTTCCCACACCTGAGGACACAACATGAGGATTTGGACAGCTGTAGAGACAGGGCAGGATGTAGTTGTTTCTAAGCCTTTCATTTATACTGTGCTCAGGTTTCCAAATGAAAAAGGGATGGAGCTGGAAGTACTTTGGTGACGGAAGGCCCATGTTTGTCTCTATAAGCTCAGGCTGAGGTGGATAGCGCCACAAGACCATATTCATTAGGTGTCTTACTGGGTGTGATCCTGGCCAGAGCCCCATGGACTCCATCTCTGTTTTCATCCAAATTCTTTGATGAAGAGAGCAGTTCCAGTGGCTAATATCTTGCAAGTAGCTAGTAACAGGTGCTTCCGTCTGTGCAGACGTCAATGATGCAGGAGCTGTAGGTGCTGATTGTGCTGCAGGAGGTGGTACAGAGCCATCAGTCTGTGAAGAAGGTCTACACAGAGGATCTGGTGGACTGGGAGAACTAGAGACTGCATGTGATGGTGGTTAAGGCTGTGGCAGAACTGCACGGAACACAAAGCAAAGGAAATAAATGCATATATATATATATTTACATTTACATTTAGTCATTTAGCAGACGGTTTTATCCAAAGCGACTTACATTTGAGGATTAAACCAAGCGAGTCATCATGGAGAGGCAAAAACAACGCAAGAAGTGCTCAGAATACAAAGTTCAAACATTGCTAAGAGTAGCATAAACCAGACAAGCGAAGATTTCAAGAAAAAGGTTTTTTTTTTTTTTTTCCTATGTTAAGTGCTCACGGAAGAGATGAGTTTTCAGTTGTCTTTTGAATGCTGTCAGTGATTCTGCATTCCGGACGAGGGTGGGTAGGTCATTCCACCAGCATGGAACCGTGAATGAGAATGTTCTGGACAGTGATTTTGTGCCTCGCTGTGAAGGCACCACGAGCCGTCGCTCCTTGGCCGATCGTAGGCTTCTGGTAGGGATGTAGACCCGTAGGAGCGAGTGAAAGTAGGAGGGAGCTGAGCCGGTGAACAATCTGTAAGCAAGTGTCAGCGCCTTGAACTTGATTCGAGCAGCGAGTGGTAGCCAATGCAGGGAGATGAACAGCGGAGTGACGTGGGCTCTTTTGGGCTCGTTGAAGACAAGACGAGCAGCAGCATTCTGGATCATTTGTAAGGGTTTAGTTGCAAATGATGGAAGACCAGCTAGAAGAGCATTGCAGTAATCAAGCCTAGAAATAACCAGGGCCTGGACTAGAAGTTGTGTTGCATGCTCAGTTAGGAAAGGCCTGATCTTCCTGATGTTGTGCATTGCAAACCTGCATGATCGAGCTGTCTTTGAAATGTGGTCTGTGTAGGTTAGCTGGTCATCAAAGATTACTCCAAGATTTCTGACTGACCTTGATGGGGTGATTGAGGATGAGTCTAGCTGGATAGTGAAGTCGTGCCGTAGAGACGGATTGGCAAGGAGGACGAGAAGCTCAGTCTTTGCCACATTGAGCTGCAGGTGATGTTCCTTCATCCATGCCGAGATGTCCGCCAGACAGCTAGAGATACGTGCAGCTACTGTGGGATCGTCTGGTTGAAATGAGAGGTAGAGCTGGGTGTCATCAGCATAGCAGTGGTAAGAGAAACCATGTGCCTGTATGATGGGTCCCAGTGATGTGGTGTAAATGGAGAAGAGGAGGGGTCCAAGGACTGACCCCTGGGGAACCCCTGTGGTCAGTCGATGTGCTTTGGATATCTCGCCTCTCCATGCGACCCTGAATGACCTACCTGTGAGATAGGGCTCAAACCAGTAGAGGGAAGTTCCAGTGATGCCCAGTGATGAGAGGGTGGACAGAAGGATCTGATGATTCACAGTGTCGAAGGCAGCAGACAGGTCTAGGAGAATGAGAACTGATGATTTGGAAGCAGCTTTAGCGATCCGCAGGGCTTATATAAGTATATATATATATATATATATATATATATATATATATATATATATATATATATATATATATATATATATATATATATATATATATATGCGTGTATAACACATTTAATGCACGTGTGTTTAACTATCTTTACTGTTTTTGTTCAAGTAGCTGGGAACAGGGGTTTCAGTCATTGCAGACGGCATTGCTGCAGGAGCTGTAGGTGCTGATTGTGCTGGTTGAGGTGGTATAAAGCCTTCACCCTGTGAAGAAGGCCTACACACAGGAGCTGATGTTGATGGAGGCTGCGGCAGAGCTGCAAGGAAAAGCACAGGGAGGAAATTAAAAACATATTAAAACACTGAATGTACATGATATGTATTTGATTGTCTTGACTACATTAAATGACTAATCATTATTTATTATTTTATTCTATGTATTTTGTTATTTATTCTAGTAATGCACATTCTGATAATGTTCAAATGTCTGTAAGTAAACAGTCCACTTTTTCACAACAAATAAAAACAGTTTAAATAGCATGCATACAATTCATGAAGTGCAATCACCCTCACCACTGGTATATTCAAACCTTAACAGTAGTTAGAACAAAAGAACATGTTTTTTAGAACAGGCAAGAACAGTGCCAAAACAACAAATAAGATAATTAAAAATCAGAAATGGAGGATAAGTCTGTATGTAACCAAATAAGCCTGCAAAACTGATGTGTAAAGTAACCTGTTGTAGATAAGACTGTGGATCCTGTGGCTGCAGATGAAACTAAAAATTAAGCATTATAATTTGAGCGTTTTCTCTCCAGTATGTACAATTTTATACCAATTTTATAAGAATTTGACATGGGTATATATAACACACATGACACGATACTTGATTTACTTACTCAGCTGTGTGAGATATTTTGTTGGAGAAATACTCAGCATCATCCTCTCCAGTTCTTCATCCTCCTCCATTACTATAAAATATAACAAATGCATCAGTAGCTAGGCAGGCTTTAAGAATCAATATAAGCAAACTTGCATGAATTTTATTAACTCACCAGGCTGATCAGAGTCAGTAATGGAAGGAACAGGTGGTCTTGCAGCGGAAGCTGATGGTGAGGGCATCGGAGGAGTGTTTTTGGTCATCTGTTTTTGCTGCTGTTTTAAAAGATACTGCTGCAAATTGTACATTTTGCTGCCTGGCACACACTTCTGCCTCATTATAAAGAAAGCATATCCGTCTGCCCTGGTATCCCAAATCTTCCTCCAAGTGTCTTGTGCTCTGGATCCAAATCCAACAGTATTGTCATCCTCTGTCAAAACTGGCACTGCGTCTGGCCTTTGAGACAGATACTGTTTAAGATCTTCAATTTCCTTGAAGCTTCTTGAATACTCAAGAAAGGAAATGAGGCTATCCTTGCATGGACCCTCTGGGTTGAACTGCCCAGCCTGTTCTTCTTCCTCAACCTTATCGGACAGGTACAAAGCATAGCTGACATCATTCTCTAATAACCACTTGAAAGACTTGCCCTTGTACTTGCCGAACTGAAGAATGCATTCTCCCAACACCTCTTGCTTGTCAGAGACATCCCCTCCTCTATGTAACACAACAGAACGGGCGTTCAACTTGACCAGATCTTCTCTTTGAGGTGTTGACTTGTCCTGCAGTAAGGGGTTGTCTTTAATTCTTTTTGCCTCTTCTGATGGGTCCCGGCGTAAATGGCCCGACGGGCCTTTCCTGAAAGACACTTTGACTTTCCCTGGGAAGAACACTGTTTTCTTCATGATGCTGTTCTGAAATCAGAATGTATTCATTAGCGTCTCAGCATAAGCATTTAAATACTTACAGTAACAAAATGAAATAAGACAGTTAATACTAAAGCATCAGTGATATATATAAAAGAGTTATTTTACAATGCTATAATATTCCATAATATTACTGTTTCTTAACTGAATAAATGCAGCCTTAGAGCACGTACTGTTTATTAAATTTGCATTATTTAATATTCATTATTTAAATTGCTTTAAAAATGTTTATATGTATATATAAAAAGTTAACAAGTTAACTAATTAAAAATGTTAAATTATACCATTAAATTGTACACATATATATATATTTGTTTGTAATTTAAATGTAATATATGTGTGTGTCTGATATTAATTACATTATAGGAGGACCAAACCCGCAGAAATTAAATTAATAAATAAACATGTAAACAAATAAAAAGATAAATTTGATAATAGGAAAATAAATAAAGGAATAAACGACTTGATAAAATAAATATGATTTATTCTTTATCAAACTAATTTTTGTATTATTTCCCTTAATTTATTTTCTGCTTTTATTTATTTGCTAATTAATATTTATATTTGGTAAGCAAAACCAACCAATCTAATTATCATGCACATCAAAAAAATGTAAGAATAGATATAAAACTAAAGAAAGAAAAATAAAAATAAATAAAGATTAAAATAAATAAATCTGAAAATAAATACATATTGGAATAAATAAATATACAAATAAATGAATGCATAAATAAATATAAGAATAAATGGAAAAAACAAATAAATAAAATAATAAATAAATACAATTAAAAATAATACAAATACATTAAAATATAAAAGCAAAAAATTATAAATTAGGGGAAAAATATACAAAAATACATTTGATTAAAATGAATCATATTTATTTTATCAAGTCGTTTATTCCTTTATTTATTTTCCTATTATCACATTTATTTATCTATCTATTTATTCATTTATTTATTCATTCATTTTTAATTGCAGGTTTGGTCCTCCATACTACTGCACATTACATCTTACTCCACTGTTAACATATATTTTAAGCATAGTAAGAGATTATGATGAAACATTCACCTTTACAAACAAAGATACTCTTATAAAATAACAGCTGTATTCACAACGAGGAGTTTACTGTTTCTTATCGTCACAATCCATTCAACATGATAACAATACGATTACATGACAATATACATGCAATTTAAATTATAAAATATTTGAATAATAATGTATATGCGGTCACCTGAGGGAAAATCTGTCTGCAGGTAGTTTAGACAGCAACAAAACAAAACAAGTTTGCTGACAAGTCGGTAAACAAATATCTCTCCGTTCGTAAAACGGGTCTCCCCTCCTCCACTGCGAATGACTGACAGATGACACTATGCTTTTTAAACTACCCGCCACGGAAAAGCGAAACAGGAAGTCTACGTGTGGCCAAAGGTATATTGCATCCGTAGTGTTAAGCACTACCATAGAGAATGAGTGGGAAAAGTTAAGGGAAGTTAAGCTTAACCATTTTCGACTCCCGCCGCGAAAGGTCCTCAGTTCAAAACTGGCCGGAAACAAGTGGAGGCATTTTAAATATAAATGCTGCAATTTGCTACAAACCCTTACTTTTGAGACAGTTGAAGGCCATCACACGCGAAAGTTCTAAACTGGGCGGAAACTGTGGGTGGTTTTTGTAAAAATTTCATATGCGATTTTCTGTTGAGCAGGTCAGTACACTTGCAGGGATGTTTGTGGTTCAATCTCTTTAGAAAAGGACAAAAATAAAACAAATGACCATTGAGGTTTCCTGTACAGTAATAAAAAATGTTTTGTCTGCCAACAAAATTAGCAGCTTTTGCCATGTTAAAAACACTGGGCAGTCTATAGTTTAATTTGCTTTTGAACAAGCGTACCCTAGAAGAGGTGGGACTGACATACAAACCAAGTTTCCGTAGTGTAGTGGTTATCATGTTAGCTTTACATGCGAAAGGTTCTCAGTTCTAAACCCGGCGGAAACAAGTGGAGGCATTTTAAATATAAATGCTGCAATTCGCTACAAAACCCTTACTTTTGAGACAGATGAAGGCCATCGTACCAAGGAGCTGTAGGTAGACTGCCATGCCGAATGACCTCTATACTGTTGTTTGTGGAATTTACAGACTGTCACACTGCTTGCAGGGCAGATTATGGGAAGGAGCCATCTTCTAAAAATACTATACTATACTACTATACTATACCTCGACTATACTAACGAGGAGTTGTAGAGACCGGTAGATGTACCCGATCAGAGCGACTTCCAGGAACGGCGTCATGTGTCAAATATGAAGTGTCTGTATAAAACGTGTTACATTATTAAATTAGAGACCTTGTTTTTTAATATGGAGCCTGGTAGGTCAAGTCAATAAGTTCATGCAATTTTTTTTAAGTGCCAGGTCCAAACAAAGAGAGTTTCAGTTCATCTGCACCTGCCAGCTGCTAATGTATTGCAAAATTTCTTTTCTGAACGCACAACAGGGCTTCCAGCCTACATCCAACGGTCTTGCGTTGGTGGTATAGTGGTGAGCATAGCTGCCTTCCAAGCAGTTGACCTTGGTTCGATTACCTGCCAACGCATTGCATTTTGCTCAAGCTGTCGTTAAAACAGATGTCCGGGGACCCTGGCCTGCTCCTCCTGTAACTCGTTTGCTGCAGCAAAACTTTTGTACTGGTCTTTTGGCAGCAGTAAAGGACTGGATCTCCCCGTCGGGGAATCGAACCCCGGCCTTACGCTTGACAGGCGGAGATACTTTCCAATATACTAACAAGGAGTTGCAGAGACAGGTTGTCGCCCCCGATCAGCGCGACTACAGCTCGCTACAAACAGCCTTCCCATTTCCAGGAACAGCGTCATATTAGCTCAACGCTTCACAGAAGCCAGTGAATCCAAAAAAATAATCTAATACCATTTAAATATGAAGTGTCTGTATAAAAAGTCTCACATTTTTAAATTAAATACCTTGATTATGAGAATTCTTCCTGTATGGGTTCGATTCCTGGGTCTGTCCATTCTTGCTGTATGGGTTCGATTCCCGGCCAACGAATTGCATTTTTCTCAAGCTGTCTTTAAAACAGTCGTCCGGGGCCCCTTGCCAACTTCTCCTGTAACTTGTTTGATGGAGCAAAACTTTTGTTAAGGTCTTTTGGCAGCAGTAAAGAACTGGATCTCTCCATCAGGGAATCGAACCCCAGACTTACGTGTGACAGGCGGAGATACTTTCCACTATACTAACGAGGAGTTGCAGAGACAGGTAGTTGTCCCCGAACAGCGCAATTTCCAGGAACAGCGTCATGCATCATTTTACCTCAACGCTTCACAGAAGCCAGTGAATCCAAAAAATAATCTAATACCGTTTAAATATGAAGTGTCTGTATAAAACGTGTTACATTATTATATTAGAGACCTCTTTTTTAATATGGTGCCTGGTAGGTCAGGTCAATAAGTTCATGCAATTTTTTTAAGCCTACATCCAATTGTCTTGCGTTGGTGGTATAGTGGTGAGAATAGCTGCCTTCTAAGCATTTGACCCGGGTTTGATTCCTGGCCAACACGTTGCATTTTGCTCAAGCTGTCATTAAAACAGTTGTCTGGGGACCCTGGCCAGCTTCTCCTGTAACTTGTTTGCTGGAGCAAAACTTTTGTACCGGTCTTTTGGCAGCAGTAAAGGACTGGATCTCCCAAGTGGAGGCACTTTAGACATAAATGCTGCAATTCGCTACAAAACCCTTACTTTTGAGACAGGTGAAGGCCATCGTACCAAGGAGCTGTAGGCAGACTGCCATGCCGAATGATCTCATCAATAGGTTTCTGTAGTGTAGTGGTCATCACGTTCACCTAACGTGAAAGGTCCTCTGTTCGAAACCGAGCAGAAGCAGCGGTTGGATTCTGACAGAAAATTTAAACTGTTTGCCACGCTAGGGGGGTGTAGCGCTCATTTCCTTTATATGCTTTTTAACAAGCGTGCACCTAAAGATTTATGTCTGCAACCTGAAGACGTGTTTCCGTAGTGTAGTGGTTATCACGTTCGCCTCACACGCGAAAGGTCTCCAGTTCGAAACTGTGGGTGGTTTTGCAAAAAATTTAGGGGTGTAAGAAAAAATCGATACACTTAAGTATCGCGATATTTTACTTGGCAATACTGTATCGATTTTCAAAAACGCAATATCGATTTTTTTTTTAGTTTACGTGCAAAAATATTCATGGTTCAAGTTTATGTTGTGTTTAAAATCCCTACCACTAGATGGCTATGCTGAGACGCACCACTAGTCTCTCGCCTAACCGCGTCTAACTTTTTGCTAAAAGCTAAAAACATAGCTATGGCTGAACCCCGCGTAAGACCGGCTCCTGCTGCATTCCGTGCTGAAGTGTGGAATTATTTTGGTTTCCAGAGTAAAGAGGGCTCTACAGATATCGACAAGAACCATGCGGTTTGTAAACTGTGTCTGGGAAAGATTAAGTACTCTGGTAATACCACGAATTTGAGGGCACATTTTGCAAGACACCATTCAGACACTCAGTTAAGCGAACAGCAAGCTAAATGAGTCGACCCCTCACAACTCACCCTTGTTCAAGTTCAAACGCACAAATTACCAACGACTTCAACTCGTGCAACCAAAATAACCCAGTCGGTAGTTTATTTCATTTGTAAAGACATGCGTCCGCTCAGTGTGGTTGAAAATGAAGGTTTCCGTTATATGGTGCAAACAATGGAGCCTCGTTACACTATACCGTCCCGGCAACACATCACTGATATCGCTGTGCCCAATCTTTACAAGGAGGTTAAAACAAACGTGCTGGAATGTCTAGCTTTAGCTGAGAAGGTTGCCTTGACATGTGACGCTTGGACGTCTAAGGGCGACTGAGTCATATGTGACTATTACGGTTCATCACATAACTGACGAATGGAAGCTGGAATCCTGTGTACTGCAGACGAGAGCGATGTACGACAGCCATACCGGAGAAAACATCGCTGCCGTACTGAAAGAGGCCGTTGCTGAGTGGCGTCTGGACATAAAAGATCCCGTCTTAGTTACGGATAATGCCGCTAATATGCATGTGGCAGCTGAACTTGCCGACATGAGCCACATACGGTGTTTTGCACACAGTCTTAACCTCGCCTCACAGAAAGCGCTGAAAGTGCCATCAGTGGATCGACTACTCGGCAGGGTCAGACGCGTCACTGCATTTTTCAGACGCAGCACCATAGCTAGCCACCAGCTTAAACAAAATCAGGACCTGCTATTATTTAACAATACTATTACAACATTATTTTCCTGTTATGCATATGCATTGCAGTCAGGGGCTGTGTATTTTCTGACAATTTACATTAAGTTCTTCAATGTTTCCTTTAGGAATCGTGTTAGTGTTTTTGCAACACAAAACATGTTGGATGTACTAGGGTACATGTTGTGTACTAGGAATAGTGCAAGCACTTTATTTTATTGACATAACAATGTCTTTTCTTTTTTGAGATTGTGTGATTTTTCAGATTTCTTTTTTTATGTATTGTGACAGGGTCTGTATTTATTTTATTTTATTATGGCTTACTTGAGCATATAAAAATGTGTTCACCAAGAACCTGTGAGCACAGTCCCAAACTGGCAGTTTGATTTTGCTTGTACTGAATTGTTGTTTACCTAAAGTAAACTTGTTTGACTTTTATGCACATCATGTCTTTTTTCAAATAATACTTTTTTCTAAAATGATACTCCTACTTTTAAAATAAAAAATCGCAATATATCGCATTATGCACAGTATCGGAATATATCGCGATATATTGAATCGTGACCCATGTATCGTGATACGTATCGTATCGCCAGATTCTTGCCAATACACAGCCCTAAAAAAATTCGTATGCGATTTTCTGTTGAGCAGCTCAGTACACTTCATTGACCTCTGTTCTGTTGTTTGTGGAATTTACAGACTGTCACACTGCTTGCAGGGCATATTATGGGAAGGATCCATCTTCTAAAAAGCACATGCACCTCATCAATAGGTTTCTGTAGTGTAGTGGTCATCACGTTCGCCTAACGTGCGTAAGGTCCTCGGTTCGAAACCGAGCAGAAACAGCAGTTGGCTTCTGAAAGAAGATTTAAACTGTTTGCCACGCTGTTTTAAAAAGTGTGCACCTAATGATTTATGTCCGAATCTTGAAGATGTGTTTCCATAGTGTAATGGTTATCACGTTCCCCTCACACGCAGAAGGTCCCCAGTTCGGAACTGGGCGGAAACTGTGGGTGGTTTTTGCAAAAATAACGTATGTGATTTTCTGTTGAGCAGGTCTGTACACTTGCAGGGATGTTTGTGGTTTAATCTCTTTAGAAAAGGACAAAAATAAAACAAATGACCATTGAGGTTTCCTGTGTTTCGCTGTAATCCTGCAATTCGCTACAAAACCATTACTTTTGAGACAGGTGAAGGCCATCGTACCAAGGAGTTGTAGGCAGACTGCCATGCTGAATGACCTCTGTTCTGTTGTTTGTGGAATTTACAGACTCTCACACTGCTTGCAGGGCAGACTATGGGAAGCAGCCATCTTCTAAAAAGCACATGCGTCTCATCAATAGGTTTCCGTAGTGTGGTGGATAACACGTTTGCTTTACAATTTTTCTGAAATGTCAGGACTTAAAATTCTGAACTGAATTGCAGTGCTTTGTCAACATTACTGCATTTCTGGATAAACTTGCAAGAGGGTTAAAGACTCTAGCTTGAGCCCGCAGCCAAAGGTTAGGTTTGTCAGAAGTGGGATTCAAACCCACGCCTCCAATGGAGACTGCGACCTGAACGCCAGCTGCCGAAGGATAGTCCGTCAAAATGGGGATAATGTTGAACGCCACAGCCAATCACGTCGACGCGCTATAACATTTGCAGCCAATTAGAGAGCGCCATTCTTGACATTATAACATTTTCAGCCAATCAGAGGGGGCCATTCTTGACTTTTTCCTTAACATTTTCGACATTTGACCAATCAGAGTACAAGGAAATGTTGATGGCACGTTTACGCTTAACACCGCTAGGAGGAGGAGTCAGGAAGCTAGCAAAGTGTCAATCAAATTGACAAACTGAGCCGAAGGTGTACGAAGTAATGACATATCCTGTGGGGCGTGTCAGAGGGCAAAAAGTTCAGACGTCGAGCATCACTGTCACGGAGGTCAGGTAGCATCATTTTAACGGAGGACTGCGAAACATATTTTCCGGTCACTTTAACGGTATTTTCGGACAATGTCATTTTATATTTGTATATAATTGTATATATATTATAATTGTAAATATCGTGTGTGCTTTTTTTTAAGAAATCATTTTTATTGATAGTAGTTTTGTTCGATATAACCTAACCGTTAGCCCCCCAACAAAAAAAATGTCTGGCAAAAAATCCCATAAAGCCATGTCAGATACTGACTGGATTGCAAGGCTAAAAAAGTTTGCCAGCACAGAAGTTTGGCCATCAAATGAGGGTAACAGGCCAGCTCCTCGACAGAAGAAGTGGCATGATGAGTATCAAAGGGTGAGTGTGCTTAGACCGCTCGGAATCTAGGGCTTCACCGCCTTAGACCGCTCGGCCATCCTGACATGACGGCCGGTGGTGAGCAGCATTTTTGCACCTACACGGAATGGCAGATGATCTAGAATCTAGGGCTTCACTGCTCACCCGAGTCAGAGCACATGCCTCATTGGCGCAGTTAGGCAGCGCGTCAGTCTCATAATCTGAAGGTCGTGAGTTCGAGCCTCACACGGGGCAGAATGGTGCTTTTTGATACACGGGACCGTGCAAACAAAGGAGGTGCTTTCTGTATTCCCTTTTATGCCTTTGTCCATTTCTTCATATGCACTGTAATTGAAATCCAGTGTTTTTTTAAGACTAATGTTGAAAAAATGCAGTAATAGTATTACTCTCATATTCTTGTCATATGTGTCAGTGTTGTTACAATGTTTTGTTAAGGCTTATATCATTCTTTCATTCTAATGGCATGTCTTGTTAATGCTAATGTAATGTTTTACATGACATTCCTTGAATCTTGTGTCATGACACTCCACCCCATGCCCCCAAACCCATGACATTTCATTCCAAGAAATTTCCAAGAAACCTTACCATGAAATTCTGCTGCATCTTCTTCCGGTAAACATCACAACATGTTATTTCGTGAAATTCAGTTGAATCCGATTCAATCAACATGTCCATTTTTTCTGAAATGTCATGACTTGAAATTCCAAGTGCCATAGAATCCCATACATTGCACTAAAGTGTTACTTTAAAGGTCATGTACTGCAGGTCAGTGTTACTTTAATGTTAGATAAAGCTATATAAGCTATATAAAGACTGTAGCTTGAGCCCGCATCCAAAGGTTAGGTTTGTCAGAAGTGGGATTCGAACCCACGCCTCCAGGGGAGACTGCGACCTGAACGCTACCTGACAGCTGTGCGGCTGTTTCACAACAGCCAATCAAGCGCGAGCACTCCATCATTGTTGAGCGAATGGCGTTCTCGGACTTCATCTTTGTCAGAGTTCCTCGGCCAATCACGCGTCGTATCTTCATCTTTGCTTGGCGAATGGCGTTATCGGGCTTCATCTTTTTCAGAGTTCCTTGGCCAATCACGTTTCGGATCTCCATCTTTGCTGAGCCAATGGCGTTCTCTGGCTTCATCTTTGAGAGGATTCTTTGGCCAATCACGCATCGAATCTTCATCTTTCAGGCGGCGTGGAGAGACGGGCTCTTTTTTATTCTCAGGTATACCCGCGCCGAAGTATTGCCGTTCATTCATCGAATGTCAACAAGTAAGATAAACTACATTGACAACAATACAATAATACATATTTCATTTTCTTCTCGTATTTTATGACCCATTAAGGTGTTTACTGTTATGATCTATCGCGATCTTGATCTGCTGGCAACCTCAGCATTTCATCTTAATGTGTTGATGAACTACATTAACATCAGCAACATATTTTTCATATATTGCTAACTTTTTCTCGTATGTTATGCTGCATTAAGGTACTTTTTAATGTTATGATCTATATATCTTGATGAGCTAGTATATTGCAGCACTTTTCTATTACACTATTTTTTGATAAACTACAATCTACATTAACAACAACATATTTTAATTTGCATTTTAAAATGTAAAGTTGTTTAGTGTCATGATCAGTCTTGATGTAGTATACTGCAGCACTTCTCATGTTATTGTCTCCAATGATGAATTACATTAACAATAATATATTCGTGGATTTTTACCTTTCAGTGTTCTTTAAGGTGTGTTTAAAAATGTCAATATCGATCATGATTCTGGTATGTTATTGTTTAGTGTTTAGTTATAGTAGTACTGTATCAAATACAGTAATAAGTAGTAAAGCGTTAGTAGCTAAAAAGACTAAACATGTTTCAAATGTTCCAGAGATGTCTAAAAAGTCACACAAGGCCATGGGGGACGATGAGTGGATGTCCCGTCTGCGGCGGTTTGCCAGCACAGGGGTTTGGAAAATAAAAATAAAAATTTTGCTTTTTATTAAGCTTGCAAAAGTGATACCACCTTTTACCGTGGATAACAATGTTGGCTATATCTAGTCCCATAGCTCCTCCAACGATTAAATAGGCAGAGACAATTTCTGATAGGCTTTGGGTTTTGCTCATTTATTCAAAAAAGTATTTTGTATAAAGCTTTTAAATCTTACCTCAAACAAAGTTGATGTGTCAGCAGTCCATTACCATTACCTATATCAATAATATTTATGTTAGGATTAATTTAGGATCAATTAATTATGGATTAATATATCCATGTAATTGACTATCTAATTCTAAGCTGCAAACAAATATATATATATATATATATATATATATATATATATATATATATATATTTGTTTGCATCTTAGAATTAGACAGTCAATTACAATTTCATCTGCGATTTGCAGTTAGGCTCCATTAATTAGTGTATAATTGTAAATAAATAAAATATATATATAATGTGAATATAATTAATTTGTGGCCACTGTGTGTATTTCTCCAAATATCAAAATATACGTATCCACAGATTACGAAGCACAGGTTTTATTTATGACCTCATTACACATATAAAAACACAAGCAAACAAAAACATTTAGAAATGATTTGGATTTTAAAAATTGCCAAAGAGACCAGTTAGTATTGAATTTATTTTTATTGGGTGTTATATTTATTTTTATACAGCTTCTCCTTGCTGTTTCTGCTCTCAGACTCTTGCTGGTGTACAGGGACGGATTGTCCTGATTAAATGTATAAATGTCTGTGAATGTTAGATTTTGGCATGCCTGTGCGTAATTAGATCGGTAAAATGTACCACGAATGAAAGATGAATTCAACCTGTTTTCCTCATTCTTGATTGTTCTTTTACCAGACCACAAGTGCTCCACCTGCATCCACTCCTACCGCTGTCCCAACCTCTATCTCAGCCCCGACCTTTACACGGCCTGCACTTAACTTATCAATGGTAAAGCATTATTTTAATATTTGAGTAGATTACCTCCTCCACAAGCAATGATCTCCGGAATTTCCCAATGCCTTTTATTGGTAGGCTGGAAGATTATTTGTGTATTCTTCAATAGGGAATTCATATCATCAAATTTCCAATGCATGTATGATATTACATGAATGTCAATCTGTTCAATAATCTCCTTCTTTTAGTTTACAAAGCCACGATTTGGGGGATCCATTAGTTCAGCAGCCAAACCCAGCCTAAATGTACAAAGGCGGATTCAGGTAATTTAAAAAGACCTTAATATGTTTCATCATCATCATCTTTATTATGGTTGTTGATAATGTACAATATGTATCTTTATAGCCTGGTAGTCACAGTCCGCCTCCTTCAGCCAGACCCAGTCTTTCACCTTCATCCAGTCCTTCTCATTCAAGCATTCAACCGGCAGCCAGTGCTTCTCCTTCTGCAGCCAGACCTCCTTAAACCAGTCCGTCTCCTGCACCCAGACCTGCTTCTGCAGCCAGACCTCCTTCTGCAGCCAGACCCCCTTCAGCCAGTCTGTCTCCTGCAGCCAGACCTCCTTCTGCAGCCAGAGCTCCTTCTGCAGCCAGACCTCCTTCAGCCAGTCTGTCTCCTGCAGCCAGACCCCCTTCAGCCAGTCTGTCTCCTGCAGCCAGACCTCCTTCTGCAGCCAGACCTCCTTCAGCCAGTCTGTCTCCTGTAGCCAGACCTCCTTCTGCAGCCAGACTTCCTTCTGCAGCCAGACCTCCTTCAGCAGCCAGACCTCCTTCAGCAGCCAGACCTCCTTCTGCAGCCAGACCTCCTTCTGCAGCCAGACCTCCTTCAGCCAGTCTGTCTCCTGCAGCCAGACCTCCTTCAGCCAGTATGTCTCCTGCAGCCAGACCTCCTTCAGCCAGTCTGTCTCCTGCAGCCAGACCTCCTTCAGCCAGTCTGTCTCCTGCAGCCAGACCTCCTTCAGCCAGTCTTTCTCCTGCAGCCAGACCTCCTTCAGCCAATCCGTCTCCTGAAGTCAGACCTCCTTCTGCAGCTAGTCCGACTCTTACATCCTTGGTGAGTGCCCATCTATTTTTTGTTGCATCTCTTACTTCCTGTGTGTGAAGTACATGTACATGTGGCTTATTCTAAAAATTAGGGGGTACATTACAAAAATTACTGTTGGTTTATGTTTCCCTGGTGAATTTGTCAACCATTACAAACAAATTGAATGTTAAACTTCAAGTAAAACATGTATATGAGTGTTATTTTTTTCCATTTAGCCATGTATACAGTGATTTTTTTAAAAATCATTTGAGAACCAGTTCTCAAATCTGCCTTAAATATAATTTTGTTTGAAGAAAATATAGGCTAATTATCATAAATGGACATGAAATGTCCCCTAATGCCCCTTTGTAGAATTACTTGTATGCAAACTTGAGAGAAACAATGTTTTAATATTACATCTCTAATCTTTCATTGCTTTTGAATCAGTTGGAGCATGTTGCCCCTTCTATGCACGGACCTGCTCCTGCATCCGAGCCAGATCAATTTTGGCTGCCCACTAAAATGAGGCAGACAATCCCCTCACAGGATCAGAGGTGGATTGCTTCTGCGATCTTTCACTCTGGCAGACTTAGGACAGACTTGAAGCTCTGGTATGAGCCACCCGTCCCTTCCCTCATCTACCACCAGGCTCCATCTCCAGATCGCTTTTTTAATCACAGGCTTCTGGTGTGGATGCCCTACCACTTGTGGAAGTTCAGACTGTTCTGTCCTGCATGTGGGAAGCAGCTGACTGGATATGGCCTCCACAAGAGAGCACGGAAGGTCCTGGACATCGACAGGTACTGCCTTATGGTAACAGAGACTCTCAGGTGTACTGTGTGTTGCCTGAGTTACCTGTCTACAAATCAGACTGTCCTGGACCAGCTCGATGTGCCCCATAGAAGACTTTTCCGTCTGATTTTGACACAAAAGTGAGTTAAAATCTACACGCCTTGTACAGAATTTTGTAATGTGTTTATAATAAAGTCATTCATATTTCAAAATTAATAATTTATTTTCTGAAGCAGAAATGTGTAATATGAAGTAAATGCAAAATAAAAGTGTTTTTTATTTACCATAAAATAAATTACATAAGCAAATCTTCTCTTTTACACAAAGGTAAGCTTGTGACATTCGTGTCATACGCATGCTGAGGGAATGGACGCTGGGCAACAGTCGCACAAGACTTGTCAAACAGCTGAGGGAGAACCACGGGGAGGAGTGGCTTGACCGTTTGGCGCACTATATGGAGGAGTGCGCTGGTTTTATCAACCGCCCCAGCCTCTTACCTGTCATGTGCCAAAAGCCTCCAGAGCCCATTGATGTCCCTACTAGCAAGTGGCTGCTGTCAGTTTATGGGAGGGACATTATCAGTCGCATAGACCACATCAAGGCAAGCATAACCTCCACGTTTGGGACCATTTTGAAAATGGACTCAACCAAACAGGTAATTGTTTGACATTATTACTGATGTTTTAACTGTTGTGAAGTTTGAAAATGATTTGTGTTATGCTTTATTAATATTTTTAATTTGGTTGATTTTAGATCACAAAGAAGTTGGCAGGCACAGCCAGGGGAACAGCACAGTGGGTGACTTCTGTTGGCAATGAGACAGGACAAATTCTTATCAGTGTCTTGACTGCTCAGGAAGGTCCAGCACTGGACACCATGGTCTCCGGACTGATTAACAGGTACAGCCAGGCGGCCGTGGCTCCACCACTGCTGCTGTACGTGGACTGTGGCTGCTGCATAGAGAAGGGGCAGAGCAAGCTACAGGCCAGATTTGGAGGATGGCCTGACCTCAATATCAGGCTGGACATCTGGCACTTCATGCGTCGGCTGGCAGTGGGGTGCACCACTGATGCTCATCCTCTATACCCAGTCTTCATGTCACGTCTCTCTGCGTGCATTTTTGAATGGGACCCAGATGATGTGGCTTTGTTGCGGCGGGCAAAGAGAGAGCAACTGCAGGAGGAAGGTGTGCCTGTCATCACAGATAACCTTGTGGACCGACGCATCACCAAAAAAGAGCTGGCGCTCTATTGCCGTCGGAGGACTCGTGGGGTGGAGTCCACAACCCGCTACCTTGACAGGCTTCTGCAGGAACTGAAGGGGGATAAGGGGAGAGATATGATGGGGGTTCCTTTGCTGGACACAGTGAGGATAGAGCACATCTGGCGTGTTTGAGATGAGGCATGTTAAGTGATCCAGGATCCGCCAGGTGTGTTTCTCTACACTGTGACGGGCACCACCACCACCAAGGGAGGATTAGTTCTCATGAAGTACAGATGTGCTAGGGGCTCGACCTCACTTGAATCTTTCCACTGCCACCTAAACAGGTTCATTCCAGGTTTGTGGCTCATTGTGTTTGCAGTATAGTATATATTCAACACAATAGAACATCTAATATCACTTTATATTTTCTGAAGGAACTCATTATCCCAGTTTCATGATTTTCATTGTTCACTTCTTTACAGGAACCAGTGCTAAAACACTGAATTTTCAGTTGTATCTCCTGGAAGGCCTGAACAGGTGGAACCGAGACCAGGCAGCAGCATCAATTTCCACAAAATCCTCCCCTCTTCTCACCTACGTAGGGCAGGTGGTGCAAAGCATCAACACCAACAGCCTAAATGTTTTTGGAGAGAAGCTTGTCCCCACCTTCCAACCTCCTGCACAGTACACTGGTAAGACTCTCACTGTACATTTTACAGCACATGGTTCTTTGCTAATGCAAGGGCTATATGTTTAACACACTGCATTCTGTTTTTAGGGGAGCTAATTGGAGTGGACTATCTACTTAGTCAGACAGGGCAGCCACTTCAGTCAATAGATGCTGACAATGAGCAGACAGACCAGCTGCTGGAGGAAGTAAATGTAGATGAGCAGGATGAGGGATTTGAGGAGGACATCAATGAGGACCCTACACTGAGTTTCCTCCTTGAAGATGAAGCTAACTATAACCCACCTACAATTCAGCCTGTTCATCCCTCATCTCAGTCTTCTGCTGCCTCATCATAGTCTGCTGCTGCCTCATCCCAGTCTGCCTTCTCCCAGTCTGCTGCTCCCTCATCCCAGTTTGCCTTCTCCCAGTCTTTTGCTGCCTCATCCCAGTCTGCCTTTTCCCAGTCTACTGCTCCTTCATCCCAGTCTGCTGCTCCTTCATCCCAGTCTGCTGCTCCTTCATCCCAGTTTGCTGCTCCTTCATCCCAGTCAGCTGCTGCCTCATCCCAGTCTGCTGCTCCTTCATCCCAGTCTGCTGCTCCTTTATCCCAGTCAGCTGCTGCCTCATCCCAGTCTGCTGCTCCTTCATCCCAGTCAGCTGCTGCCTCATCCCTGTCAGCTGCTCCTTCATCCCAGTCTGCTGCTCCTTCATCCCTGTCTGCTGCTCCTTCATCCCTGTCTGCTTCTCCTTCATCCCTGTCTGCTGCTCCTTTATCCCAGTCTGCTGCTGCCTCATCCCAGTCTGCTGCTGCCTCATCCCAGTCTGTTGCTGCCTCATCCCAGTCTGCTGCTGCCTCATCCCAATCTGCCTTCTCCCAGCCAGCTGCTGCCGCCTTCTCCTCTCAGCCAACTACATCCATAGACCAGTATGCACCAGGTTCCCCCACTCATGTGCCTGAAGAGCTTTTGGTATGTAAATTTCACAATAGGAACTTGCCACGAGCAAATTAATTTGTAATTCGACAAACTGATTAATACTACCATTAAGATGTAATTTCACTGATCTCTTTTTTTCTTTACCATTTAAAATGATACTGTTTTAGGCTGTGGATGACCAGAACATTCCAGGAATGGACCGGGTGGACAGACTGGCTGAGTATTTGGTAGAGCTGAGGACAAGCACAGGGTTAACACTGAGCAGGCAGCAGGTATGTAAACATTTTGAATGTTTGTTAACTTGGAAAAGACCACACAAAACACAATGTGACTGTAAAAACAGTGTTACTGAACTATGTATGCGAAATTACCAGTTTCCTTTTAACTCTGCTATGCCTCTATACTTCTATCCTTCTTCAGGTTGATGACATTGTGTGCTTGTGGCAGAGCCTGCTTGAATATGACAAGCAGCGAGTGAAGTTTGCTGCCAGACACCAGGACAGGCTGACAACAGGGAGGTTCAGGTCTCCAAAAAAGAAGGCTGTTTTCAACCCTGGAGTGGACAGCCTGAAACGGAGTGTGTTAGCATCTACAGCTTCACCTGCCCAATGGCCAGACTGCTGTCGTCTCGTGGAGGCCATTTTCATCAGGCTCTGTCGCATCCATCAAAGTCCGAGGAAGAAAGAGAAGGTGACGCTGAGTCGCTGGTCTCTCATTTTACAAGATTACCGAAAGATCCGGCAGCTGATCCTGTCTAATGGTGCCATCATGCAGGACACTACTCTCCAGCTGGTGGAGGTAAATCAGACCACTCTGGTTCAGTGGCACAACGGCAGGGTTAAGAAGCAAGATCAGACTCTTCTGCTTCAGGGGATCGATCTGCCTGACCCTCTTGGTATTGCTGCTGAGGCTCTCCCACCTGCCAGTGTACGTGCTGTTGCTCCACCCCAGGTCCAGGGAGAGCAACATATTTACAAACTGCCACAAAGCACAGCTGGGCAAGCTAGATTAAAAAGGCGCATCACTAGCTATACAACTGAGGCAGTCATACCCAAGCTGACAACCCTGAGGCCAATAATTCCTCGGCCCGTTGGCAGCCTTCAACCAGAACCTGTCCTTCCCAGCCCCAGCGCGACTGTCCCTCTTGCCTCCCACACTACCCCTACCTTCACACTGTTTGTTGTCCCCCAAAACCCTTTTCCTGTAGCCCCAGCCACTCCCAGTTTCGTCCTCCCAGCTCCTGCCACAGTCAGTCAATCTCAACCCACCGTCCCTCGTCCATACCACAGAAAGGTTGAGGCAAATACCTGCAGGAAGTGTGGACAATTTAGGACAGCAGCGACTGGGCACAGCCAGTTTAGAGGGACTATCTACTGCCCTGTCACAGAGACACTTACGAAAGAACAGTGGCTTGAAAAAGTAAAGAAAAAGAAATAGCTAATTTTTTATATATTTTGTATATTTTTTTATATATACATTACATTATTTTATGTATATATATATATATATATATATATATATATATATATATATATATATATATATATATATATATATACTCACTACTATGTATATAGTTTTATAAAGTTTTTTATCTTTGTGTGTTTATTACTATTATATATGTTATTTATTATTAGGTTGGGGGTTCTACCCCACTCAGGGACTTTTATTTTAATTATTTTATATGTTTTTTTTTAATACTCGTATTGTTTCTACTTTTGTGTGTTTACTACTGTTCTCCATGTTATATATATACTCTTTATTATGTGCATAGTTTAATGTTATATTTTATTGTTAAAAAATAAAACATTTTATTGTTCATAGAATTGTTTCTCGTCATTCAGTAATCATTCAGTGAGCCTGAGTCAAAACATTATTATAATTATTATTATTATAGGCCTATATATCTCATATGTATAGCACATTTCAAGGAACTCCATAGTCATATGGGTAATTAATAAATAAAAACGTATCGATACAAGGCCCCCACTCCAGAGCATTTTTTCACACACCGGCTTGTCTTGTGGATGCCATACCACCTTTGGAAGGTCAGGCTGTGCTGTCCTGTGTGTGGAAAACAGCTCACAGGTTATGGAGCCCACAAGTGAGCCCGCCAGGTTTTGGATGTCGATAGGTACTACCTGATGATCACGGAGACCCTCTGGTGCAGTGCCGCTGGTTGTAAGATGGGTTACATTTCCAGTGGCAAGACCATCTTGGACCAGCTGGATTTGGCACACAGAATGGAGTTCCGACTGATCCTGGCACGAAGGTGAGTATACTGAAATTATTTAGGCCTGCTCTTCTCCCTGGCCCTGCTCCTCTCACTGCACCTGCATCTCTCACTGCATCTCTCACTGCTCCTGCATCTCTCACTGCTCCTGCACCTCTCACTGCATCTCTCACTGCTCCTGCACCTCTCACTGCTCCTGCACCTCTCACTGCCTCTCTCACTGCACCTGCATCTCTCACTGCATCTCTCACTGCTCCTGCATCTCTCACTGCTCCTGCACCTCTCACTGCACCTGCATCTCTCACTGCTCCTGCACCTCTCACTGCCTCTCTCACTGCACCTGCATCTCTCACTGCATCTCTCACTGCTCCTGCATCTCTCACTGCTCCTGCACCTCTCACTGCATCTCTCACTGCTCCTGCACCTTTCACTGCACCTGCATCTCTCACTGCACCTCTCACTGCCTCTCTCACTGCACCTGCATCTCTCACTGCATCTCTCACTGCAACTCTCACTGCATCTCTCACTGCACCTCTCACTGCACCTCTCACTGCACCTCTCACTGCAACTCTCACTGCAACTCTCACTGCATCTCTCACTGCACCTCTCACTGCATCTCTCACTGCATTTCTCACTGCATCTCTCACTGCACCTCTCACTGCAACTCTCACTGCAACTCTCACTGCATCTCTCACTGCACCTGCATCTCTCAATGCATCTCTCACTCCATCTCTCACTGCACCTCTCACTGCATCTCTCACTGCACCTGCACCTCTCACTGCACCTGCATCTCTCACTGCACCTGCATCTCTCACTGCACCTCTCAGTGCATCTCTCACTGCATCTCTCACTGCACCTGCACCTCTCACTGCATCTCTCACTGGGCCTGCTCTTCTCCCTGGGCCCCTTGCTCTTACTCTTCCTCGTCCAGACATTACAGTGTGTTTTTTTCTGTTTCTGTGTCCAAAAACATCACTCCTCAAAGTCCTCCTTTTACTGTATAAGTGTCAATGTAACAGAAAAAAATAACCCCTGCCACTGAGTCTAAGCCAGACTGGAATCAGCTATGATTGGCCCAATTTACCCAACATAAATCAGCTGTGTCTCAATTATTCAATTGTTTGTTGTATCAGCTGAGATATATTGTTTTTGAACTGATATCATTGCAGAAGCAGAGGTTTTTATACTGTATCTAAGGTTGGGAATATTGTTTTTGCTATTGTGGGATGGTGTGTGTTAACATTTGTAAATACAACAAAAACAATCCATAATTTTGTTGGGAGGTATTGTCTGTTAAGAAAATGTAAGCATTGTGGAAATGTGTTCACTGACTGCATATTGTGTGAAAACGACATGAAATGTGTGCATGGTATGGCCACAAAAGACTGATGCTGTGCTAATTGTGTTTAGAGTTTTGAAAATGTGACAACTGGTTGGGCAAACGCTTGTTAGCGACTGAAAAAAACTGTAATTGACAATTTACTTCAATCTTTTATTAATCACCTCTGATGTATCCATAATGTCAGCGTGATGTCAATGCTCCATTTATTAATTTACTCAAAAAATAAATATAGTTCAGTTAGAAAAGAGAGTAATTTAAAAAAGATAATAAAGATTTATTATATTCAATGGTGAAATAATAAAATAAATAATACATTTCAAGAAACCACATATTCATATAATAAATACATTTTAACATGTATCCATACAAGGAGAAATATGTTTTTATAAAATATGTGTTAAGGCAAAAAGCACATGAAATCTATACATATGTGTTCATTCATTAAGAAAATAATAGAAAAGATATTGGGTGATTTCAACCTTGTCAGAGGTGGGACTCGAACCGACGCCGTTCACGTCAGTGATTTGCCCATGAAATATATAAAAAGGCAATTTTCTGTAAAATATGAATACAAATCTACCAAAAATCACACAGAAGGGTGAAAGGTGGGTTTACCTTTTCCCTTTCCTTTCCTTTTTTCTCTTTTTTCCTTCTCTTTTCTCTCTTTTTCTTTCTTCCCCTTCTTCCCCTTCTTTTTGCTTCTCCCCTTCCTCAAACAGACTATTGTTCCCCAGCTTTAGCTCAGTCGGTAGAGCATCAGACTTTTAATCTGAGGGTCCAGGGTTCAAGTCCCTGTTCGGCCAAACGAGCCTCTTTTTGTGGAGCGGTACGTTTTGTTGTTGAGTTCTTGCTGATCTACACTGGCCTCGGGCAGCGACGCTGCAAGGCACCAATCCACAAACGACATGCCCCTTTCAGCCAGCGTGTAGTCGTGGCTGAGTGGTTAAGGCGATGGACTAGAAATCCATTGGGGTCTCCCCGCGCAGGTTCGAATCCTACCGACTACGTTGACAGCATGCGCCTGCTTTAGTTTGTAAACTTCTGGAGACCTAGCTTAAACTTTATAAAAGGAAAAAAAGTCACTGTTACAGGATTACCCTTGAAAAGAGTTATGGTGGTAAGAAACAGTTTTGTCTGCAAGCTAAAGATGACAAGGCCCCTTTGTATTCAGGGACACGTCGGGTAGACCAGTAGCTCGTCGTGCTCGTATAGTGGTTAGTACTCTGTGTTGTGGCCGCAGCAACCCCGGTCCGAATCCGGGTCACGGCAAGATTTTCTGGGTGCCATTGAAATTGAGCTCCATGTCACCACCTCTCCTCACCCCGTCCTTCAGACTACTCTTTTTGTGCACGGCGCGTACCCTTGATGTGCTCTCGATGTTCGAGTGAATTGAAACTGGGACCTTCTTTGAAAGCACGAGCTCTCAGGTTCGAACCCTTAGAGAAAAGACTGAAAACGAAAAGCTCCTATTTATTTCGGAAGAATCTTGCTTCAGAGAGAATATGGTGCTTGTATATTTTCTAATCGCTAGGTGTCAGTACACTCGCTGGCTGTTACCTAGAGTGCCGCGGGCTTGCTATTTGCTACAAACAACTGCGCCTTTGACACAAGTTTACAATAACGATAAGAGCGCGGCAAGTCAACAGTATTGAAGCGTGTGAAGAGGCTTTCCAGACAAGTAGCAGTGAGTTTTTGTTCTTTTTCCTAGCATTATTTTCCTTTAATTACAATTATCATCAGTCTAATAGGCTGCATTCCAACTAATTTGCTAATATATTTTGACATAGCAGACGTTTTGACGGCCATTCTGAATCTTCGAAGAAGGAAACGCAATGCATTGGAAGACACTCTTTTTTCTGCGCCAATACGATTCATTTTGCTGTGCGTTCCCATGCAGCACGCACGCTTCTCGTGTAAGAGCCCGGATAGCTCAGTCGGTAGAGCATCAGACTTTTAATCTGAGGGTCCAGGGTTCAAGTCCCTGTTCGGGCGAACGAGCCTCTTTTTGTGGAGCGGTACGTTTTGTTGTTGAGTTCTTGCTGATCTAAACTGGCCTCGGGCAGCGACGCTGCAAGGCACCAATCCAAACGACATGCCCCTTTTAGCCATTTGTAGTCGTGGACGATTGGTTAAGGCGATAGACTAGAAACCATTGGGGTCTCCCCGCGCAGGTTCGAACCCTGGTAAGAAACAGTTTTGTCTGCAAGCTAAAGATGACAAGGCCCCTTTGTATTCAAGGACACGTCAGGTAGACCGGTAGCTTGCCGTGATCGTATAGTGGTTAGTACTCTGCGTTGTGGCCGCAGCAACCCCGGTTCGAATCCGGGTCACGTCAAGAATTTCTGGGTGCCATTGAAATTGAGCTCCATGTCACCACCTCTCCTCACCCCGTCCTTCAGACTTCTCTTTTTGTGCACGGCGCGTGCCCTTGATGTGCTCTGGATGTTCGAGTGAATTGAAACTGGGACCTTCTTTGAAAGCACGAGCTCTCAGGTCGACCCTTAGAGAAAAGACTGAAAACGAAACGCTCCTATTTATTTCGGAAGAATCTTGCTTCAGAGAGAATATGGTGCTTGTATATTTTCTAATCGCTAGGTGTCAGTACACTCGCTGGCTGTTACCTAGAGTGCCGCGGGCTTGCTATTTGCTACAAACAACTGCGCCTTTGACACAAGTTTACAATAACGATAAGAGCGCGGCAAGTCAACAGCATTGAAGCGTGTGAAGAGGCTTTCCAGACAAGTAGCAGTGAGTTTTTGTTCTTTTTCCTAGCATTATTTTCCTTTAATTACTATTATCATCAGTGGTGGAAAGAGTACTGAAAAAACATACTCAAGTAAAAGTACCATTACATTCCAAAAAATGTAGTGTGAGTAGAGTAAAAAGTACTTGTCCAAAAAACTACTTGAGTAAGAGTAAAAAAGTAGCTTATTTAAAAGTACTCATGAGTAGTGAGTAGTGAATACTGAGCTGCGGATTCTACCCCTTACAATAAACACTGTGCACTACAATTTATACATTTAAAAAAATTGTACATAATGTAATTCACATTATATTTTGTTCTTTGTTAGAAAGATTGAAGAATATCTATCATCCATCTTTTTAAAATGCATCAAATAGAGAGATTAAAAAATACCCAATTTCTCTCCAAAACGGTATCAATGTTAGTGTTTTGATAAATGAGAATCACTAATATTATCAATTACCTCACATAATGCACTGAAAAAGGCTAAGATAGTGAGCTAACACTAATTACACACTTTAATTCCATGATATTAAATATGTTACAATTTAAATGTAAATGCACATTGTTCTAGAAGGGTGGCATCATCCCTTACATTTTACACGGCTACATTTACTCACATTGTAATGCTGATAATATAATTTGTAAGGAAAATTTTGCATTAAATAGGGAAGTTATATCCAGGAAACTTTTACAAAAGAAACAAACACACACACACACACACACACACACACACACAAATGCATGTCTCTTTGTAGTCTCGGTGAAGGGGTTTTATCAGCAGCATCCACACACACACAAAAAAAAAGTTCAACATGAAAAATGTTTTTGCGCAAGTGCACTTGCCAAATGAATACGGATTGTAATGGATCAATCAAAAAACGTTGTTTATTAACGAGCTGTAGTCACGCACTGACAGAAATGCAGTACAAGTTAACCCCATGGTTCACACTGATTCTGAATCTGGCGGCATGGCGAGCGCGAGACGCGGCAGTGCACAGATCGTGACGCGCGTCTCTCTATAATGTGATTTTGAAGTAAATGGGAGCGGGAATTTACCGCCTTATGAACTCGTCACGCAATACCCACAGCCTCAGACCAAATGTTAGGCCCTGTAGACAGGCCAGCCTATATAAATATCATATTAAGCAGAAATGTGAAATGTACCTTATTAGAGGATTGATATCTGGATTGATGCGTGAAGAATGCACTTCCACAGCAGTCACGAGTAACAGCAGGAATAGGCGGTTAAAGTTGTCTATGCTTAATTTGATTTGATGACAGTCACGAGACCGCTTACTCCAGGGGTCTCCAACCTTTTTTCATTTGAGAGCTACTTTTTAAAAAACATAGTGGCCGAGAGCTACTCATGTAATACAATACTTTAATCTCTTAAATAATGTCTCATAACTCTCATATTAACAACTATTTAAACTGTTTTAGACCTAAAAGAGTTTTTGTAGGCTCATATGTCACCCTTAAATGTCAGAGAAAAGAACAGAATCAGAGATACATTTTTTTAAAGAAAATTGTACTTTGCATATTATACTGTAAAAACAAAACCTAATTATAGTTGATTTTATAGTGCATCTTAACTAGAGATGAAATGGCATGGAAATTTCATTTCATGATTATAGTAACTAAAATGATCACGGTTATCACAGAATCCTGTTCAAAAAGTACTAATACTAGCTACACAATAAAATCAATTCACCAAGTTTTATGTCGAAAACCAGCAAATAACAAATATAATTAGCATTAATATGCACTTTTTGTTACATAAACATTAAAATAACAACATTAAAAATGATGGCCAGATTTTAAAGGAGTACTGGACATGTTATCTACTAGTATGTAGCCTACAAGTTCAAACTTTTTTTGACAAAAAAGATTTATAAAAAGAAACCTTGCATATTTCAGCCTTTTAATAATTTTTATAAAAAGAATGAGTCAAAAAAGATAAACTACTGACGTTTACAATGCACATTAGCTTATCTTTTATTATTAATAGTAAAATTCGGTCGTTGCTATGCAACCATCCACTGCGCTCTCCACAATGACAAAGAAGTTTTAGAAGTTAATGCATTTTTTCATCTCACTGCGCCTGGAAAAAATGAGCGCGTCGCTTCAATTATGAGCTTCCTACATTTGAAATAACGAACTTGAGCGTGCAAAAGACGCTATATGTGAACGGCCCCTTGGCGAGCTACCTCCAATCAGGCCACGAGCTACTGGTAGCTCGCGAGCGACGTGTTGGAGACCCCTGGCTTACTCGATCCAATCACGTTGATGGATAAAAATAAAATACATTTAAAACAAGCATGTAACGAGTAACGACCACAAACAGAAGGAAAATAGCGGAGAAAAAGTACCGATACATCACTTAAAATGTACTCAAGTAAAAGTAAAATTACAAAAATTTTAAACTACTCAAAAAAGTACAATTTCTGAAAAAAACTACTTAATTACAGTAACGTGAGTATTTGTAATTCGTTACTTCACACTCCTGATTATCATCAGTCTATTAGGCTGCATTCCCACTAATTTGCAAATATATTTTGACATAGCAGACGTTTTGACGGCCATTCTGAATCTTCAAAGAAGGAAACGCTATGCATTGGAGGACACTCTTTTTTCTGCGCCAATACGATTAATTTTGCTGTGCGTTCCCATGCAGCACACACGCTTCTCCAGCAAGAGCCCGGATAGCTCAGTCGGTAGAGCATCAGACTTTTAATCTGAGGCTCCAGGGTTCAAGTCCCTGTTCAGGTGAACAAGCCTCTTTTTGTGGAGCGGTACGTTTTGTTGTTGAGTTCTTGCTCATCTACACTGTCCTCGGGCAGCGACGCTGCAAGGCACCAAGGCAAACGACATGCCCCTTTCAGCCAGCTTGTAGTCGTGGCCGAGTGGTTAAGGCGATGGCTCAGAAATCCATTGGGGTATCCCCGCGCATGTTCGAATCCTGCCGACTACGTTGACAGCCTGCGCCTGCTTTAGTTTGTAACCTTCTGGAGGCCTAGCTTAAACTTTATAAAAGGAAAAAAAGTCACTGTTACAGGATTACCCTTGAAAAGAGTTATGTTGGTAAGAAACAGTTTTGTCTGCAAGCTAAAGATGACAAGGCCCCTTTGTATTCAGGGACACGTCAGGTAGACCGGTAGCTCGCCATGATCGTATAGTGGTTAGTACTCTGCATTGTGGCTGCAGCGAATCCGGGTCATGGCAAGATTTTCTGGGTGCCATTGAAATTGAGCTCCATGTCACCAGCTGTCCTCAACCCGTCCTTCAGACTACTCTTTTTGTGCACGGCGCGTGCCCTTGAGGTGCTCTGGATGTTCGAGTGAATTGAAACTGGGACCTTCTTTGAAAGCACGAGCTCTCAGGTTCGAACCTTTAGAGAAAAGACTGAAAACGAAACGCTCCTATTTATTTCGGAAGAATCTTGCTTCAGAGAGAATATGGTGCGTGTATATTTTCTAATCGCTAGGTGTCAGTACACTCGCTGGCTGTTACCTAGAGTGCCGCGGGCTTGCTATTTGCTACAAACAACTGCGCCTTTGACACAAGTTTACAATAACGATAAGAGCGCGGCAAGTCAACAGCATTGAAGCGTGTGAAGAGGCTTTCCAGACAAGTAGCAGTGAGTTTTTGTTCTTTTTCCTAGCATTATTTTCCTTTAATGACTATTATCATCAGTCTAATAGGCTGCATTCCCACTAATTTGCAAATATATTTTGACATAGCAGACGTTTTGACGGCCATTCTGAATCTTCAAAGAAGGAAACGCTATGCATTGGAGGACACTCTTTTTTCTGCGCCAATACGATTAATTTTGCTGTGCGTTCCCACGCAGCACGCACGCTTCTCCAGCAAGAGCCCGTATAGCTCAGTCGGTAGAGCATCAGACTTTTAATCTTTTAAGGTTTTTTTTTCTATCAAATTGTTTTTTTTTTCTTTGTTATGCTGTAATATTATGGTCCAACATCTTGTGTTGTTAAAAAGAAAGTGGCTGGTATTCAGAACGTTCTTCCCAAATATTCCCAAAGCCAAGTCAGCTGAGAGGATTGCGCTCCGTAATAATCCTCTGTTTTAGACACACATCTACACACATACCACCACCCAACCCCAAAAAACACACCCACCCACCCAACCAACCAACAACCCAACAACCCAACACACACTTTTGTTTCTGCATAGATAACAGCGTTTTTTTTTTAACAGGAGTTTTGCTCCAACCCTAATCAATCACACCTTAAAAAGCAAATTAAAGTAAAGGGTAAAGCTACAAGCAGGTGAATTTTTTCAAGGTTGGAGGTAAACTGCAGGAAAGGGCTAGAGTTGAAAATCCCTGATTTATAAGATTTTTCTTTTCATAAGAACTTACATTTTTCCCCACAAAATGTTTTTTACTATCCTTGTAGGGACATTTGGTCCTGGACCACACACACAGGTTGGTATTCCCTGTTTTATGCGAACTTTTCATAGGCATGATTTTTATACTGTATAGACTCCATCCCTTTAACCCTAAACCTACCCATCACTGAAAACTTTCTGCAGTTTTACATTTTCAAAAAACATAATTTGGTGTTGTCTCTGCTCCGCCATGGTGCCCTGCTCTCCGTGTTCCCTTGTATTGGTTTGGTTTTGGCTTTGTTTTCATTAAGGTACCGCACCTGCACTTAAATACATTTTTCCTGTCTGCCATTCTTGCTTCCCCCATATAATAGTACGCATTACTGTACTGCTGTAACAATATAAATGTAAGTGTAATACAAGTATATAATAACACAAGTATACAATAATATAAGTGTAATACTGATAATGCAAAAGGTATGTAAACATAAAAACGGGATATTCCCAGTAGTGTTTTGTGTTGAGCACATCACTGTGTTGTTGGTTGTTAGACATATCTCTTCATTTGTCTTTGGGGACAATTGGGGAAAAAAATATATTTTTAGTCCCCTTTCTATTGACAAAGTGATGAGCTGAATCAGATGGAGACAGTACACTTTTAATGATCGAAACACAGTATAAAGAAACAATTACCTGTTATCTTAATGTCATGATTAATCCACACAAACCCACATCGCAAGCAAGCTTGGGCCGAATGTGGCCTCAAGCTAGCACTGCTGGCCTTCTGTCGGCAATAGCACGTATCCTTTCAGCCAGAACTGGGCATTGTGGCAACGGTGAGGGCCGATTGTTGATGGAAGGAATGTGGCCCAGATCAATCCAGTGATCATTTGGTCCAAATCAGGATTATGAATTTATTTCATTTGAAATTATAAAATTTTACTCTGTTATGATTTGGCATTTCAAAGGATACATTTTAAACAATACTACAGTTTAAAATATTGAATTCATAAAATAATTGTGTGATCATTTAACCATAATCATGCAATATTTCTGTAATATTGTTTATCGTGGGGCATATTTTTATTAATATGCTGTCATAAAATACACCAGATTTTATTCCTGTAATCCAAATCTTTGGAATGTCATGCTTTGTGTGACAAACTGTCTAATACAGTTCAACTTAGATTAAAAAGCAGCAAAGAAGAACCTGTTGTTTGTGCATGTGGAGTCCACCTGTGATGCGGCTGATTTTACTGCTTGCTGTTGAACTCACTCTGTCGTGTTCACTACTTCACGGGTGTTAAGCAGCAATGTAACGCAGGTTAATAGGCGGGAGGTTCACTTCCCTGATTGAAGGACGGGCCAGTCAAGAGTTGAAACGTGGACCAGTAAAAATCCCCAAAAAACGGTGTGTTAGAATCCAGTAATGAATGAGTACGGGCTATAAGCAGGAGCGAGTACTAGTTTTGGCATGTTGTCTCATCAGGAGAGATGTGATCACCGGAAAGATGCTGTTTCTATCCATTGTGCTGCGGTTTTAAGTTTGTTTGTTTGAGCTACTGCTGTACTGCCGCTGTATATGTGCGCGGTTTGTATGCCTGATAACTGTTACTTTGGTCACGTTGATAAAACCTTGTTTGCGGCCTGATGTTTAACGATGTCGGCTTTATAGTATCCGTGGTTATATTTTAAGTAAATGTTTGGATTTGGAGCGTTTCACTGTCACACGAGTTACTTCCTGTTTGCGGTGCCGCATGGGTAATGCAGTTAATTGCTTTACATTGATAATGGATTACTATGCTCAGCGTTACTACTTAAAACTACACTCACTGGTTTCATTTTGGGCCAAAACACTGAGAATACCTTTTGTGGTTTTGGGCGAATGGTTTAGTGTATAACATTGACATTGTTGTATATTTGGTGTGTGTGAAACTGTAGCATTTCTGTGTTTAAATGTGTATGCTTTGTTTAGTCATTTAGTTTAAACACTAAGTATATTATAATATTTATAATATTGAATGTTGATTAAATTCCATAATATATTATATATTATTCCATAGTGTTTATAGTATTGGCTATATTGGAATTTATATTTATTTATATTTGTGTATTATTCAGAATTTATGATATATTATGTATGATATATTATGGATCCGATACAAGATGCTTCTTTCCCCTCTCTCCCTGACATGTCTGCCGATCGCAAGCTGAAGTCCAAAAGGTACACTGGGGCATTAAACATGAACACCCGGCCTCTCTTACAGCAAAGCAGCCCAGAAAGAACCAAAGTTTACTCTAATCTCAAGCCTCAAATCAGCCTTGAAAAAGCACGGCTACCCACTTTCTCTGGTGACATGAGGGACTATTACTGCTGGAGGACTGAGTGGGAGGACCTACAAGAATTGGGTAACCCACAAGGTGTGGAATGTTTAAAAAGGTTCCACTTATTAAATAGTCTCCACGAAAAGGTCAAGAAGGATCTTGTCCTATCTAGCTGTGGATCCGCCGACGATATGTTTAGGCTACTGGACAGCAAATACGGGAACAGAGCGAAAATAGTCTTAATGGTCACCAACGAGGTCCAGTCTCTTCCCCCCGATAAAGGAAACAATCCAAGAAGAAGCATTGAATTGATCCAGGCTGTGGAAAGGGCACTGTGCAACCTCCAGATTCTTGGTGAAGAAGACGCCGTGAAGAACTGTGTTGTTGCTCAATCTCTTGAAAGCAAGCTTCCCAGTTCACTCAAGAAGGAGTGGATTATGCACAAAACTGACCCGGAAAACAGGTTCTCTCCACTGCATCATTTTGATTGCCTCATAGGATTCTTGAAGAAGCAGGAGGAGATTCTTGAGGAGTTGGAACAGGTGGAGCCAAGCCCTGCAGATAAAGGCCCTGTGGAAAAGGGTGCTGCAGAATACCCAGATAAGAGAGGGAGGAAGGCATTCACTAAATCCACAGCAGGTCAGAAGGACGACTATCCCAGCTGTACTGTCTGTGAAGATGACTCCCATGCCGGCAAGCTATTAGCTACAAGGTCTCCAGGGAAGAAGATCTCTTAAGAAAAAGGGCCCATGTGAAGAAGCTATGGTTGTGCTCCAAGTTTTTGCGGCCCCACCCCAAGGATGGGAAAGGATGCACACCCAGATACCTCTGCCGAAAAGTAGACTGTCGGAAAGGAGGGATATCGAACCACAATTACCTTCTGTGTCTTAAGCCACGACTTCAAAGAAATACAGCAGCAGTGAGGAGCAGAGCACCATAAAAATTGGTGGAAAGAAACTTGGCCTAACCAACAAACACGAAGAGTTTCTTGCAGAGCTTACTCCAGAACAAAGAGAGAAATGCAAGAATGTGTTCTCAAACAAAATATCATCAACTGTATGTGCCAAGGCTGGAGATGGACTGCAAGAACATCCAGTGGTGATGATGCTGATGGAAGTAACGACAAACTCGGGTTGCCTTATTGGCTCACTAATCGACCTCACATCTGACACCAATTATATCACCAATGAAACAGCTGATCGCCTTGGACTGTGCGGTGAGAATATCAGGCTTATAGTCCATGGAGTCAGGGGGATGAAGAAGACTGTCCTTACCAAAAGATATTCCCTACGGTTGAAAGTGAAGACACCCAAGGGAGAAGTGGCAAAAAAGTTTACAGACACTGTGTCGTAAATATGAGGCTATAGCACTCAGGATCCCTGACGACACCACATACAGCAAGAGCAGATATACAGTATAACAGGACATTGAATGAGGCGAGAAGCATAAGCACTTTACAATAAAACAATATAATACATTGCAGAAAAAAAGAGAAAATAAATTGGGAATAGGCTATGGTAAAGCTGCAAAATAGATAAAAAACAAAAGTAGGGTTTAAAGAGTTTTATGTTCCATTCCCCCTTTACCTTTAACAAAAAAATCTAAGAGGTAAACTAAATTCACAAAACTCCAAATGTAAAAAAAGGGTGAGGCTTACTTATGATTTGGATTGAACAAACACCAGATGTAAAGCTGTATGGTTACCTGTGTTGGGTAAGTTACTCAAAAAAAGTAATCCACTACAAATCACTAATTACTACTTTAAAATTGTAATTTGCTTACATTACTGATTACTGCAAGTAAAATCAGATTACTAATTACTTTACTTTCAAGTTACTTTGAAAACCTATTAAAACTACAAGAATACACTGCAAAGTGAAACTCAGTTCTTTCCGTAATTTAATATTGCAGACATCCCAAGTCTCCCAGAAGTTCCGGGAGTCTCCCGCATATTGATAGCGGCTCCCTGATGCCCGCTTCCTGATGCCCGCAAATTAGTTCAAATCTCCTGGAATCTAGAGTGAGCGAGCAAGAGCGCGCATGCGAGAACTGTGCTCCAAACCGTGTAGCGCGCGCACGGCGGAGAGGGAGAGAGCGAGAGACCTTTGCGTGTGTGTGCGTTTGAGCCTCATGAAGCACGTTCTCCGGTAATTCATTAAACCGCATGCTCATTAACTGACGCAGCCAGCCAAATGTGATTGGAAATGCATTTCTAAGACACAACTCTTTGCGCATGGGCGTGCGGTTTGTGTTTGGAGCTCCGTCGAATTGATTCATAAATCCTTGATTTTCTTCTTTACCACTCATTTATAAACAAGCACTTTCTGTTTTTATAGCATGTGAACTTATCTTCGATACTTTTCCTTATAAAAAACAATCGAATTGCTTTGATTTCGCTACTTAGATCCAACTTTTCGAATCTCCGCTACTAGCCTTTAGCCCGCTAGCATCGCACACGTGGCCTCTCGCCTATTGATCTCATTTACACCCGTTTCACTGAAAGGAATTGATACGGAAAAGGATACGGGTTATATCCAGGATTTCAGTCCTAAATTAGTAGTGATATTGGTAGTATCACTACTAATTTACTGTTCATCTGTTATAATGGCGAATATATCGGATGTGTGTCTAACGTTACCTCTGAGTGCAGGTGAGGACACATTAGAGCTGCATTCGGTGCTGTTGGAGCTGGAGTCCGTGGAGAAGCAGATCCGTGGTCTGCTAGAGAGGCAAGCCGAGCTGCGAGATCGGCGTTCAGCGCTTGAAACATCAAGCGCCGATGCTCACAAGTCAGTGGTTAGTAACTTTTTGACTCCGACCTCGTCTACTCCGTGTGCTTCTCTGCACAGGACGCAAGCACCCTGGACGCGATCATCCCTGGCTTCATTCACTCCGGCACCGACACAACACCATGGGCCCTGGGTGATTCCTCAGCGGAAGACACGAGCCAGGACCAGACCAAGAACCTCTCCACCTCTCCCGGTCTTCGAGATCTCCACCCGGAACCGCTTCTCCCCTCTTCGCGAGTCGGAACGCGACGACGCCGTGATCATCAGCAGTTCCATCGTCCGTCATGTCCGTGCTACCTCAGGTAAGGGTAAGGTGCGCACTCACTGCTTTCCTGGTGCTTGTGTTCTAGATGTCGCTGCACATGTTCCCGAGATCCTGAACGCTGACGAACGCGTCGGAGCTGTTGTGCTGCACGCGGGAGTGAACAACATCAGTCTGCGGCAGACGGAGGTTCTGAAGAAGGACTACAGGAGCCTGATCGAGACGGTACGCAGCACATCACCTGAAGCAACGATCATCGTGTCTGGACCGCTTCCCACGTACCGACAAGGACAGGAAAGGTTCAGTAGATTATTTGCACTAAATGAATGGTTAATGTCATTGTGTAATGAACAGAAACTGCTCTTTGTAAATAATTGGAATCTGTTCTGGGAACGACCTAGGCTCTACCGTGCTGATGGCCTGCACCCCAGCAGAATCGGAGCGGCTGTTCTGTCGGACAACATCTCCAAGACGTTACACACCATATGACTGGTAAGTCAAAGTCCAAATCACAGTCTTTGCTGTCCCAACTTAATTGATATAAGTAGTGTAGAACATTATATAGAAACTGTGTCTATTCCTCGTTTAGTGAGGCCAAACAATAAATCTACTGTAGGATCTAGGAAAAATCTTATTGTAATTAAACCTGAAAATCTCAATATCAGTGAACAAAAACAATTTCTAAAGCTAGGTCTTCTAAACATTAGATCGCTCACACCTAAGGCGGTTCTTGTAAATGAAATGGTCGCAGATAATAGTTTGATGTATTCTGCCTTACTGAAACCTGGCTTAAACCAAATGATTATTTCGGTCTAAATGAGTCCACTCCACCAGGATACTGTTAAAAACATGAGCCCCGTCTGATCGGTTGTGGCGGCGGTGTTGCAACAATCTATAGAGATATTCTAAATGTTACTTAGAAAACAGGTCACAGGTTTAATTCGTTTGAAGTACTTATGCTAAATGTTACGCTCTTAGATGTAAGAAAGAAATCCCTATTATCTCTAGCCTTGGCTACTGTATATAGACCTCCAGGGCCCTATGCTGATTTCCTAAAAGAGTTTGCAGACTTTCTCTCAGATCTATTGGTCAATGTCGATAAAGCAATAATTGTTGGAGATTTTAACATACACGTAGATAACACAAATGATGCGTTAGGGGCTGCGTTTACAGATTTATTAAACTCCTTTGGGGTCAAGCAAAACATCAGTGGTCCCACTCATCGTCTAAATCATACACTAGATTTAATTATATCATATGGAACCAATCCAACTGATATAGATATTGTACCGCAAAGTGATGATGTCACTGATCATTACATGATAACTTGCATAATACGTACTCCTGAAATTTGTCATGTTGCGCCACGTTATCGACCAGGCAGAACAATCCTTCCAACCACTATAGATAGATTCTCAAATACCTTACCTGATCTATCTCAGCTGCTCAGTGAACCCAAACAAACAGATGAACTAGAGGAAATGACTAGCAGTTTGAGCACCATTTTCTCTAGTACACTAGAAATTGTTGCACCAATTAGATTAAAAAAGGTTAGAGAGAAAACTAAAGCACCATGGTACAACAGTGCTACGCATGTTATCAAGAGAGAAACTTAGAGCGTAACTTAGAGCGTAAATGGAAACAAACTAATTTAGAGGTCTTTAGAATCGCGTGGAAAGACAGTATGTCACGTTATAAAAAGGCTCTAAAAGCAGCCAGGGCTGAGCATCTCCGCAAACTAATAGAAAATAACCAAAATAATCCAAGGTTTTTATTCAACACCGTAGCTAGACTAACAAATAAACAAACATCACCAGAGCAAAATATTCCATTACAGTATAGTAGTAATGATTTTATGAATTTCTTCAATGAGAAAATAGAAAGCATCAGAAACACAATTGTAAATGTACAATCTTTTATGGTGTCTTATGATTCAGCCTCAATTATCGCCCCTCAAGAACAACTACACCGCTTTACAACTATAGGACAGGAAGAGTTAAATAAACTTATCATTGCATCTAAACCAACAACATGTTTATTAGATTCAATACCCACTAAACTACTGAAAGAAGTGTTACCTGTAGTGGAAGAGCCTCTTCTCAATATTATTAACTCGTCTTTATCTTTAGGTCATGTTCCAAGAATATTCAAACTGGCAGTAATAAAACCTCTCATTAAGAAACCGCAATTAGATCCAAATAACCTAGCAAATTACAGACCCATTTCAAATCTTCCATTTATGTCTAAAATTCTAGAAAAAGTTGTGTCCGCTCAATTGTGCTCTTTCTTGCAAGAAAATGATATCTATGAAAAATTTCAGTCAGGATTCAGACCGCATCATAGCACAGAAACTGCGCTAGTTAAAATTACAAATGATTTACTTTTAGCTTCTGACCAAGGCTGTATCTCAATACTAGTTCTACTCGATCTTAGCGCTGCGTTCGACACTATAGATCATAAAATACTCTTGGATCGACTACAAAACGTCTCAGGTTACGACTGTAACCTATGTTCCCTGAGAACAGGGAACGAGACAATCCGTCAACGACGTTATGGGGAACGCCTCAGGCGTGACAGGTGTCTGAAATCACTATCAAATCACGTCAATCATATTGACCGGCGACAGCCCGTGAATCATTAGCGTGAATGATTAACGTGCGACCTGGAAGTATAAAGGGGCGCCTTGCAAACATGACAAATCACCTTATCGTCTGAAGGGACTGTACGGTAGGCAAGCCCCGAGGCATGGCAGGGAGACGTATTGTCTCGTTCCCTGTTCTCAGGGAACATAGGTTACAGTCGTAACCTGAGACGTTCCCTTTCGAAGGGAACTCAACAATACGTCAACGACGTTATGGGGAACGATATACCAACGCCGCCATGCTAAGGGGAGTGCATGCCAAGTGGCAGTGACAACTGTCAGGACCAGCAACTTCAAATGAAACGCTAGAACCACTCACCCTCAGGTCACACTGGGCTGTCAGTGACAGCATTCCCTACGGTCATAGCCCAAGCTACAGCCTCACAGAAAAACCTTCATAAACATGGTTAAATGAAAGGTCTACCTGGGCCGGCTCCGGGCCTGGAACCTCAGCTTCCAATTAGAAGGGGTCCCTTCTAGGGAATGTGGCTAGGGAACCCAAGGGAACCCCAGCCAGTCACTATTCAGGGGAACGTACTCACCCCGAAATGCCACCAGGACAGCCTGACCTGGCGCCAGTACATAGACACTTAGTCTGGCCAAATCCTGTCTGTCTGAAGACAGAGCCTCTGGACAAATGCCTTAAGTAAGGCATCCAACCCGAGGGACTGCGAAGCTGGCAGAGAACCACTCGGCCCGGATCTCAGAGACGGGATATCCCGGAGAGTATGACTCAGCATAGTGCTTTTCAACCCTTGCTAGCGAGGGGAGTTCTCTACTCGATCCATGGATCAACCCAGTGTCTGTGTTTCAAAACCCTGAGGAGGCCTGTGAAGGCCTAAGGGCTGATCTAACTGGGAGGCCTCACGAGAGGCCTACGACCGTCTGACCAGACTCAGGAAGCCGCATGCTCGTAGAGACCCTCGGTGAGGGGAGCACAAGGTCTGCCTGGTAGGCAAACCAGGCTGTAGGCAGAAAAGGTTCCGGGAGGGAACCAATAGCAGAGAATGAACACTTTAGCGAGCCAGGGCGCAAGCTCGCCTTCAGCAGCTGCCTATTAAGGCTAGCTGAAACTGATAGCAAGTGACCACTAGCTTCATAAACCCAGCACCACTAGGGAACGTTATAGGGAGGCCCGGAGAGGCCTACTACCTGGGCCAACGTAAGTGGGAATTCACCTTCAGGGAGGCCCGTGAGGCCTACTACCTGATAACCACAGTATGTGGGGTGCTCACCTTCAGGGAGGCCCAGAGAGGCCTACTACCTGATAACCACAGTATGTGAGATGCTCACCTTCAGAGAGGCCCAGAGAGGCCTACTACCTGATAACCACAGTACGTGGGAACTCACCTTCAGGGAGGCCCGGTGAGGCCTGCTACCTTACAACCACAGTATGTGGGGAGCTCACCTTCAGGGAGGCCTGGTGAGGCCTACTACCTGGTAACCACTATCTGTGGGAACTCACCTTCAGGGAGGCCTGGTGAGGCCTACTACCTGACCGTTCTCATTCAAGGAGGCCTGGAGGAGCCTACTACCTGATAATCACAGCATGTGGGAACTCACCTTCAGGGAGGCCTGGTGAGGCCTACTACCTGACAGCCACAATATTTGGGAGCTCACATTCAGGGAGGCCCAGAGAGGCCAACTCCCTGATAACCACAGTATGTGAGATGCTCACCTTCAGAGAGGCCAAGAGAGGCCTACTACCTGATAACCACAGTACGTGGGAACTCACCTTCAGGGAGGCCCGGTGAGGCCTGCTACCTTACAACCACAGTATGTGGGGAGCTCACCTTCAGGGAGGCCTGGTGAGGCCTACTACCTGGTAACCACTATCTGTGGGAACTCACCTTCAGGGAGGCCTGGTGAGGCCTACTACCTGACCGTTCTCATTCAAGGAGGCCTGGAGGAGCCTACTACCTGATAATCACAGCATGTGGGAATTCACCTTCAGGGAGGCCTGGTGAGGCCTACTACCTGACAGCCACAATATTTGGGAGCTCACATTCAGGGAGGCCCAGAGAGGCCTACTACCTGATAGCCAACGTAAGTGGGAATTCGCCTTCAGGGCGGCCGGGTGAGGCCTACTAACTGATAACCATCTTAAGTGGGAATTCACTTTCAGGGAGGCCTGAGTGGCCTACTACCTGATAACCACTGGTAGCTTTGAGCCCTGAGTCAGGGTGATAGTATAAGGTGGCCTGCTAAGGCAAGTCAGCTGGGGACTCGCCTATCAGGGAGGCCTGGTCGGGCCTACTAGCTAATAGCAAGTCATATTCTGCCATAAAGTACACTGTTGGAAACCATACTACACAGCAAAATTTACTAATGGGCTTACAGTAGCGCTATAAGGTATGTCCCACAATGTTGGGACTCACCTCCGAGGAGGCCTGTTTAAGGCCTACTACCCATCAGTGAGTCAACTGCCCGAACCACCAAGGCCAACCACGTAAAGTGAGCTGGCCTACAGTGCCCTCTGGGGGGCTGTCCAATCAAGGAGGCCTGCTGAGGCCTACTACCTAATGGCGCAGCCTTCGTTGGCAGAAAAACTGTTTACACAGCGCCTACAGCATCCTGGTGCCTAATCACATTTCCCATGGCAGTGTACTCCGCAAGAAAGCTAGCACCCTTAAAACAAGGGGAGTACAACATACGCCACTCTGCTCAACGGAGGCCCCAATTAGTCAGGGGCCTACCATCTATGCATGGGCGTCAGCTCAGGGCAATGCTCTGGCTTCAGGGGAGCGTACTTCGACCAAAGAAGAAGTGAAGTTACTTCATACTCGACCCGAGCCATAGTGGTGCGAGGTGGGATAAAACAGAACTGGGAGTGAAGTGCTCAGACCTACCCTGTATCACAGGGGAATACTCACACCTCACCCTGAGGTTACCAGGGTGCGGGCCTGCCAGCGGCTCTAGGGGTGACAGAAATGTATCTGTGCCCAACCTAGGGGAGTGGGGCTTGAATGAAAGCCAACCACCTACAACCTAGCGCTCGAGCAGTAGCTCAGCGAGGTGAGTGAAGCCTAAACTGGCGGCCTAAATCCGTAGGCCAGTTCTGCATGGCAGGGTCGGGCAGGAAACCCAGTCTTCTTCGTGAAGCGAAAGACGGCCTAACCCTGCTCAATAAAGACATATATACCACGGAGGCCTGTTTGAGGCCTACCATGTCCTTACAAACCATCCTCTGCACCACGCTGCATTACTCTAGTCACCCCAGAATGCAGAGAAGGGGGCGGGCCTTGGCCTAACGACTCCCACGGGAGGAGGCTGTTTATACAGGGATGCTAGAAACCAACATTCACAAAGTGAAGGGTCAGAGGAAGAAATGCTAATTTTTTTAGCAGAGCGCCTCTATTATCCCTGGCACAGCCTAGGCCAGCTACAGAGGTGGCCCTGGTGAGGGCCAGCCTGCAAGCATAGATCAATCTGAGGGCTCGGAGGAGCCACAGCCTTACTAAAGAATATAGTCTGTATTATTCCATACAAAGGGCTGCAGAATCGCTCAGCCTAATGAAACCCAAACAGAGCTCAAGGGGCGAAATACTCAGGAAGAAGTCAACGGACCCGTGGGCCGGACATAAGATCTATATGAAGCTCTAGCGTCAGTCAACACTCTAAGTAAAAAATTCTTAGAGAGAGACCAACTACTCTACCCTGAGGTGGCTAACAGCCCGAAGGCTAACATAGTTATCGTTCTGGCCACCTAACGGGGAACTTCAGGGCCCTAATGATCCAGGAAACTTCTCTTACCTTATTACCTTGACATGACCCCATAGCTCTATACAGGGAACGAGGTCTGTAGAGAGATACATCTCGGAATTTTAATTCACAAAAAATTACTCTTAAAAGACCAGTCAGCTCACCTGCGGCATGCGGAGTGAAGACTCGCCAGATAGTTCTTTATGACCCTGGGGTCCACCACTTTACATGCCTGAAAGAGGCGTTTCTACTAGCCAAGCCTAGGCGGGCCATTGGAACATCGTTCTTATCATAGGCCCAGCCCCAGGCCTGATGTAATGAACGTCTGGGGAGTCAGAAGAGAGGGGAGGGCTGGATTTCTTTTTAATGAAGCCCTCCGGGGAGATTATCCATCAGCGACACTGTGTGCGCTTGTGCTGGATAACCTCCCTCAGATCCCTCTTCTTGCGGGAGTCACGCCTCTTCTGCGCCCTGTTCCTCCACGGAGGGGGCGCACGAGAGGCGACACTGGCTCTCTGGCCCTGCCTACGGTCCTCGGACCGTGAAGGGCCAGGCCCTCCCGCCTGCCTGGGTGTGGAACCGGATCTCAGCGGTATGCAGGATCCTGCAGCAGGTCGGCCTGGTATGCCTGCAGCACCGCCATAGTGTGCAGGGAAGCACCAGCCTGAACCGCTGTCGTGTATGCTCTGCCATTCAAACGTGCTGTTGACTTTAGCGGTTTGGATGGCAGGGTTGGAGCTCTCAGTGTCGACGCCTGCCCAGACACGAGATAGTTCGCAAACGACTCGTCAAATGGGCGGCATCGACACATACCCATGCTCTGCGATCCCCTCAACATCAGCGAAATTAACCCGCTGATGTCGGTGAATACGGGCAGAGTATGGGCTCTTCCATGCCCTCTCGATCTCCGTGTGAAGATCAGGAAGGAATGGAAGGCTCACCTGAGCTGGTGGTGTATGGCAGGGGAGAAACCGATCGCAACGCCTACCGCGAGCGGTCTCTCCTCTAGCGCGTCGCCATGGCAGCTACAGCCTGTTGGCGGCGCGCTCCACAACATCCACCAGGTCTGCATACACGGGGCAGGGTGGCTGAGAGGGTTCAGGATCTACCTGTTTATAAACCTCCTCAGCCATCTCCTGCTCATCCTGAAGAGCAGCAACTGCAGGAAACCATTGGTGCCTGCAGTTTCGCCCTCGTCAGCCATCGAATCATTTGAGAGGTTTACAGTACTCTCAAGATGATCGATGAGCTCTATCTGGAAGCCCATGATGCAAGTCGCCGCTCTGCCTCGGCACGAGCGGGACCACGCGGACCAGACGTTGAACCTCCATCACTCGAGAAGAGGGCCAGACGAGAGCGGAGCGTTTTAAGAGAAAAACGCTCACAGTTCACACAGAGGATTCCCTCGAGAACCTCTCGTGCGCGCTCTTCTCCCAGGCAGGAAAAAACACACTTGTGTGCTGTACATTTCATTTTCTTACCGTTTCATTGAATAGCGTTTTCAAACAGACAGTCCCTGAAGACGATGAGATGATTTGTCATGTTTGCAAGGCGCCCCTTTATACTTCCAGGTCGCACGTTAATCATTCACGCTAATCATTCACGGGCTGTCGCCGGTCAATATGATTGACGTGATTTGATAGTGATTTCAGACACCTGTCACGCCTGAGGCGTTCCCCATAACGTCGTTGACGTATTGTTGAGTTCCCTTCGAAAGGGAACTACACTGGAGTTCAGGGACAGGCCTTAAGCTGGTTTAGATCGTACTTATCAGACCGTTATCATTTTGTCTGTTTAAATGTGGCAAAATCGAAGATAACGTCAGTAGACTATGGAGTGCCGCAAGGATCGGTGTTAGGCCCTCTGCTATTCTCAATATATATGCTGCCACTTGGTAATATTATAAGAAAACGTGGAATTAATTTCCACTGTTATGCTGATGACACTCAATTATATATTTCATCACGACCAGATGAGAACACTAACTCATCTAAATTGACAGAGTGTCTCAAAGATATAAAATGCTGGATGACGTGTAATTTCCTGCTATTAAATTCAGATAAAACGGAGGTATTACTTATTGGTCCAAAAAACTACCCCCACAACCTTGTACAATACAACTTTAATTTAGAAGGATGTCCTGTTACTTTATCCACTACAGTAAAAGATCTGGGTGTTATACTAGACCGCAACTTGTCTTTCGAAAATCATATTTCATATGTTACAAGAATAGCCTTTTTCCACCTTAGTCAGTTAGTTCATGCATTCATGACCTCGAGACTAGATCACTGTAATGCTTTATTAGCTGGCTGTCCTGCATCCTCAATAAACAAGCTACAGTCTTAACATACCTGAATAGGAATGGGAACGGAAATGCCAGGGAGAGGAGACCCCACCCCATTGGCCAGCCAATCCATACCCCAAACTAAACTAATCAGATGATAAAATAACTTATTCTGCCACAATAATATTACATAAAAAACAGTAGCAGTCAACTTCACATGATTTACAGTAGCCTTGTGATATTGTGGCATCAGTATTATGACAATCTGTTATTCAAATTACTTTTAAAGGGTTAGTTCACCCAAAAATGAAAATTCTGTCAGTAATTACTCATCCACATGTTGTTTCAACCTCGTAAGACTTGCGTTCATCTTCGGAACACAAATTAGGATATTTGTGATGAAATCTGAGAGCTGGGTCACTCCTCCACAGGCTTCTAAGGGATTTTCTTCTCTGTGGGCCTAGAGTGAGTTTACTAGTGTAATAGCGCAGCGCTTCTGTGTCGTTAAATAGGCTCACTATTGGCCGACGCTGGTCATGTGTGTGATGCGTGTGACGTGTGAAATCTTTCAGAGTATCACGGCACTGCATGAATTTCTTCAGTAGTATTGGGATGTGAAATTAACAATTAATATTAAACAATTTAATCAGAGACTCTGATATCAGTCAATCAGGCCACTAAAAGATGACTACTGTAATTCCTCAAATAAAAACCGGTAGTCAATTAAACGCCAGCTGGGCCTCTGATAGTGGCCGGGGGCGGGGTCAACACAGACAATTAAAGGCCGGTCTTAAATTAAGGCTGGGGAAAATTTAGTGTTGATAGGTAATCTCCTAAGTGCCTTTCATGTAATGACATAACGTAACATACTCATTTTCCACTAGATATTTCCCTCTAACGTTACATCTCATCAGCAATTTCGATTTTGGCACGCACTGCAGGAGCTGACCACTGAGGAGCGGATGTACAGTGACGTGACATCACTGCCAAATTCAAATTGTGCTTTCGCGCTATGGCTGGCGCTGAGCTAAAGACGGACTTTCAGCGCTGGTCATACCGTCCGTATATCACAACTATTCAGTGTTTTTAACCACATAATTTTTATTTTAGGTTTCAGACATTTAAATACATATAATTTATAGCAAAACAATACATTTATAGTTTGTAAAATACACAATGGTGTCTATGGAACCAGCAATAATTATTCATTCAAATATATTTGCCGAGGTGTTTTAGGGTGCTTTCACACCTGCCTCATTTAGTTCGGTTGAATCGCACTAGAGTTCGTTTTCCCCCTTGGTGCGGTTCGTTTGAGCAGGTGTGAAAGCAGCAATCGCACTTGGGTGCGCACCAAAAGCGGACCAAATGAGCGTACCGAGACCTCCTCGAAGAGGTGGTCTCCGTACGCTTTCAAGCGAACTCTGGAGCGGTTTGTTTGTGGTGAGAACGTGATCCGACCTCGAACAGATCCAACTGCCAAAGAACTGCGCATTTTTGGACTTAACCAGCTGCCGTAGTCGAACAAAATTATTATTTAGATTGTCAATAGCGCTCCCTTTAAGCCATGACTGACTTACCGCGTTCTGCACTCTCACTAAAATCTCATCATAAACCCTGAAGTTGTCTGCACTGCACAGTGAATTTCTTATTTATATCGCATCTAGACTTTGTTGTTTATGGGGGGATTTGCGAAAGGATAAAGCTTGTGCTGATTCTGAACATAATTTATTTTACTCTATTCTTCTTCCAGTTCACCGGCCACTTACTTTCATGTATTTTAGGAGAAACTGATGAATTCACGTGCTGTAATAAATCCAACAGACAGGAATCTCTTAACTGCTGCGGCCCAAACAAACATCTCACGTTACAGATAAAGATCATTGATAAAGGTTTTTTAAACGACAAAACAAACTCACTTGCATGTATTTGAGAATCGGAATAGAAGATAGTTGATAACATGGTAAGCAAGTTTGTTAATATTTAGAAATAAAAGTGCTACATCTGTCATACAGCGCTATTTTGGCTGTGGTGAATCACATGCCAAGCATGACGCGTCACCATGGAAACATGGGGGGGCGGGGGGGATCGCGATGCCGTCTCAACATAGTGATGTCTGTCAGCCATCGCGATAGATGATTGCATCGTCCATCGGCCCAATCCTATTATTTATCAAAAAGATGGAATTAGAAATAAAGGCCTGCCTCTAACAAAAGCCTGCTTCAAATAAAAGCTTGTTACCTCCTGTAGTTCAGGTAAATAAAGGCCCCGGTTTTTATTTGAGGAATTACGGTATACAATCATTAACAAGTGAACAACATCATCTAAGTTTCGCTTGCATTTTTCGCCATAACATTTGTGTTTTTTTCCCTCCACTAGTTAATGCCACATTGTGGCATAGTCGGATTATTTTAAATTTTGATTTACTTTTCCCTCCACTTGTTAATGCCACACTATCACCAATACATGACTAACTTCATCTGATGACATTTTCTCCTGCATTTTTTGGCATAACAAATATTATAAGAAATACACAGTTACAGCAGCCAGAGACAAACTAATGGGTCAAGAGCCCAACTAAAGCAAACAATAATCACCATAATTTACTTTCAATGATACATCAACATCTAAAGTTGGTCATGTATTGGTGATAATGTGGCATTAACAAGTGGAGGGAAAAGTAAATCACATCAATCCCAATGCTAACATTAGCACGGCACTCGGCCAGCTTCAGCTCATGGTAACTAAACAACAGAGGGCTCATCCGGATGGCGTTCACATCATCGCGGGGGACTTTAATAAAGCTTGCCTTAAGACTGTTCTCCCCAAATTCCATCAGCACGTCAAGTGTGCCACTAGGGGAGAAAACACATTAGATCATGTTTATTCCAACATTAAACATGACTACAGAGCGTCCCCCCTCCCCCACCTCGGAAAATCAGACCACCTCTCCCTGCTCCTCTTCCCGGCCTACACCCCCCTCAGGAGGCAAACAAAACCAGCCACACAAACCATCACAGCCTGGACTGAAAATGCTCTCATCCAGCTGCAAAACTGCTTCGTCTGCACAGAGTGGAGTATTTTTGAAGATCAGGACCTGGACACACACACACAGAGTCTGTCCTCTTCTACATCAAGTGCTGTATCGAAAATGTCACAGCGAAGAGACGCATTTAGATCTTCCCAAACAGCAACATAAAATCCAGGTTGTATGTGGTTATTAAGTCGTTGACTAAAAGTGATTTATTTTTAAGTGAGCGGATGTTTAAAAGTGCTAACTTAACAGTCTTACTTTTTGATAATCAAATAAACAGTCGCCCTAAGGGGTCGAAAGGTCGTAGGACCTCAAGATTCGTCACGGACGACCGCCGCGGGCCCCCGAATCGGGCCCCAGAGTATCGTGGCTCTAGATGCTTCCCGAGCCTAGTAGGCCCTCTAATCCTAACTGCTGAATTAACCCTAGCAGACACATGCTCCCATAGAGATCAATGGGAGACAGAGAGGTGCATAAAAAATAGCTAAAAATAAACTTGGCATGTCTCGACCTAGCCCGCTCGGTCTGTCGCAGAGGGCCACGTGACGCAACTTTTTGTCGAGTTTGGGGCCCCTCGGACCCCTGGCGGCCGCGCGGGAGCCACTGACACGTGCAACTTATCCCATTCATTTTCATAGGCGTTTGGTGGACATCCCCACGGAACGGTCTCAATAGCTCCGAATGGCTCCAATTTGAAATCTGTGGCCCCTCAGGGTCCCCTCAGACGGTCCACAAAGACTGGGGTCCGTAGTACCCCGTTAAGTGCGTTAGAGTCAAAAACAGCATCCCACCTGTAACCTATTTGACGGGTGCCCTAAATGCTGTCCGTGGACAGTCCATATTTAGGCTAATTATGCATAATTAATAGTTTTAATGTACATCAGTGTGTTGTATTCTGTCCACAGTGTGGTGTACAGTAGGTTTCACCTCATAAAACCACTGTAATTATGAATTATGGCCTATTAATGCATTTACCACGGACAACCTATTTGGACTCTGTCAAATAAGTTACAGGTGGGCCCTTACTTTGCCCAGCTGTAACTTATTTGGCAGGGTCCAAATAGGCTGTTCGTGGACAGTCCATTTTTAGGCTACAGTGGGCCCTTAATTTGCCCACCTGTAACTTATTTGACAGGGACCAAATAGGCTGTTCGTGGACAGTCCATTTTTAGGCTACAGTGGGCCCTTAATTTGCCCACCTGTAACTTATTTGACAGGGACCAAATAGGCTGTTCGTGGACAGTCCATTTTTAGGCTAACTATGCATAATTAATAGCTTTAATGTACATCAGTGTGTTGTATTGTGTCCCCAGTGTGGTGTACAGTAGGTTTCACCTTATAAAACCACTGTAATTATGAAATATGACCTATTAATGCATTGACCACGTACAGCCTATTTGGACCCTGTCAAATAAGTTACAGGTGGGCCCTTACTTTGCCCACCTGTAACTTATTTTACAGGGTCCAAATAGGATGTCTGAGGACACCTTCCTGTGCCCACCTGTAACTAATTTGACAGGATCCAAATAGGCTGTTCGTGGACAGTCCATTTTTAGGCTAACTATGCATAATTAATAGCTTTAATGTATATCAGTGTGTTGTATTGTGTACCCAGTGTGGTTTACAGTAGGTTTGACCTCACAAATTTGAGTTTTCCAAAAACTCACCCACAGTTTCCAAGAACTCACCCGCTCCAAAAAAGTCGAAAAAAGCATCCCACCTTTAACTTATTTGACAGAGTCCCTGTAAGCTGTCCATGGACATGCCATTTTAAGTCTAATAATGCATAGTTCTTCTGATGGGACACATAGGCCATTCGTGGTCACATAGGCGGTCAGTGGGACAAATAGGCTCTCTGTGGTCAATGGGCAGGGCCACGGGCTGTCACTTAGATTTGCCGTGGACGAACAGGCCATTCAAATAAGTTGCAGGTGGGATGCTGTTTTATATTTTGATGTCATGACTGATAAAAATGAATAAAATTGATTAAATATCAATTTTACGTTAATCTCTGGGCCCCCCTGAGCGATTTGCAGCATGGTACGTACCCCTTTGAGATTTTTTTGGGTCGGATTTTCAAGTTTCTCCAATCTCTTTGAAATTCACACCATGGGCAGGGCATGTCCAGATGAGCACAGGAGCGCAGGTTTCATCTCCAAATTGTGTCCAGAGGCTGAGATCTGGACGTCCCACCTGCAAATTATCCCATTCAAAAATTTAGGCTGTTTCATGGACAGTGGAATTTCGGGGTTCTGAAGGCTGCAAATCGCTCAGGGGGGCCCAGAGATTATCGTAAAATTGATATTTAATCATTTTTATGCATTTTTTTATCAATCATGACATCAAAATATAGAAAAGATCCCACCTGTCACCTATATGACAGGGTCCCTGTAAGCTGTCCGTGGACATGTCATTTTAAGGCTAATTATGCATAATTAATAGCTTGAATGTACATCAGTGTGTTGTATTGTGTCCCCAGTGTGGTTTACAGTAGGTTTCACCTTATAAAACCACTGTAATTATGAAATATGACCTATTAATGCATTGACCACGGACAGCCTATTTGGACCCCGTCAAATAAGTTACAGGCGGGCCCTTACTTTGCCCACCTGTAACTTATTCGTCAGGGTCCAAATAGGCTGTTCGTGGACAGTCCATTTTTAGGCTAATTATGCATAATTATTAGCTTTAATGTACATCAGTGTGTTTTATTGTGTCCCCAGTGTGGTGTACAGTAGGTTTGACCACATAAAACCACTGTAATTATGAAATATGACCTATTAATGCATTGACCACGGACAGCCTATTTGGACTCCGTCAAATAAGTTACAGGTGGGCCCTTACTTTGCCCACCTGTAACTTATTCGACAGGGTCCAAATAGGCTGTCCGTGGACAGTCAATTTTTAGTGGGCCCTTACTTTGCCCACCTGTAACTTATTTGACAGGGTCCAAATAGGCTGTTCGTGGACAGTCCATTTTTAGGCTAATTATGCATAATTAATAGCTTTAATGTACATCAGTGTGTTGTATGGTGTCCCCAGTGTGGTGTACAGTAGGTTTCACCTTATAAAACCACTGTAATTATGAAATATGACCTATTAATGCATTGACCACGTACAGCCTATTTGGACCCTGTCAAATAAGTTACAGGTGGGCCCTTACTTTGCCCACCTGTAACTTATTTGACAGGGTCCAAATAGGATGTTCGTGTACACCTTCCTGTGGTCACATAGGCGGTCAGTGGGACAAATAGGCTCTCTGTGGTCAGTGGGCAGGGCCACGGGCTGTCGCTTAGATTGGCCGTGGACGAACAGGCCATTCAAATAAGTTGCAGGTGGGATGCTGTTTTATATTTTGATGTCATGACTGATAAAAATGAATAAAATTGATTAGATATCAATTTTACGTTAATCTCTGGGCCCCCCTGAGCGATTTGCAGCCTTCAGAACCCCGAAATTCCACTGTCCACGAACAGCCTAAATTTTTGAATGGGATAGATTGTACGTGGGACGTCCAGATCTCAGCCTCTGGACACAATTCGGAGCTGAAACCTGCGCTCCTGCGCTCATCTGGACGTGCCCAGACAGTGCTGTGAATTTCAGGGCGTTTGGAGAAACTTGAAAATCCGACTCAAAAGTTCTCCCTTTGAGATTTTTTGGGTCGGATTTTCAAGTTTCTCCAATCTCTTTGAAATTCACACCATGGGCAGGGCATGTCCAGATGAGCACAGGAGCGCAGGTTTCATCTCCAAATTGTGTCCAGAGGCTGAGATCTGGACGTCCCATCTGCAACTTATCCCATTCAAAAATTTAGGCTGTTCGTGGACAGTGGAATTTCGGGGTTCTGAAGGCTGCAAATCGCTCAGTGGGGCCCAGAGATTATCGTAAAATTGATATTTAATCATTTTTATGCATTTTTTTATCAATCATGACATCAAAATATAGAAAAGATCTCACCTGTACCCTATGTGACAGGGTCCCTGTAAGCTGTCCGTGGACATGTCATTTTAAGGCTAATTATGCATAATTATGAGCTGTAAAGTACACCAACATGTTGCATTGTCTTCCCTGTCCACTGTACTGCATGTTTTAAGCAATAAAACATTTACAATATGAATTGTGACCTGTCAATGCATCGACCACGGACAGCCTAAACAGGTCCGGTCAAATAAGTTACAGGTGACAGGTGACGCGGTCGGCCGGGCCCTGAAAAATCCCCTAGGGGGCGTTGCGCGCCGGTCCAAGGCACTAACTTTTAAGCTGTCCGCGGACCCCTTCCCTTACTCGGTGGCCTAAAGGGCGAAAGCTCCTCGGTTCGAAACCGAGCAGAAACAGTGGTTGGATTCTGACAGAAAATGTAAACTGTTTGCAATGCTAGGTGGGTGCAGCGCTCATTTCCTTTATATGCTTTTTAATAAGCGTGCACCTGAAGATTTATGTCTGCAACCTGAAGACGTGTTTCCGCAGCGTAGTGGTTATCACGTTAGCCTCACACGCGAAAGGTCCCCAGTTCGAAACTGGGCGGAAACTGTGGGTGGTTTTTGCAAAAATTACACTTGCAGGGATGTTTGTGGTTTAATCTCTTTAGAAAAGGACAAAAATAAAACAAATGACCGTTGAGGTTTCCTTTACAGTAATAAAAAATGTTTGGTCTGCCAACAAAATTAGCAGCTTTTTGCCATGTTTAAAACACTGGGCAGTTTATAGTTTCAGTCGCTTTTGAACAAGCGTAGTCTACAAGCGGTGGGACTGACGTCCAAATCAAGTTTCCGTAGAGTAGTGGTTATCACGTTCGCTTTACATGCGAAAGGTCCTCAGTTCAAAACTGGGTGGAAACAAGTGGAAACTACAAAACCCTTACTTTTGAGACAGGTGAATGCCATCGTACCAAGGAGCTGTAGGCAGATTGCCATGGCGAATAACCTCTGTTCTGTTGTTTGTGGTATTTACAGACTGTCACACTGCTTGCAGAGCAGATTATGGGAAGGAGCCATCTTCTAAAAAGCACATGCACCTCATCAGTAGGTTTCTGTAGTTTAGTGGTCATCACGTTCGCCTAACACGCGAAAAGTCCTCGGTTCGAAACCGAGCAGAAACAGTGGTTGTATTCTGACAGAATTTGAACTGTTTGCCACACTAGTTGGGTGCAGCGCTCATTTCCTTTATATGCTTTTTAATTAGCATGCACCTAAAGATTTATGCTAAAGATACCATGCATGGTAAAGATACCATGCGAAAGGTCCCTAGTTCGAAACTGGGCGGAAACTGTGGGTGGTTTTTGCAAAAATTTCGTATGCGATTTTCTGTTGAGCAGGTCAGTACACTTGCAGGGATGTTTGTGGTTTAATCTCTTTAGAAAAGGACAAAAATAAAACAAATGACCATTGAGATTTCCTGTACAGTAATATAAAATGTTCGGTCTGCCAACAAAATTAGCAGCATTTTGCCATGTTAAAAACACTGGGCAGTCTATAGTTTCTGTCGCTTTTGAACAAGCGTACCCTAGAAGCGGTGGGGCTGATGTCCAAACCAAGTTTCCATAGTGTAGTGGTTATCACGTTCGCTTTACACGCGAAAGGTCCTCAGTTCAAAACTGGGTGGAAACAAGTGGAGGCATGTTAAATATAAATGCTGCAATTTGCTACAAAACCCTTACTTTTGAGACAGGTGAAGGCCATCGTACCAAGGAGCTGTAGGCAGATTGCCATGGCGAATAACCTCTGTTCTGTTGTTTATGGAATTTACAGACTGTCACACTGCTTGCAGAGTAGATTATGGGAAGGAGCCATCTTCTAAAAAGCACATTCACCTCGTCAGTAGGTTTCTGTAGTGTAGTGGTCATCACGTTCGCCTAACACGCGAAAGGTCCTCGGTTCGAAACTGAGCAGAAACAGTGGTTGGATTCTGACAGAATTTTAAACTGTTTGCCACACTAGTTGGGTGCAGCGCTCATTTCCTTTATATGCTTTTTAATAAGCATGCACCTAAAGATTTATGTCTGCAACATGAAGACGTGTTTCCGTAGTGTAGTGGTTATAATGTTCGCCTCACACGCGAAAGGTCCCCAGTTCGAAACTGGGCGGAAACTGTGGGTGGTTTTTGCAAAAATTTCGTATGCGATTTTCTGTTGAGCAGGTCAGTACACTTGCAGGGATGTTTGTGGTTTAATCTCTTTAGAAAAGGACAAAAATAAAACAAATGACCATTGAGGTTTCCTGTACAGTAATATAAAATGTTCGGTCTGCCAACAAAATTAGCAGCATTTTGCCATGTTAAAAACACTGGACAGTCTATAGTTTCAGTCGCTATTGAACAAGCGTACGCTAGAAGCGGTGGGACTGACGTCCAAATCAAGTTTCTGATAATCAAATAAACAGTCGCCCTAAGGGGTCGAAAGGTCGTAGGACCTTGAGATTCGTCACAGACGACCGCCACGGGCCCCCGAATCGGGCCCCAGAGTATCGTGGCTCTAGATGCTTCCCGAGCCTAGGAGACCCTCTAATCCTAACTGCTGAATTAACCCTAGCAGACACATGCTCCCAAAGAGATCAATGGGAGACAGAGAGGTGCATAAAAAATAGCTAAAAATAAACTTGGCATGTCTCGACCTAGCCCGCTCGGTCTGTCGCAGAGGGCCACGTGACGCAACTTTTTGTCGAGTTTGGGGCCCCTCGGACCCCCGGGGGCCGCGCGGGAGCCACTGACACGTGCAACTTATCCCATTCATTTTCATAGGCGTTTGGTGGACATCCCCACGGAACGGTCCCAATAGCTCCGAATGGCTCCAATTTGAAATCTGTGGCCCCTCAGGGTCCCCTCAGACGGTCCACAAAGACTGGGGTCCGTAGTACCCCGTTAAGTGCGTTAGAGTCAAAAACAGCATCCCATCTGTAACCTATTTGACGGGTGCCCTAAATGCTGTCCGTGGACAGTCCATGTTTAGGCTAATTATGCATAATTAATAGTTTTAATGTACATCAGTGTGTTGTATTCTGTCCCCAGTGTGGTGTACAGTAGGTTTGACCACAAAAAACCACTGTAATTATGAATTATGGCCTATTAATGCATTGACCTCGGACAACCTATTTGGACTCCGTCAAATAAGTTACATGTGGGCCCTTACTTTGCCCACCTGTAACTTATTTGACAGGGTCCAAATAGGCTGTTCGTGGACAGTCCATTTTTAGACTACAGTGGGCCCTTAATTTGCCCACCTGTAACTTATTTGACAGGGACCAAATAGGCTGTTCGTGGATAGTCCATTTTTAGGCTACAGTGGGCCCTTAATTTGCCCACCTGTAACTTATTTGACAGGGACCAAATAGGCTGTTCGTGGACAGTCCATTTTTAGGCTAACTATGCATAATTAATAGCTTTAATGTACATCAGTGTGTTGTATTGTGTCCCCAGTGTGGTGTACAGTAGGTTTCACCTTATAAAACCACTGTAATTATGAAATATGACCTATTAATGCATTGACCACGTACAGCCTATTTGGACCCTGTCAAATAAGTTACAGGTGGGCCCTTACTTTGCCCACCTGTAACTTGTTTTACAGGGTCCAAATAGGATGTCTGAGGACACCTTCCTGTGCCGACCTGTAACTTATTTGACAGGATCCAAATAGGCTGTTCGTGGACAGTCCATTTTTAGGCTAACTATGCATAATTAATAGCTTTAATGTACATCAGTGTGTTGTATTGTGTACCCAGTGTGGTTTACAGTAGGTTTGACCTCACAAATTTGAGTTTTCCAAAAACTCACCCATAGTTTCCAAGAACTCACCCGCTCCAAAAAAGTCGAAAACAGCATCCCACCTTTAACTTATTTGACAGAGTCCCTGTAAGCTGTCCATGGACATGCCATTTTAAGTCTAATAATGCATAGTTCTTCTGATGGGACACATAGGCCATTCGTGGTCACATAGGCGGTCAGTGGGACAAATAGGCTCTCTGTGGTCAATGGGCAGGGCCACGGGCTGTCACTTAGATTTGCCGTGGACGAACAGGCCATTCAAATAAGTTGCAGGTGGGATGCTGTTTCACACTATATACATGATGCTATATACATGAAAATATATACATTATTTGGAAATGGTTCTCCGCATTTCCTCTAACCACACCTCTTTTGAAACAGTCTCAGTCTGTGGGCAGTACACCCTGCCCCTGTACTGGCTATGTCCTGTTGCACTTGTTTTAAATTGCCCACATTTTTTGCAAGTGTTGGCCTCTACGGTTCTCCTGTAGGGTCTCTTGGGCATGGCGTCTGGATTGGCAGCTGGTGAAGCGGGTAAGCGGGTGCCCTGTACAGCTGTTGGCTGTAACAGTGGCTGTATCATTTGCATCCCCTGGGCCATTGGGATGCCCTGGATCATTTGCACTCCCTGGAACATTGGCACACCCTGGAACATTGGCACAGCCTGGAACATTGGCACACCCTGGAAACCTGGTGCTGATGGTATAAGTATATTTGGTACCATCTGCAGTGATGCTCCAGATGCAGATCGTGTCAGCAACGTCTGACTCTGCGCTGGTGCCTTGGGTCTGAGAGGGGGTCGCCCAACAGAAGTCTGCCTCTGCTTTGCCTGACCAGCTGTGCTCTCTGGTAGCTTGTACTGGTGCTGCTCCCCTGGTTGTTCTGGCTCAGTCCGTAGACGTTTGGCTACCTGGAGAGGCTCATGAGCTTCAGGGAGGGGCTGAGGCAACTGAATGCCCTGAAGCAGCACAGACAGCTCCTGCTTTTTCTGTCTTTTGTTATACCACTGAATCAGGGTGTTCTGGTTAACCTCCACCAGCTGCATGGATGTTCCTCCGTTCACCAAGCTGTTGCCAGTACAAGCTGCCTTATCCTGCGATAGTCTTGCAGGATCAGAGACAATCTTGACAGGGCTCCCTTGCCTTTTCTTTTGGGGCTTGGGTGGACAGTGCAAAGTCTGATGAAGATGGTCTCCAGCAGACGGCAACAGTCAGGCCACTGAGCAGGTGCGCTGCTTGCACCCAGCACACATCTGGTGGTGCTCTCTACACCAGGGTGAGTGGGCTTCTTCGGGACCTTGAAGCGTCCACTCAGCAGTCTCTTTCAGCATCGACTGTCATACACCACCCGTTCCTTGTCCCGGTCATCCAGGTTCTGCCAAAGAGCAATTATGGTGTTGGCTTCCTGGTTGGTCAGGCTGAGGGCTGTGTGGTCCCGGAGATCCACCAGATATTCTGCCAGCTGGTCCACATGTTGATAACCCGGGATATTTTGGTAGTCAACAGCCTATTAAAAAACACAAACATGCAATACAATTATTACATCACATCTGTCTAATGCATAATTCCATAACTGATTGTGTTATTTTCCTGTTTATCACCGTAAAGCACTGTATAGTACAAAGCAGAGAGAGCGCCATTCTTGACATTTTACAAAGCACCAAATAAATAAAGATGACTTGACTTGATGTGTATTTGCAGCTTACAAATGAATTTAGGCTGTACTTTTAAATGTAAAATATGTGGAAAGTCTGGATTTAAAGCACTGGATGTTAATTCATCATAATTATTCTAGTTAATTTGAAAGACATACAAAGGAGTAGTATTTACCGTCTCTTCTTCATCATCATCCTGACCAGCATCCTCTGGCTCTGAGGGGAGAGTTGAAACAGATGTTTCAGAGGGAACAGGTGTGACAGCAGTCCCTGAGGGTCCAGGTGATGAAGGAGACTGTGTGAGGACAAGTTTGGGGTCAGGGACCAGTGAAGGGGATGTGGAGCCCAGTACAGGTGTGGCACTGCTGGTGACCAGGGTGGAAGAACCCAGTGTCAGTGTGGAAGAGGGTGGTGACAGAACAGCCTCCGGATCTGCTATTGTGTGATCCTCGCTGATGTCACAGAAGCCCTCATCTTCATCTCGCTCCTCCACACTGAGGTCCTCAATGAGCTCTGCTGTCTGCTCAGAGTCAGGATTCATGTCCTGCAGTGCCTGACCAGTCTGCTGGAACAGATACTGCACTCCAATGAGCTCACCTGAAATAAAAACAATAAACAAACGGAAATTAAATAGAATGTTGTGTATCATATTTGATACATTAGGCTTTTGTAGTAGCTCATATAGTGTGAGAATATAGAGCTCATCGTCAAGGAGAAAAAAAAACAAAACAGTTTTATTAAGAGGCCAAACACGTTTAATTATGGGGGAAAAACATGAAATGAAATGCAATACAATGATGATTGAGAGAAAAGTCTGATGATCATTTTGATATTTACATGTAACATGATTTTCTAATCAAGTGAACCCAAGCTGCTTCAGTCTAGTAACTAGTCATTAAATATTACTAACAATATAAAAGTTATTCTTACAATTACTTTATAAAATCAGTAAAGGTTTTACAATGAAAAGAAACGTGAAGCACGAGCTGAAGGTGGACATGTCACCGGGTCGGGGGAGGAGTGGACGCCAGATGACCGGCCGTCCCAGCCCCCGACTCACGTACCACCGCGAGGAGCCAACACCACAGAGGACACAGAGGCAAAGTAATGTAGAAAAACACAGAATCTTTATTGAATAAATTAAGTAAAAACAACCTCAAGCCAACTGGAGGAAGGTGAGGTTTCAGCCGTATAACTGGTCCTTCTCAGGACTCTGGCAGGCAAGGAACAGGTAAGAATTATCAGCGGAACTGCTTCTCTCGGATTCACAGCAGAACTGTCTCTCTTCACAGGATTCGGGTGGACGGAGAGGAGTACGGAATCAGCCACAGGACTGGCTCTCCTCTCGGGGCTCAGACAGGTAGAGGGCAGGTAAGAATTACCCGCAGAACTGTTTCTCTCGGATTCACAGCAGAACTGTCTTTCTCTTCACAGGGCTCAGACAGAGAGAAGATGAGGTTTCCACAGCAAAGCTAGTTCCATTCACAGGGCTCAGACAGAGGGAAGATGAGGATTCCACAGTGAAGCTGGTTCTACTCACAAGGCTCCGGCAGACAGAGAGAGAAGATGAGGATTCCACAGCAAAGCTAGCTCCATTCACAGGGCTCAGACAGAGAGAAGATGAGGATTCCACAGCAAAGCTAGTTCCATTCACAGGGCTCAGACAGAGAGAAGATGAGGATTCCACAGCAAAGCTAGTTCCATTCACAGGGCTCAGACAGAGAGAAGATGAGGTTTCCACAGCAAAGCTAGTTCCATTCACAGGGCTCAGACAGAAAGAAGATGAGGATTCCACAGTGAAGCTGGTTCTACTCACAAGGCTCCGGCAGACAGAGAGAGAAGATGAGGATTCCACAGCAAAGCTAGCTCCATTCACAGGGCTCAGACAGAGAGAAGATGAGGATTCCACAGCAAAGCTAGCTCCATTCACAGGGCTCAGACAGAGAGAAGATGAGGATTCCACAGCAAAGCTAGTCCCATTCACAGGGCTCAGACAGAGAGAAGATGAGGACTCCACAGCAAAGCTAGTTCCATTCACAGGGCTCAGACAGAGAGAAGATGAGGTTTCCACAGCAAAGCTAGTTCCATTCACAGGGCTCGGACAGAGAGAAGATGAGGATTCCACAGTGAAGCTGGTTCTACTCACAAGGCTCCGGCAGACAGAGAGAGAAGATGAGGATTCCACAGCAAAGCTAGCTCCATTCACAGGGCTCAGACAGAGAGAAGATGAGGACTCCACAGCAAAGCTAGTTCCATTCACAGGGCTCAGACAGAGAGAAGATGAGGTTTCCACAGCAAAGCTAGTTCCATTCACAGGGCTCGGACAGAGAGAAGATGAGGATTCCACAGTGAAGCTGGTTCTACTCACAAGGCTCCGGCAGACAGAGAGAGAAGATGAGGATTCCACAGCAAAGCTAGCTCCATTCACAGGGCTCAGACAGAGAGAAGATGAGGATTCCACAGCAAAGCTAGCTCCATTCACAGGGCTCAGACAGAGAGAAGATGAGGATTCCACAGCAAAGCTAGTTCCATTCACAGGGCTCAGACAGAGAGAAGATGAGGATTCCACAGCAAAGCTAGTTCCATTCACAGGGCTCAGACAGAGAGAAGATGAGGTTTCCACAGCAAAGCTAACACTTCACAATGCCCCGTAACTATTAAAGAGGAGAAAAGGAGAATTTCACCACTAGATGACTTCTTCCACCGGTCTCCATCCAATGAGTCGCGGACGATGTCTCCACAGCCAGGACCGCTTCCCCAATGTCACTGCATTACACCTCCACTCGTGCTCAACTGCAACTCGCACAAATCTGCACACGTGTTTACATTAATGAACAACACTGCAAAGTCTCGTCACTCACAAACTAGGGCGGAGACAGGGGGTCTGGTCCACTGCACCTCTCTCAATCTCTTGGACTTTTTCCAATGGAGCGTGGGGCATTCAACTTCCTCCAAAAAGACAAAATTACACTTCATGCAGCCTCATCACATCCTCCAAACAGATTTCTCATATCACAGTCCTAACATCAACAACACTTATCTTCTCATCACGTCCTCCACCAGATTTCTCATTTCTCACTCCAAACATCAACAGCACTTATCTCTTATCCGCCACAGTTCTCCTCTCCACATCTCCAGATTCACCCGAATATCTCCCGCCGCTATTCCTCTCTCCTTCCCCCTTCATTGAAGATGAAATGTCCTTTTATCCTTCCCAACTGACAACGCGTCCCAATCGCGATCGCAATCATCCTCTCCCGCACCTGTTTTGTATCAACTAATCATCCTCCGTCTCTGCTCGGAGTTTTCCGGAACTGGAGTCTTCCGGGTCCCACACCGGAAATCCCTCCCCTCGGAAACCCGGCCGTGATTAAAAGGTTCCGCCTGCCTTTGTCACCCCGGTGACATCCCCCCCTGCCATTCGGGACTAGTCCCTAGGACCGGGAAACTTCGGCCCACTCGCCGTATCGCTGGGGTGGCCTCCCCTGGTTGTCCCTCTGGGAACGTCGAGGTGGGGATAAGGGGACTGCTCTTACCGCCTCGATTTCGGGGCCCCTTGGGACCACGGCCCATCCCACTGATGGAGCTACTGGGGTCATAGACCGTTCAGGGGCCTCTTCCATCGGGGCCGAATAATTTGGGCAAGGACGAAGCAAATTCCGGTGGAGTACCCGCTCAGGGCCTAGCCTTCCTTCAGGGCGAACGGTATACACAGGTAGATCAGGCCTTTGTTGGCGTTCCACCACATACGGTACAGTCTCCCAACGGTCGCTGAGTTTGCCCTTCCCTGGGCGTCGATTGTCTCGCACCAATACTCGCTCTCCGGGCAGTAGGGGGGCTTCTCGAGCTGTCCGATCATACAACCGTTTATTTTTGGCTGCTGCTGCGCTCAGATGGTCCGTAACCCGACGGTAGGCGTAATGGAGCTGCCGATGATGACGACCCACCCACTCCGTCGTACTCTGAACTCCCTCCGTAGGCTTAGTCCCCAGCAACAGATCAACCGGTAACCGCATGTGTCTCCCAAACATCAAGAATGCCGGGGCATAACCTGTGGTGCTGTGTACACTGTTATTATAGGCTTGTACTAGGGCAGGGAGGCATTCCTCCCACTGACTCTGTTGGTCGGCTTCCAAGGTCCCGAGTAACCCCAACAGGGTCTGGTTGAACCTCTCGCACCCCCCGTTACCTTGGGGGTGATACGAGGTAGTGCGAGTCTTCCGGCACCCATAAAGGCGGCTCAGTTCTTGTACAACCCTAGCTTCAAAGTTCGGGCCCTGATCCGAGTGAAGAGTCTCGGGGCACCCGAAGGGCTGGATAATAGCTCGCCAGAGTACACCGGCAGTGGTAACAGCTGTTTGGTCTGGGGTAGGAATAGCCCATGCGTATTTGGTAAATAGATCAGTTGCTACCAAGATGTTCTGGTACCGATCCGTGGGCCGACCCAGCGTTAAGAAGTCCATCCCCACGATGTGCAGAGGTGCTCTAGGGCACATGGGGACCAAGGGAGCTCTTGCCTCTTTCCTGGTCTTAAAAAGTACACACCGGGGGCAACTTTGAACGAACTCCCTGACCGTCGCTTCCATCCCTGTCCAGTGAAAATACCTCCTTAACAGGGATAATGTCCTTTCTTGTCCTTGGTGTCCTGTGTGCGTGTGGTAGGCTTCCAGCAGGGCCAAACGCTGTTCTTCTGGCACCACCACCTGGTATACTGCCTCCTGGTTTACTGGCTCTTGAATAAAACGACAGATCACCCCCTCTCTCAAACTGAGTCTCTTCCACTGCCCCATGAGTTTCCTTACTGCCACGGTTTGAGTCTGCCTCTCTTCTACCCCCGGCCTAGAACCTTGTTGCAGGTAAGCATGCACCCTTGCCAGGTCAACATCCCTCTGCTGTAACTCTTTCCACCGGCCTGGGTCCCATCCCCAGCCAGTGGGTACTCCCTCCAACCGGATTCCGGGGGCTTCCACCACTCCCACTAGCAGTCTTTCCTCCGGTTCAAAAGTAGGGGGTACGGTTCGCCCACTCTCGTTAGGCACAGGGAGTCGGGACAGCGCATCCGCATTAGTATGCTCTCTACCTGGTCGATATTGAAGCTGGTAATCGTAATTTGCCAGCTGGGCCACCCAACGCTGCTCCACCGCTCCCAATCTGGCTGTCTGCAGATGAACCAGGGGGTTGTTATCGGTCACCACCATCACCTTCGCTCCCCATAAGTAGTCTTTAAATTTTTCCGTCATCGCCCACTTCATTGCCAGAAGTTCTATCTTGAAAGAGCTATAGTTGGAGGCATTCCGCTCGGCTGGATGGAGACTCCGGCTGGCATATGCAATAACTCTCTCCTCTCCCTGCTGTCGTTGTGCGAGTACAGCTCCCAATCCTGCATTACTTGCGTCGGTGTATAGGATAAACGGCTGAGTAAAATCAGCATACGCCAGGATCGGGGCCTGAAGGAGTTCCCGCTTGAGTTTTTGGAAAGCCGATTCACACGCCGAGTCCCAGTCCACGGAGGGAGATCCCCGGGGTCGGGAGCGTCCGGTACCTTCGAGGAGTCGATTCAGGGGCTTGGCGATCCCCGAAAACCCCTTGATGAAACGTCGATAGTAGCCTACAAAGCCCAAGAAGGACCTTACTTGCCGGACAGTTTTTGGCACCTCCCAGCCTTGGACGGCAGACACCTTCTCCGGGTCAGGGGACACCCCTGCAGCGCTGACCCGATGGCCCAGAAACTGCACCTCACTCCTAAATAGCTGGCATTTATCCGGCCGCAACTTCAATCCATATTTTTCCATAGCCTGGAACACACGTTCCAGGTGGAGCAGATGGGAGGCGAAGTCTGGCGAGAATACTATGACGTCATCGAGGTAGACCAAGGTTGAATCAACTAACTGCCCTCCCAAGCATCGCTGCATTAGCCTCTGGAAAGTCGCAGGGGCATTGCACAGCCCAAACGGCATCCGCTCCCACTCAAAGAGCCCAAATGGAGTGGTAAAGGCAGTCTTCTCCCTATCCCTCTCGTCCACCTGCACCTGCCAGTACCCACTGGCCAGATCTAACGTGGAGTACCAGGCGGCCTGAGTCAGACTAGTGAGGGAATCCTCAATGCGTGGTAAGGGGAATGCGTCCTTCTTCGTCACGTCATTCAACTTCCGATAGTCAACACAAAATCTCCAGGCACCGGTCTTTTTCCGCACTAGCACAATTGGGGCCGCCCAAGGGCTACTACTCTCCCGTATGATTCCTCCATCCAGCATCCCCTTCAGCAGGGTGCGAACCTCTGAATAAAGCGTCGGGGGCACCGGCCGATACCGCTCTCTGCTTGGTGCCGCGTCGCCTGTAGGAATCTGATGTTTGACAATCCCCGTACAACCATAGTCTTCATCGTGGGTAGAGAACACATGTTGCCATTTCGCCAGAAAGTCTCGGAGTTGGAGTTGTTGTTCCTCTTCCAGGCCCTCTCCTTTTAAGGAATCTCCTGCCACATGATCCGGTATTCCACCTCTCTGGGGGTCATTCCTCGGCTCTACCGATCTAACAGCCACTTCCACTACCATAGAGCTCACTTGACGGAAGCAAACGTCTCTCTCTTCCCTCACCTGGTGGGATCGCACCGCGGTGACTCGGACCAGGCGTTGATGGCGGCGAAGGACGACAGGATACGGGTTAACGTTCCGCACCCGCACCGAGACCCGGCCCCGATGGACCACAGCCAGCCCTCGGGCCACTCCGATGGATTGGCAATCCCAATGTGGTTCGAGGAGGACCCAGTCGTCCGCGCCATAAGACCTTGGAGGCAGCCGAGCCCATATCACTGCCTCGCTTCGTGCTGGCACTGTCAGGCCAAACCGGCAAATTACTCGCCCAATGCTTTCGCGATCCTCCTCGCGGTTAGCCGCCTGAATCCTACGGCAGTCAGCCAGAATACGCTCCCATTCCTGTCGCTCTGGGACCGAAGGGGCCTGGGCCGGCCGGTTTCGGAACAGCTCTTCCCAGCATTCCGAAATGACATTCATGCCAATCAATGCTCGATGTGAACCCAAGCAGCGGTCTCTAACGATAACAACTCCTTTTTGTCGTACGGGGACCCCTTGAACATGGAAGTCCACCATCACATAGCCGGTATAGGGAATGTCTAGCCCGTTTGCTCCTCTCAACACAAGTTGTGAGGACTCCGCCTCCTGAAGTCGTCGGTTTTTAAAGAGTTCCCTGGACAGGCTCTCGGAGAATAACGTGACTTGGGAACCGGTATCGACTAAACCTTCAATCTCCACCCCATTAACCTGAATCTTCACGGTTGGACAACGTCCAACCCAGTCGTCTCGGAGGATAGGCATAGAAAGGGGGTCCCGGCCACTTGACCCGCAGTGGCCGGCACAACTAAAAACCCTCTTGGGAGCTGCGTCGGGAGCCACACTGACGGCTATAATGTCCTGATTCCCCACAGCTGTTACAAATGGGCCTGCCCTGACCATCCCACTGGAACCTCGGATTAGCCGGTCGTCCAGGGCGCCGTCCGGGCTCTCGGCTCCCCTCGGAATAGGATCGATCCCGGCCACTGAGCTGTCCCCGGCGCAGTTCTTCTAGGAGGGTCCTAGATAGTTCAGCCATCTGTCCTTTGACGTCCTCCAACAGTTCTGCACGCAACTTCTGTTTCCAATCTACGGTTGGAGTAGAGGCACCACCAACAGCCATACACACCGGTGGGTCAGTTGCCTCACCCTGATCCATCTCCAACGCCAAGGCCTCCTGTCGGAGATCTTCAAAAGTTAACGCTGGGTCTCGGCGGAGCTGGAGCTTTATACTCTGTCGGATAGGCCCGTCTCGGAGCCCCAAAACGAACTGATCTCGCAATAAGGAATCTCCATCACCCAGACCATGATCGGGTCGCCCTTTCAATCGAACAAACTGCTCACGTAGCTTCAACGCATAAGCCCGTAAGGCTTGCCTAGGACCTTGTCGAAAGTTGAAGAACTGAGCCCGAAGGGCGGCCACGGGGGTAGTATCCCCATACAGTTCCGCCAAAAAGTCAAAGATGGCCTTGGCGGTGGCTCGTGCAGTGCTGGGTGCAGCAAGAACTTCCCTCTTTGCTTCTCCCTCCAGGGAGCCCAGAACAAACTGTATCTTCTGTGCATCACTCAGCCCCTGGAGGCCAGCCAGGTATTCAGTTTGCGTCCTCCAGTCCTGGAGATGTAGTTCTGATCCCGGTCCTCCATAACGCTGGGCCCAAGGGGCTCCCATAAACACGGGCATGACCTGCGGTCTTGCAGCCACCATCTCTTCGTCGGCCATAGTGAACCTGTGGCCGCTTCAACTCGCGGTGGCAACAACCCTGCCGACTACGCCACTTTATGTCACCGGGTCGGGGGAGGAGTGGACGCCAGATGACCGGCCGTCCCAGCCCCCGACTCACGTACCACCGCGAGGAGCCAACACCACAGAGGACACAGAGGCAAAGTAATGTAGAAAAACACAGAATCTTTATTGAATAAATTAAGTAAAAACAACCTCAAGCCAACTGGAGGAAGGTGAGGTTTCAGCCGTATAACTGGTCCTTCTCAGGACTCTGGCAGGCAAGGAACAGGTAAGAATTATCAGCGGAACTGCTTCTCTCGGATTCACAGCAGAACTGTCTCTCTTCACAGGATTCGGGTGGACGGAGAGGAGTACGGAATCAGCCACAGGACTGGCTCTCCTCTCGGGGCTCAGACAGGTAGAGGGCAGGTAAGAATTACCCGCAGAACTGTTTCTCTCGGATTCACAGCAGAACTGTCTTTCTCTTCACAGGGCTCAGACAGAGAGAAGATGAGGTTTCCACAGCAAAGCTAGTTCCATTCACAGGGCTCAGACAGAGGGAAGATGAGGATTCCACAGTGAAGCTGGTTCTACTCACAAGGCTCCGGCAGACAGAGAGAGAAGATGAGGATTCCACAGCAAAGCTAGCTCCATTCACAGGGCTCAGACAGAGAGAAGATGAGGATTCCACAGCAAAGCTAGTTCCATTCACAGGGCTCAGACAGAGAGAAGATGAGGATTCCACAGCAAAGCTAGTTCCATTCACAGGGCTCAGACAGAGAGAAGATGAGGTTTCCACAGCAAAGCTAGTTCCATTCACAGGGCTCAGACAGAAAGAAGATGAGGATTCCACAGTGAAGCTGGTTCTACTCACAAGGCTCCGGCAGACAGAGAGAGAAGATGAGGATTCCACAGCAAAGCTAGCTCCATTCACAGGGCTCAGACAGAGAGAAGATGAGGATTCCACAGCAAAGCTAGCTCCATTCACAGGGCTCAGACAGAGAGAAGATGAGGATTCCACAGCAAAGCTAGTCCCATTCACAGGGCTCAGACAGAGAGAAGATGAGGACTCCACAGCAAAGCTAGTTCCATTCACAGGGCTCAGACAGAGAGAAGATGAGGTTTCCACAGCAAAGCTAGTTCCATTCACAGGGCTCGGACAGAGAGAAGATGAGGATTCCACAGTGAAGCTGGTTCTACTCACAAGGCTCCGGCAGACAGAGAGAGAAGATGAGGATTCCACAGCAAAGCTAGCTCCATTCACAGGGCTCAGACAGAGAGAAGATGAGGACTCCACAGCAAAGCTAGTTCCATTCACAGGGCTCAGACAGAGAGAAGATGAGGTTTCCACAGCAAAGCTAGTTCCATTCACAGGGCTCGGACAGAGAGAAGATGAGGATTCCACAGTGAAGCTGGTTCTACTCACAAGGCTCCGGCAGACAGAGAGAGAAGATGAGGATTCCACAGCAAAGCTAGCTCCATTCACAGGGCTCAGACAGAGAGAAGATGAGGATTCCACAGCAAAGCTAGCTCCATTCACAGGGCTCAGACAGAGAGAAGATGAGGATTCCACAGCAAAGCTAGTTCCATTCACAGGGCTCAGACAGAGAGAAGATGAGGATTCCACAGCAAAGCTAGTTCCATTCACAGGGCTCAGACAGAGAGAAGATGAGGTTTCCACAGCAAAGCTAACACTTCACAATGCCCCGTAACTATTAAAGAGGAGAAAAGGAGAATTTCACCACTAGATGACTTCTTCCACCGGTCTCCATCCAATGAGTCGCGGACGATGTCTCCACAGCCAGGACCGCTTCCCCAATGTCACTGCATTACACCTCCACTCGTGCTCAACTGCAACTCGCACAAATCTGCACACGTGTTTACATTAATGAACAACACTGCAAAGTCTCGTCACTCACAAACTAGGGCGGAGACAGGGGGTCTGGTCCACTGCACCTCTCTCAATCTCTTGGACTTTTTCCAATGGAGCGTGGGGCATTCAACTTCCTCCAAAAAGACAAAATTACACTTCATGCAGCCTCATCACATCCTCCAAACAGATTTCTCATATCACAGTCCTAACATCAACAACACTTATCTTCTCATCACGTCCTCCACCAGATTTCTCATTTCTCACTCCAAACATCAACAGCACTTATCTCTTATCCGCCACAGTTCTCCTCTCCACATCTCCAGATTCACCCGAATATCTCCCGCCGCTATTCCTCTCTCCTTCCCCCTTCATTGAAGATGAAATGTCCTTTTATCCTTCCCAACTGACAACGCGTCCCAATCGCGATCGCAATCATCCTCTCCCGCACCTGTTTTGTATCAACTAATCATCCTCCGTCTCTGCTCGGAGTTTTCCGGAACTGGAGTCTTCCGGGTCCCACACCGGAAATCCCTCCCCTCGGAAACCCGGCCGTGATTAAAAGGTTCCGCCTGCCTTTGTCACCCCGGTGACAGACACTTTTACAATTATACTAAAAGACTATAATCAATCAGAAGACAGAGGGCATGTTTCTTAAAAATTTTTGATCATGTTGATCATTTAGAGTCCTTTAGAAACTTGCATATCAATTATGATACAATCGACTCTATAGGGTTAAATCTGACATATAGACGGAGGTTACACAGAAATTGCAAGTTGATAAAATAAAAAATATATAAAACAATTCTCACCGGTGTAACATGCAGGGGGACAAAACGTGGGGACCACTTTCCTGCCAAACAGCTTTTCATAATTGCCGTTTACACAGTGAACAAGTTCTCCTGTGTAGCTGCGCAAAGCTGATGGCTCCGATGACAGGGAAGCAGCCTCCCGGTCCTGGTTCCACCGGTGTAGACCCTCCAGCAGATAAATCTGAAAGTTCAGACTGTTTGCACTGGTCCCTGTAAATAGACACAACAGTGTTTAGGAGGTGTTAAAGGAACACACAAAAACACTTAATGCTCTTTCTTTACACCTGCACAGTGTGTGTGACAAAGACAATACCTGGGATGAAACGATTCAGGATTAAATGAAAGGACTCGAGAGAAGTGGAGCCTCTGGCACATCTGTAGGTCTTCAGAAGCACACCTCCCTTGTTTAGGCTCCCTGTCTCTGTATAGAGCACAACACCAGGGGGGTCTTGAATGCATTTCACATGCTTCTTCTGGACATTCCAGATGTGCTCCATCCTTTCTCGGTCCAGGAGAGGAACACCCAGGGAGTCTTTGCCCTTGCTGCTCAGGAGCTCTGTAAGCAGCCGCTCAAGGAGAAGGATGGTAGTCTCCTCTCCACAGGTCCTCCTCCGGCAATGGAGTGCCAGCTCATTCCTGGTAAGATGCTTGTTGACATCTTCATCTGTCAGCGCAGGCCAACCCTGGGATATCAACAGCTCTCTCTTTGCTTTGCGAAGCATAGAAACATCAGCCGCATCCCACTCAAAAATGCACGCTGACAGCCGTGACATGAAGATGGGATACAGCTGATGGGCATCAGTTGTACACCCCATGGCAATCCTGCGCATAAAATGCCAGATGTCCAAGCGAATCATGAGATCAGGCCACCCTCTGAATCTGGTTTTCAGCTTGGTCTCACCCACATCAGTGCAGCAGCCACAGTCCACGTACAAAACAGCAGGTGGATCCACACTAGCCTGCTGGTACCTTTTCACCAGACCATCGACCATCATGTCCAGTCCTGCTCCTTCCTGTGCTGTCAGCACACTCATGAGCACCTGACCAAACTCATTGCCAACAGAGGTAAGCCAGAGTCCCGAATCCCCTTGCCGTCCCAGCCAGCTTCTTAGTGATCTGCAGTAGATGACAGGAAGCATGCAATGCAATGAAACATCACACCATGTAGAATATGATACTCATGCCCTGATAATGATATAACAGTAAACACCATAAATTAACAAAAATCCCCTGCTAACCTTTTTAGTGGAATCCATCTTCAAGACTGAACCATACGTAGATGTTATCCTTGCATGGATTTCATCCAGCCTTGTCAGGATGTCTTGGCTGTACACGGTGAGCAGCCACTTGCAGCTTGGGACCCCTTGCTTGGGCTCTGGGGGTTCCTGGAATTGTATTTGCAACACCCCGGGTCGTTTGAGGAAGTCCACACATTGGGTGGTGTACCGGGCCATACGCTGGAGCCACTCCTCACTGTGGTTCTCACGCAGCTGTTTGATGACCCGCGTGGGACTGTTGCCTAGGCCACGCTCACGCAGGAGCCGAATGACTCTCATATCACAGGCATACCTTAGGAAAAGCTAAATCCACACATTCATATATTTTACACAATTGATTTGTAAAGTATTTGCAAACATATGTGATGATGGGCTATCAACTGGATGTGGAATTAAAGTGTACTTACTTCCGCGTGAGGATGACCCGAAATTCAGAGCGATTGCCCAGATCCAGCTGTTGCAGGACAATCTGACTCCAGGACACATGCGATGCTTTACACTTGGTACAGATGAGGGTTTCTGTGACCATGTTGTACATCCTATCGATGTCCAGAACCTGCCGCGCCCTTTTGTGCAGACCGCCTCCAGTCAGCTGATGCTGCCCGCAGGCAGAATTGGGACAGAGAGCCTTGATCTTCCACAGCTTGTACGGCATCCACAGCAACAGAGCATGACAAAAAAATCTGTCTGGAGCTGGAGCCTGGTTGTAAATAAGTGCTGGCTGTGGTGGGTAATACCAGAGCTGTAGGTTGTCTCGAAGCTCTGGTTTTCCCTTGGGCCCCATTTTAAAAAGCCTGCTGGCAATCCACCTGTGATCCTCTGGTGGCAAAGTGTCCGACCACAAACGATGCAGTCGAACTAGAGATGCATCTTGCAGTAATGCCCCCGAAGGAGTAGTCTGTGAATGAAAAAGACAAAACATTTAGTCTAGCAGGTCATTTATTTAATTACCGCTTTATCTATCCAAGACTACCCTCATATAAAATAGAAAATATTGGATGTCAAATACGTACTTAAGGTTATAGAATAAAATGTATACATTTGTTCCAATAGTTTTCAGAATTGTGTCAGCTGCTAGCACTAATTTGTGTGAGTTGTGACAGTTAATATGCAAATTCGATTATTTTAGACCAATACAATTTGAAATTTCTTACCGAGACAACATGCAATGAAATATAATATATGTTGCATATATAACAAATGAAAGAAACAGTCACAACTGTCCAATAATTTTAACTAATCCTAGATGGAATTATACTATACTGTTTAAAGGTCTATGTTCAGTAAGATTCTTTTTGTTTTTGAAATATGATTAAAATACAGTCAAAAACAGTAATTGTGGGAAATAATATTGCAATTTAGGATCGCCGCTTATTTGAATCTGTTTTCAAAAGTATTTACAGTTTTTTTCAATCGCTAACAAGCGCTTACCCATACTTAAGATACTTTTTCCTAAACTCTTAACACAGACTCACACCAACAAAACACAATTGGCCAAATGGATAATTTTCTTCTCAAGAACACATTTTGTTACAGATTTTTATGATTGTTTACACACTAAAATAAAAATGTCCACACAATTTGCAAAATTCTACTCCAATGAGCAAAACCCCTCCGCAGATTTGCACAACATTACACACAATGTCTGCCTTACCCTTATAGCAAAACATTACACACGGTGATTTGTAAAACTCTACACACATTTTCACACCTTAGACACAGATAAGGATTGTGAGGTTACTTCCTTGTCATTACAAAGCCCCGGATTGCCATTGACCACACTAATGAATGAATTGGATATGCACATCCATCAGGCGTGGAAGCACACATGTGCTAATTTGAAAACGCATCACTCAGGAGTGCTATAAAAGGCAGCAGGTGAGTTCACCTGTCTTCAACAAAAATGGAAGGAGCTAGAAGAAGAAGAAGAAGAAGAAGAGTGAGAATAAGAGGGGGGGCTCAAAGAGGAGATGAAGGAGGTAGAGGAAGAGGAGAAGGAGGTAGATGAAGAGGAGAAGGAGGTAGAGGAAGAGGAGAAGGAGGTAGAGGAAGAGGTGAAGGAGGTAGAGGGACCATGGACTGACACCGATGGAAGCTGGACAAAGAGTTCAACCAAATCTCTGGTTGATACTGTAACTGAATAGTTACAGTATTCTTGTTGCTTTTACAGCAGTTTTTCTTCAGAGTCAAACTGTATGTACTTCATGCAGTAATTTTAATTTGTCTACAGATTTTATTTTTTTCATTGTTTTCATTGTTGGTTGATTACTGTAACTGATTATGGTAAGAAATACTGTAAATAAATACTTGAAATATGAGTCTGCAGAAATCAGTGTTGTGCAGTGCTTGGTAAGTTTATAGTAGGCCTATTTGTGTACATTCTCCCTATATCTCAAACTAATCATGAAGAATGTTGTTTGTTTGTCACAATTTTTTTTTTCATCTAAATTATCCCTTACATAACAATGTCTGGCCAAAAATCTAGCACATGCTATTTCCTAAAAATAGTATTTTTACAAATGTGTTTTTTATTTATCACAGCAGTGTGAAACTGGTTACAATAGTGTCTGATCATTAAGGACTGTGTTGGTTACATGAAAACTAATAGCATTTTCACAAATATGTGTATATCTTTTGACTGAAGTGTGTATGTTTTGACAGAAGTGTGTCATTTTCCAAACAATCTAGGAATTATGCCAATTGAGTGTGGTGTTTGGATAATTGTGATTACATTTTGAAAAAAAGAACCCGGTTTTAAAAATTGCGTGTAAACAATTGAAAAAAACTGTAAATATATACTAACTCTTGTAAGGAACTCAGCTTTTTGGAAATATTAATAATCAATAATATCTTGTTATTATTAATTATAAATATTTGGGTCAGTTAATTGGATTAACTTGATGTGGCTGAATTAATATTACAATCAATTAATCAGTTCTTCCAACGAACTCTTTTGATTATTAATTTATTCTAAGAAAAGGGTATCTTCCATGGCCACCGAAGAATAATTATTTCTTCGCCTGTACTTGTACTTTGAGCCAGTAGCAAAAACCGTGATCGTAAAGTGACTTGTATTGCAAGCAAAACAGAACCAAATACATATTATGTACAAGTTTTATTAACTAAATATAGATATTTATATGAATATAAATAAACTAAACAACATACACACATGAATACATAAATAGGTTAGTGATAGGATGAAGTTGGAAACCGGAAGAGGGTCTATGAGAAGAACCATCAGAATTTCATTTTACACATTTCATTGAATTGAATACTTGCATTTGTAATGGGAACAATTCTTGAAGTTGTTGAAAATTGAAGTCGTTGATGGTTCCGGCAGTGTCAAGTGGAAGTTGGTTGAGCGTTCTCTTTCTCCAGGAACGCATGACTGGTTTGGTGAAGGCCTGGGACTCTGTTGAGGCCACGCCGAGCACCCAGGAGAAGTTAGGAAGTCGGAAGGATGGGTGATTGGAGTCGTTGTTGGTTGGAGTCTTTGTTGGTTGGAGTCTTTGTTCCAAAACTCCTGAGATTGTCCTTGGTTCTTTGTGAGAGAGTCTTCTCTCTTTTCCATGAGGCCGGATCTGGTTGGAATCGAGGCCTGCTGGGCCCTGGGGCCCCCGTGGAGGGGGAGGGGGCTCCCCAGTCTCACCAGAACAGTGTTGCGGCTGGATGAAAAACTAAGAGAGGCAGGTCACATGTGGACTGTCTCTAATAAGGCCTGGAGAAGATCCTCCCCTAAGGATTGAACTCGACCAATCAGAAAGGGGACATGTCTGAGAGGGAAAGTGGCTCTTAGTTGATTTATGGATCTTTGTCCCTAGGAAGATTATACCTTCATTAATGCTAAAATAGCTATAACACATCCACACTGCATTCTAGAAGAAGGTGATGTACATCAAAGTGTGAGTCATTAAATGAGGATTAGTTAGGTAGGAGGCACTATACAGGTGAGGTTACATTGATCGTTAGTTTGTTGTATACCAGGATACATACCATAATATATACCTAATAGTACACGAGACAGTAAACCATTTACACTGTTTCTTTCACAGTTTTATGCATGTTCATTTATAGATCAGTTAGTCTATGATTAATGCAGCAAAGTCTGTTTTAAAGAGGGTTTCTGTTTCATAGTCTCTCTCTTGAGTATGTGGCCACATTCCTCGGAGGTCGTAAAATCTCCTTGTCATGCCCTGTAACATGACACTGTTTCTGCCCTTGTGTTTGTTCATTTGGGCTGTGTGAGGAGTTTCATAAACCTTTGTATATAATGAATAATTAGTATGTGTCTGATTGGTCCATACCCTACAGATCCCCCCTCTCGATCGTTGTTGTCCCCCCTCAAGGACAACCACGAGCGAAGTTGGAAGTGCAGAGAGATCGGACACACACTTGTCATAGAAGGCTGGAAGGCCATGGTGGCCTCTGGTTGCTCGTGTCTTCTGGAGCGGTGGTCGTTCCACGGCTGGTGATGTGGACAGTAGCCAAGTCCAGGTCTCTGCAGCAGGTGTTGAGGCAGCAGGTTTTGGGACATTCTGAAGTTCATTAGTTTTGGGGCAGGTGTTTCCTTGTGGTTGCAGGAAGTGGTTAGGCCTCTATGTAGCATAGAGAGGTTTTCAAGCTGACATGGTGCTGGTGGCCGGAGGTCAGAAGGTGGTTGTTAGCCTCTCAGTCACGAGAGGTCTGAAGGATTGAAGTGTTGTTCTGTCCTTATGGTGGTGCCGACGCAAGCTTGCCTAAGCTGGGGTGGGCAAGGAGTCGGAAGCTTGTACCTTACAGGACTCCTCGGGTGAGTCCTGTGCAGGGAGCTATTTTGCGAGTGTCAGCGGCTCCAGTAACTCTGAGGCAGGTGCGTCCAGCTGTCCTTGCGGAGCCTCAGATTGACACCTGTGTGAAGGGTATGGAAGAGGATGCTGTCGTTGACAGCCGTGGTCTTCCTGTGGTGTTTGCAGGGTGCTGTCCTCCATGGCTTCTCCAAGGGGCTTGGCTGGTACCTGGGTTGTTGCCATGGTGACAGTTCTGTGCTGGTCCTGGGCATGCTCAGTCCAGCTGCATTGAATCTGGTTCGAACCTCAGTGTCTAGCTGGTCTGTAAGGCTTTGGGCACAGGTCCGCTCCTTGTGGGACGCTGTGATCTATTATGTGAGGTTGTTTACCTTCTGTTTTATACCCATAAGGTGGGGTAAGGAGATGAGAATCTTGATCACCCCGGTGTGGCTGTAACTCTGGCTTGGGTCATGGGTCGTTTGTCCTCTTCTCTCATGGTGCAGTTCCGTTGGCTCCGGTGCCGTCGGATGTCAGCAGCCATGGGTGGAACAGTGTTTCTCGCGATGGCTTGTCAGTCTTTTCGTTCTCCTAACCGGTTAAGGTCAGGTTAAGCAGAGGATCTGCAACATTTTGGCACACCTGTGGTGAGAGACTAATGCATGACCCTAGAAAGTTCAGAGCCACGGTTTAATGGGTTCGCTAGATATGTAGCATAAAGCTAGGTATTTCATGTGTAGCTAGCTAGTGAAGTGTGTATTGTATCCTTATCATCTTAGCTGTGAATGTTAGGAGGCTAAGACTTGTGTGGTTCCGAGAGTATTTCCTGGAAAGGGCATAGCCGAGATGAAATAAATGACTTAAGATGGTTCTTATGACTAAAATATTTCTCTGGACTTAACTGGTGGTTCACTACGGCTTGACGAAGTGAAGAATAGGAGGAAAAAGGACAGCTTTCCTATTCAAATTATGCTTATTATCAATCCTCAGGACTATAGTTATGCCCTAGTAATCGTTGAAGTTACTTGTGTTGCAGGGTCATAAAAATTAGTGCACTTGTTGAAAATAAACAAAATCACAAATAAAGGTGTCTCTGGTTCCTTTCTGGGCCCTATGGGAAATGGAACCACATTTGAACAAGAGAAGAAATGGAAATAAATCATATACATGACAGTATAGACAAGTGAATAGCTGACTGCTATTATTATCGAAGTAAAATAAAAATAAAAAGGACTTAAGTAAGTGATCAAAACAGCCGGAATGATCTGAAATTGAGAGTAATCAATAGCACTAGTGACTAACCTTTAGATTTGCCTGGACCAAAACTCCATAGTGGGTCACAGCTGTTGCGTGTTTAAGACCACACCGTGTGTGTCCCTCCAAAGGTTTAGTCAACATGCTGATGAAAATTCTCATAACTATAAGAATTCTTCTCTAGCTACACAGCTTACATGTAATTAAACTTGGGTTTAATTGACAGGGCATCTGCAAATTTAGCCTACAGCGCTCAGCAAGGACTATGCCTAAACTAGTGAAGGTGAAATTCAGCTGAGAAGAATTGAAAGTAAGGAAAGAGAAAAATTAGAAACCCTAAATGGGGTTAAAGAAAGTATTTTAGAATACTTTGCGCTGTATACATAAAAGCTGTAATTAAGGCTTCAAGTAAATGATGCTAACCGCTAACTGTAGAAGTTATTATGTAGCTTAGCCTAAGCTGGATGGATGCTAGGTTAGCTTAGCTTAGCCTAAACTGGATGGACGCTAGGTTAAGTTAGCTTAGCCACCTAGGCTGGTTTGTTTACAAGATGACGTCACGGGTTAGCACTTCCTGTGACAAGTCGTTGTCATGGGAACCAGTGCATGTCAGAACAATTCAACAGTCCATGAAGAATGTCCGCACATTTTAAATGAGTTATGCATGTTTAAACGGGTTAAAAGGGGGCGCCTATACTTTAAATCTTTCAAGAACTTGATGTTACATTCAGTAAAATGCAAATGTGGTTTGGCATTTGCAAATTTTACTCATGGAACTCTTCTCTTTACTGTACGCAACTTATTCTATTTGTTTACAGAGTAAGGCAATAGATTTGCTGTAAGTCAAAGCTTGTCTAAGCCTATATAGTTACGTCCATCTCGTGCATAAATACTGACTTTTCAGCGAGTAAACAGTTTTGATCGCTAGGTAGCTCTCTGCTTGTAGATGCAGCCAAAATTTAGGTGAATTTACATCAACCTAACAATAATTTGTAAGGTCTTTACTTTGTAGAAAGGGGAGCATCACCCAAGTCTACGTGTATATAACACTGTACTGAGATTCCTTCGTCAGAAACAGATTAAGCAATACTGCAATTTGGATTCCTTCAACCAAAGCAGACTAATAAATACCGGTACAGTTTGCATGCCGCTGAGATGAGATTCCTTTGTCAAACAGACTTACGCTTTAATGCTGAAATTACCGATACCAGTTAAGACCCCTTTTTTTTTTATTTTTTATTATTATTATTTTAAGTAGAGATGTCAATTCCAGCTATCGTTTTATCTGCATTTAGACAAGCCAGCAGCTAGTGATCAAAATGTGTATCGCATATCATGTCCATATCATTGGATCGGAATGATCAAATAAGCACTTTTTTAGGATAACAGTAGTTACGAAGGGGCTCTAGGTCATGCTAGTTTTCCTGTAACCCTTCATTGTCATGGAAACTAATGTGTAGCAGTGCCAATTCAACCAGCATGTAGCAAATGTTTGTTTCAAAAGAGTCGTGCATAGTCTGTTGGCAGGTGAGGCTTACACGTCCATTCAAGATTTCCTTTATATCAGTAAAATTCTACTTTTACTAATGCAGAGTCTTGCTGCTCTTTGAGCACACATTTTCATCTACTTTAAAAGTTTTATGTCCTATGTTGACCAGGGACTTTTTAGCAGAGTCTTGCATTGTTTTCATGCTGTGTGCCTTCTGGCTTTGCAGTTCAGAATCAATGGGGTCTTAGGAACCTTTTCTGGGGAGGCCTTCTGTGTTAGAGGCCTTCTGCATCAGGTCACGCATCGTTGAGTGGGCATTGCGTGGGGGCAGGTGAAAATATGGTGACTAACTGGTTTTGGAGGAAAAGTTTCTTGAAGCTGGTGTCCTCCTCCGTCACAGGTTCGTTGTAAGTTCCACAGAAAACTCGTTCGGAGTCGGTGGTGGTAGCACAGGCCCTTCTAGGTCTGTCCTGCTTGGTGTTTGGGCAGGGCCAAGCTGGGCTAGATGTGTCTAGATCAGATGGAGTCTGTCTCGGTGTGCCACACCGGCTGCAGGTGCTAATGTGAAGGTCAGCAGGGTCCATCTTTCTTGTGTGGTCCATTTGCAGTGGGTTGGACTGTTGCAGCTCTCTTTGGACCACATGGAGTGCGTCAATAATGTTACAGCATCGCTAAGTCAGTGTTCGGACTTCCGCTGCACATTGATGGCTTTAGCTCTCTTTGAGTTCAACCATTTCTTTAAGTTCTTTGAGTGAAACAGTTCTTTACCCGTCGGTTTGCAGGTGCTCAGAGCTGTCGTCCGCCTGAAAACTGATGATCTCTTTCAGTTGCTCTGCTCTGTCAGGGTCCTTGCATCTGTCCTGTGCCTTCTCCCGTTGAGCAGGGTTCGTTCTCTGTGGAGTCCTGTGGCTGGCAGCGTTAGTTCATTTACCTCCTGTTTGAGGCCTGCGGGAGCATGGCCAAGGAGAAGATAATGCTGGTCAGCTCTTGGTGGCTCAGGCTGGGTGTCAGACGTCTGCTTTCATTGTTGCCTAACTGTTCCTTCCTCTGCCGTGGCAGGTCGTTGCCTGCTTCAGGCTGAAGGATGTCCATGACACTGCTCTGCCGGGTCTTCAGGTGGTCCTGGTGGCAGGGCTGGGTGTCTGAGGCCTACTGGAACACTTGTGGGAACACGAGAGAGAAATGGCAAAGGCAAATGCAAGTTTCTACAGAGGTGGTGAGCTATCTGTGTGGGAGAATGGCTATGTGGAGCAGCTAAAATTTAGTGTTGGTGAGCACACACAAAAAAAAAAAAAAGTTTTGAGTATCTTAGTTGACGTGCTTTAAGCAGCATCGACTGATGACTGGGCTCTTACATGTCATAACCTATTACTCAAAAATGCTGATGGTTCTTCTCACATGTTGTGCTACGAGAGTAACAGATAGAGCAAAACCAAAATAAAACAATGGGATGAAACCAGAAAAGAAGAGGAAGAAAGGAGTGTTTTACCTATTTAGGTTTAGCTAGGAGACATAGGTAAACAGGAGTCACTTATGGGTTATGCTGCTGTTAGACTAAGCTACCAGGGACACATCAGACATCTCAAGGTCCAAAAGAAGAAGAAGAAACAATGGGAAGTGTTTCCAGTTCTGTCTGGGGCCTACTGTGCGTTTGTGTTTAGCCGTACTTCATGTACTTAGCTTGGTGCTAAGGAGTGAGGATGGGTAAAACACAGACAGGAAGTAGGATATTAATGACCTGTGTAACTCGCTATGGAAACAACAGTCGCTAGATATTGTAATCCTATAGAGAGAGAGAAGATGAGGATAGTGACTAGTGATCTAAAATAAGGTAAAGGTAAAGTTAGAACGTCCTTATAGCTCTAAGAAAACTAAAAGGAAAGGGAAGCGTATCAAGTAATTTAATTAAATTTCAAATTTAGTTAAGCCCTTCTTTTTTTCTTTAGCTGAATATAAGAATTCAGGCTGAAACAAACGTAAATAACTAAATTGAAATAAAATAAAAATAAATAAAAAAAATGTATGTAAACATTGTGTGTTCTCATAGCTCTGGTAACTAGAGGGGAACTTGACTAAGCAAATTGATTTAATTAAATTCCCAATTTAATTAAATTCAATTTAACTGAATAGGACTATTCAGGCTCAACAGGTGTAAATACACAAAATAAAATAGGGGTAGATTTAAGTAAAAATAAAAGAAACACAAATAAAAACCCAAAGTATCTGGGTTTCAATCTGAAAGTGAAACCAAGAGGAAGGGGTCGAGAGAGAGAAAGAGAGAGAGAAGAGGGTGGTTTAACCCTCTTATGAGACGTGCTTCGTGAAGCTCTGACACCAGGGTGAATCATTCGTCTCAAATCATTCGGAGTGTATCACTGCTAAGGTCACGTGATTTTATTAAACTGGGCTTCGTTACGCGTCATAGCTGTTTCGAAATTGTTTTCAATTTCAACGGTTCGTGAACCATTGTGTATCTGGTCTCTATGGGATCTCGTATCACTTTATAGATTCGTACACATTTAATGACGCATTTGATAAAGGGTCTGATTGACTTTCAAGTCAAGCTTTCATAAAACGAGCCCTACGGTTTACTAAGATATTATGCCTCGTGGTAGCTCGTGGATTGCCATTACCTGATTACACCTTTTGATAAAACCTTTGCGATTGGTTTGTAAAAGGTGTTTCGTTGATTTGAGTTTCCGCTACGCTTTCACGTGTTGGGCGAATGTGATGACCACTACACTACAGAAACCTAATGTTGAGAGGGATGTGCTTTTTAGAAGATGGCTCCTTCCCATAATCTGCCCTGCAAGCAGTGTGACAGTCTGTAAATTCCACAAACAACAGAACAGAGGTTATTCGGCATGGCAATCTGCCTACAGCTCCTTGGTACGATGGCCTTCACAAGGGTTATGTAGCGAATTGCAGCATTTATATTTAACATGCCTCCACTTGTTTCCACCCAGTTTTGAACTGAGGACCTGTCGCGTGTAAAGCGAACGTTATAACCACTACACTACGGAAACTTGATGTGGATGTCAGTCCCACCTCTTCTAGGGTACGCTTGTTCAAAAACGACTGAAACTATAGACTGCCCAGTGTTTTAAACATGTCAAAAAGCTGCTAATTTTGTTGGCAGACCAAACATTTTTTATTACTGTACAGGAAACCTCAACGGTTATTTGTTTTATTTTTGACAGAAAATGTGCCTGCATCCCTGCAAGTGTACTGACCTGATCAAGCGAAAACCACACACAGTTTCCGCCCAGTTTCGAACTGGGGACCTTTCGAGTGTGAGGCGAACGTGATAACCACTACACTACGGAAACACATCTTCAGGTTGCAGACATAAATCTTTAGGTGCACGCTTATTAAAAGGCATATAAAGGAAAGGAGCGCTGCTACTAGCGTGGCAAAAAGTTTAAATTTTCTGTCAGAATCCAACCACTGTTTCTGCTCGGTTTCGAACAGAGGACCTTTTGCGTGTTAGGCGAACGTGATGAACACTACACTACAGAAACCTATTGATGAGGTACATGTGCTTTTTAGAAGATGGCTCCTTCCCATAATCTACTCTGCAAGCAGTGTGACAGTCTGTGAATTCCACAAACAACAGAACAGAGGTCATTCGGCATGGCAGTCTGCCTACAGCTCCTGGGTACGATGGCCTTCACCTGTCTTAAAAGTAAGGGTTTTGTATCAAATTGCAGCATTTATATTTAACATGCCTCCACTTGTTTCCACCCAGTTTTGAACTGAAGACCTTTGCGTGTAAAGCGAACGTGATAACCACTGCACTACAGAAACTTGATTTGGACGTCAGTCCCACTGCTTCTAGCGTACGCTTGTTCAAAAGCGACTGAAACTATAGACTGCCCAGTGTTTTTAACATGGCAAAATGCTGCTAATTTTGTTGGCAGACCGAACATTTTATATTACTGTACAGGAAACCTCAATGGTCATTTGTTTTATTTTTGTCCTTTTCTAAAGAGATTAAACCACAAACATCCCTGCAAGTGTACTGACCTGCTCAACAGAAAATCGCATACGAAATTTTTGCAAAAACCACCCACAGTTTCCGCCCAGTTTCGAACTGGGGACCTTTCGCGTGTGAGGCGAACGTGATAACCACTTCACTACGGAAACACATCTTCAGGTTGCAGACATAAATCTTTAGGTGCACGCTTATTAAAAAGCATATAAAGCAGTGGTCTCAAACTCAATTCCTGGAGGGCCAGAGCTCTGCACAGTTTTGCTCCAACCCTAATCAAGCACACCTGATTCAGCTAATCAAGGTCTTCAGGATTGCTAGAAACTTCCTTGCAGGTGTGAGTTTGAGCTGGTTGGAGCTAAACTGTGCAGAGCTGTGGCCCTCCAGGAATTGAGTTTGAGACCACTGATATAAAGGAAATGAGCGCTTCACCCACCTAGTGTGGCAAACAGTTTACATTTTCTGTCAGAATCCAACCACTGTTTGTGCTCGGTTTCGAACCGAGGACCTTTCGCCCTTTAGGCCACCGGGTTAGGGAAGGGGACCCCCGCGCGTCGCCCCCTAGGTGATTTTTCGGGGACCGGCCGACGGCGCCGACGAAATCCGGCCCCCTCGCCCGCGATCCGGGCATCGGCCACAGGGGGGCGACTCGCCGACCGCCCTCAGTCGATTCGACACGCGCCGAACAGGTTGCGGGCGGGCGTCCACGGAGCGCACGCGCGTCCCCCTGACCGCCCTTTCGCGAAATTCCCTGACCGCACCCACCGACCACGGAGCGCCCGTCCGTCCCACCTGTGACCTGCGAACAGCCCCCTGGCCACGCCCACTGACACGAACAGCCTATTCGTCCCACCGACCGCCTGTGTGACCACGAACGGCCTTTTCGCCCACGGCCAACCTGGGTGACGGCCCCTGGCCCCGCCCACTGACACGAACAGCCTATTCGTCCCCCTAACCGCCTGTGTGACCACGAACGGCCTTTTCGCCCACGGCCAACCTAAGTGATGGCCCCTGGCCACGCCCACTGACACGAACAGCCTATTCATCCCCCTAACCGCCTGTGTGACCACGAACAGCCTATTCATCCCACTGACCACCTATGTGACCACGAACGGCCTATTCATCCCACCGACCGCCCAGTGACCACGGACAGCCTATTCGTCCCACTGACAGCCTATGTGACCACGAACGGCCCGTCCGTCCACGGCCAATCTAAGTGACGGCCCGTGGCCCCGCCCAGTGACTACGGACAGCCTATTCGTCCCACTGACAGCCTGTTTGACCACGAACGGCCCGTCTGTCCACGGCTAATCTAAGTGACGGCCCGTGTCCCTGCCCAGTGACCACGGACAGCCTATTCGTCCCACTGACAGCCTGTTTGACCACGAACGGCCCGTCTGTCCACGGCCAATCTAAGTGACGGCCCGTGGCCCCGCCCAGTGACCACGGACAGCCTATTCGTTCCACTGACAGCCTGTTTGACCACGAACGGCCCGTCTGTCCACGGCCAATTTAAGTGACGGCCCGTGGCCCCGCCCAGTGACCACGGACAGCCTATTCGTCCCACTGACCGCCTGTGTGGCCACGAATGGCCTATGTGTCCCATCAGAAGAACTACAGGTCGGCACAGGAAGGTGTCCTCAGACATCCTATTTGGACCCTGTAAAATAAGTTACAGGTGGGCAAAGTAAGGGCCCACCTGTAACTTATTTGACAGGGTCCAAATAGGCTGTCCGTGGTCAATGCATTAATAGGTCATATTTCATAATTACAGTGGTTTTATTAGGTGAAACCTACTGTACACCACACAGGGGCCACAATACAACACACTGATGTACATTAAAGCTATCAATTATGCATAATTAGCCTAAAAATGGACTGTCCACGAACAGCCTATTTGGACCCTGTCAAATAAGTTGCAGGTGGGCAAAGTAAGGAACCACCTGTAACTTATTTGACGGGGTCCAAATAGGCTGAGCGTGGTCAATGCATTAATAGGTCATATTTCATAATTACAGTGGTTTTATTAGGTGAAACCTAATGTACACCACACAGGGGCCACAATACTACACACTGATGTACATTAAAGCTATCAATTATGCATAATTAGCCTAAAAATGGACTGTCCACGAACAGCCTATTTGGACCCTGTCAAATAAGTTGCAGGTGGGCAAAGTAAGGGCCCACCTGTAACTTATTTGACGGGGTCCAAATAGGCTGTCCGTGGTCAATGCATTAATAGGTCATATTTCATAATTACAGTGGTTTTATTAGGTGAAACCTACTGTACACCACACTGGGGACACAATACAACACACTGATGTACATTAAAGCTATTAATTATGCATAATTAGCCTAAAAAATTACTGTGCACGAACAGCCTATTTGGACACTGTCAAATAAGTTACAGGTGGGCAAATTAAGGGCCCACTGTAGCCTAAAACTGGACTGTCCATGAACAGCCTATTTGGACCCTGTCAAATAAGTTACAGGTGGGCAAAGTAAGGGCCCACCTGTAACTTATTTGACGGGGTCCAAATAGGCTGTCCGTGGTCAATGCATTAATAGGTCATATTTCATAATTACAGTGGTTTTATTAGGTGAAACCTACTGTACACCACACTGGGGACACAATACAACACACTGATGTACATTAAAGCTATTAATTATGCATAATTAGCCTAAATATGGACTGTCCACAGACAGCCTATTTGGACCCTGTCAAATAAGTTACAGGTGGGCAAATTAAGGGCCCACTGTAGACTAAAAATGGACTGTCCACGAATAGCCTAATTGGACCCTGTCAAATAAGTTACAGGTGGGCAAATTAAGGGCCCACTGTAGCCTACAAATGGACTGTCCACAGACAGCCTATTTGGACCCTGTCAAATAAGTTACAGGTGGGCAAATTAAGGGCCCACTGTAGCCTAAAAATGGACGGTCCACAGACAGCCTATTTGGACCCTGTCAAATAAGTTACAAGTGGGCAAAGTATACCTGTAACTTATTTGACGGGGTCCAAATAGGCTGTACGTGGTCAATGCATTAATAGGTCATATTTCATAATTACAGTGGTTTTATTAGGTGAAACCTGCTGTACAACACACTGGGGACACAATACGACACACCTATGTACATTAAAGCTATTAATTATGCATAATTAGCCTAAATATGGACTGTCCACGAACAGCCTATTTGGACCCTGTCAAATAAGTTACAGGTGGGATCTTTTTTATATTTTGTTGTCATGATTGATAAAAATGCATAAAAATGATTAAATATCAATTTTAAGTTCATCTTTGGGCCCCCCTGAGCAATTAGCAGCCTTCAGAACCCCGAAATTCCACTGTCCACGAACAGCCTAAATTTTTGAATGGGATAAGTTGCAGGTGGGACGTCCAGATCTCAGCCTCTGGACACAATTTGGAGCTGAAACCTGAAACAGGGCCCACCTGTAACTTATTTGACGGGGTCCAAATAGGCTGTCCGTGGTCAATGCATTAATAGGTCATATCTCATAATTACAATGGTTTTATGTCGTCAAACCTACTGTAAACCACACTGGGGACACAATACAGCACACTGATGTACATTAAAGCTATTAATTATGCATAATTAGCCTAAATATGGACTGTCCATGAACAGCCTATTTGGACCCTGTCGAATAAGCTACAGGTGGGATGCTGTTTTTAACTTAGACATTTTCAGCGGATGAATCCCCGTAATGATTAGGCGATTTTATCACATGTGGTGAAGTCCCACCTGCAACTTATTTGACGGGGTCCAAATAGGCTGTCCGTGGTCAATGCATTAACAGGTCATATTCATAATTACAGTGGTTTTATGAGGTGAAACCTACTGTACACCACACAGGGGACACAATACAACACACTGATGTACATTAAAGCTAATAATTATGCATAATTAGCCTAAAAATGGACTGTCCACGGACAGCATTTAGGGCACCCGTCAAATAGGTTACAGATGGAATGCTGTTTTTAACTGTAACGAACTTAACGGGGTACTACGGACCCCAGTCTTTGCGGACCGTCTGAGGGGACCCTGAGGGGCCACAGATTTCAAATCGGAGCCATTCGGAGCTATTGGGACCGTTGCGTGGGGATGTCCACCAAACGCCTATGAAAATGAATGGGATAAGTTGCACGTGTCAGTGGCTCCCGCGCGGCCCCCGGGGGTCCGAGGGGCCCCAAACTCTACAAAAAGTTGCGTCACGTGGCCCTCTGCGACAGACAGAGCGGGCTAGGTGGAGACTTGCCAAGTTTATTTTTAGCTATTTTTTATGCACCTCTCTGTCTCCCATTGATCTCTATGGGAGCATGTGTCTACAAGGGTTAATTCAGCAGTTAGGATTAGACGGCCTACTTGTTCCAACTTATGTGCAACTTATTCCATGGGGCTGTTGGTGGCCAATTAGCGCGAAAAAAGGTCAGAGGGACGCGGAACTCTAGAACCCGTCCCCGGGGCCCGTGACGAGACCCACGTGTCGGTTTCGGGCCGATCGGGCGTTTCCTTCAAAGCGTTTGGCTGAAACACATACTTAGAACCGATCTAGAACCACCAAGCCCGTGATCTAGAACCGGGGGCCCCCGGACCACAGCCGTGCTGAATTTGGGGCCGCTGCGACCTTTCGACCCCTTTTGGCCCCTGTTTTTTTGACGTCCCACGTGCAACTTATTCCATGGGGCTGTTGGTGGCCAATTAGCGTGAAAAAAGTTCAGAGGGACGCGGAACTCTAGAACCCGTCCCAGGGGCCCGTAACGAGACGCATACGTCAGTTTCGGGCCGATCGGACCTTTCTGTCCACCCTTCACCGAGCACATGGTCCAATTAATGGCAGCCCTCTTGCACACACAGAAAGACATATGCTCAGTAGAACCAAAAGTGAGGAGATTTTTGAACAAAAAAATGATACACTTGGAACCGATCTAGAACCCTGCGATCCGGGATCTAGAACCGGGGGCCCCTCGACTACCAGGGCGGCGAATTTGGAGGCGGTGCGACCTTTCGACCCCTGTATTTCCGCCCTCCCACGTGCAACTTATTCAGTTTAAACTTCACAGTCGCTTCCAGGTCAAGGGGGTCTTTTTTCGGCCAAACGAGCAGTTTTGGGCACGGAACTCTAGAACCCGTCCCCGGGGCCCGTGAAGGGACGCATATGTCAGTTCCGGGCCGATCGGGCGTTTCCTTCGAACCGTTTTGCTGAAACACATACTTAGAACCCATCTAGAACCACCAAACTCGTGATCTAGACCCGGGGGCCCCCGGACTACCGCCGTGCCGAATTTGGGGCCGCTGCGACCTTTCGACCCCTTTTGGCCCCTGTTTATTTGACGTCCCACGTGCAACTTATTCCCTGGGGCTGTTGGTGGCCAATTAGCGCGAAAAAAGGTCAGAGGGACGCGGAACTCTACAACCCGTCCCAGGGGCCCGTGACGGGACGCATACGTCAGTTTCGGGCCGATCGGACCTTTCTGAAACACGTCCACCAAACACCTGTGGAAATGAATGGGATAAGTCACACGTGTCAGTGGCCCCTGTACGGCCCCCGGAGGTCCCACGGGCCCCAAACACTGCGTGCCGGGGCCCCTCGGGCCCCCGAACGACATAGCAGGTGGACGAGTCTCTAGAGCTCAGGGCTAATTTTTTCTCCACATTTGTTCAAGTTTCTCTTCAAATGCCACTTGCACTCATAGTCAGCTCATAGACTGGCATTCCCTCTTGAAGGGTCAAACTGAAAACACACTCGGAACCGATCTAGAACCACCAAACCCGGGATCTAGAACCGGGGGCCCCCGAACACCCACCGCGTCGAGTTTGGGGCCGCTGCGACCTTTCGACCCCTTTTGGCCCCTGTTTTTTTGACGTCCCACGTGCAACTTATTCCATGGGGCTGTTGGTGGCCAATTAGCGCGAAAAAAGGTCAGAGGGACGCGGAACTCTAGAACCCGTCCCAGGGGCCCGTGACGGGACGTACGTGTCAGTTTCGGGCCGATCGGACCTTTCTGTCCACCCTTCACCGAGCACATGGTCCAATTAATGGCAGCCCTCTTGCACACACAGAAAGAAATATGCTCAGTAGAACCAAAGCGAGGAGATTTTTGCACAAAAAAATTATACACTTGGAACCGATCTAGAACCCTGCGATCCGGGATCTAGAACCGGGGGCCCCTCGACTACCAGGGCGGCGAATTTGGAGGCGGTGCGACCTTTCGAGCCCTGTATTTCCGGCCGCCCACGTGCAACTTGTTCAGTTCAAACTTCACAGGCGCTTCCAGGTCAAGGGGGTGTTTTTTGGCCAAACGAGCAGCTTTGGACGCGGAACTCTAGAACCCGTCCCAGGGGCCCGTGACGGGACGCATACGTCAGTTTCGGGCCGATCGGGCGTTTCCTTCGAACCGTTTTGCTGAAACACATACTTGGAACCGATCTAGAACCACCAAACCCGTGATCTAGAATCGGACCACCGTCCACCAAGTACCTGTGAAATCGCATTGAATAAGTTGCACGTGTCACTGAACCTCGTTCGGCCCCTGGAGGTGCTAGGGGCCCGAAACTTCTTGGAAAGCTGCGTCACTCGGCCCCGGAAAGCACACAGAGAGGGGAACGTCTAGTCACACAAAAAAAATACTTGTTGCCCAATGTCCACAGAACACCTATGAAAATCAATGGGATAAGTTGTATGTGGGACGCTTTGCCGTTTGGCCCCCGGGGGCCCTGGCGGCCCCAAACTTAATCTGCCTACTGTCACTGGGGCCCAGAAAGACCCTGGGGGATGTAGAAAGCTGAACCATGTGTGGATCAGGCCGAACCACCGAAACGCACACTTGGGAACCACGTAGAACCTTGAAACTAAGGATCTCGCCCCGGGGCCCGCTGGGCTACCCTCACGCCAAATTTCGAGGCCCTGTGACTTTTCGGCTCAGAGTTAGAGACACAGTGAATTGAGACAAAAAACAGGTGGTTAGGGGTCAAAATAGGCACTTTGTGGTACTGAGGATGACTATGGTGAAGTTTAGGTGGTTAGGGGACCCCACAGGCACTTCGTGGCAATGGAGAAGAAAATAGGTGGTTAGGGGTCAAAATAGGCACTTCGTGGTACTGAGGAAGACTATGGTGAAGTTTAGGTGGTTAGGGGACCCCATAGGCACTTCGTGGCAATGAAGAAGAAAATAGGTGGTTAGGGGTCAAAATAGGCACTTCGTGGTACTGAGGAAGACTATGGAGAAGTTTAGGTGGTTAGGGGACCCCATAGGCACTTCGTGGCAATGAAGAAGAAAATAGGTGGTTAGGGGTCAAAATTGGCACTTCGTGGTACTGAGGAAGACTATGGTGAAGTTTAGGTGGTTAGGGGACCCCATAGGCACTTCGTGGCAATGAAGAAGAAAATAGGTGGTTAGGGGTCAAAATAGGCACTTTGTGGTACTGAGGAGGACTATGGTGAAGAGTAGGTAGTTGGTGTACCCCAAAAGCACTTGGTGGACTCCCACGTGGTGCAATGGCACCCCCAGAGGCGTCCACAGAGAGCCTATGGTAATATATGCTAATCTTGGCCTCTTTATATGCGATTTTGGAAAAGTGACACGGCACCACTGAATAAGCAGCTTGTGTCGTCCATTTCGAGCACGCGGACCTCGAAGTGTCGGTGCTGACAATGGCAACTTAAATGAATGGGGAAAAGCAAACGTGATAACCACTACACTACGGAAACTTGATTTGGACGGCACCCACCTAGTGTCATTCGGCATTGCAGTCTGCCTACAGCTCCTTGGTACGATGGCCTTCACCTGTCTCAAAAGTAAGGGTTTTGTAATATTTATATTTAAAATGCATCTACTTGTTTCCGCCCAGTTTTGAACTGAGCACCTTTCGGGTGTAAAGCGAACGTGATAACCACTACACTACGGAAACTTGTTTTGGACGTCAGTCCCACCTCTTCTAGGGTACGCTTGTTCAAAAGCGACTGAAACTATAAACTGCCCAGTGTTTTTAACATGGCAAAAAGCTGCTAATAGGCGGCGAGCTACATAGGCCTACCGTGCACCCCCCCCACCTCCCAACAAAACCATACTTTTCTGAAAGGTCTGGATGTGTAGAATATGAATCTGAATGTTAACATTGAAAATGTTGGGTTGCACTACCTGTTTTAGGCCTGTGAATAGGGAAACCCTAAAAAACGATTGTAAGCGATTTTAACACGTCGAGATTGTCCTAGTCAATCAGAACAGCTTTTAGGGGACCCAATACACACTCAAACTTAACATATGATGACTTAGGTCAAATATCTACCATGCTGCTTATTGGTAGGTGTCTAAAATGAACATAGGTAAGGCTTTATGTTGATATAATGAGCCCATTTCATGCATAGGCCACGACCTAGATTTGCCTATCATACACCCCAACCCCCTCCCCTGACAAAATCATGCTTTTCTGAAAGGTCTGGATGTGTAGAATATGAATCTGATTGTTAACATTGACATTTTTGGGATACACTACCTGTTTTAGCCCTGAATATGGAAACCCTAAAAAACGATTTTAAGCTATTTTAACACGTCGAATTTGGCCTAGTCAATCAGAACAGCTTTTAGGTTACCCAATACTCTTACTACACTACATTGATAGTTACTTTAAATAGTTGTTTTTAATTATTATTTTTTTAATATAGTTAAGGCCTTGTATGGATATAATCGATCAAGGTCCATTTCCATAGTATCAGTTAATATGCTAACGTGCTAACATTCCAACCCTCATTACCCTTTCCATCAAAGGTGTGTGGCTCACAAGTCATTTCATTGACAAATCAGAAACCTGTCTGGGTTGTTCATCCAATGACAAAATAAGATATTTGTTGAATTTTCATTAATAGTTTCCTCTGTGTCAGACAGGTATATAAAGACCGTCCTGAAAGACTGTTCTTACTCACACAGACAGATTCTCCAATTCTGCATCCTCTGCCTATACAGCAAGAAATTTGTTTCACTGAATTGCTCGATGTTTGATATTTTAGTTTACAATTTAATATAATTGACCCGTCTTACTACACTACATTGATGCTTACTTTAAATATTTGTTTTTAATTATTTTAAATGACATTTGATAGATTAATAGATATATACTTTATTCATCCCAAAGGGAAATTTTAGACGTCCAGTAGCTTATACATACACACACACACACACACACACACACACATATCTCATACACATAGATAATCTAGTCGGTTATGTAGTTGGTTTCTTCAACATAGCTGAACTGCTCAGTTATGTCTGAGTCAAGACATGAGTCAGTGGGCCAAGTGACTGCAGGTCCTTCAAGGCATAGGGGATGTCATGGGACAAAACCAAAGTCCAGATGCATTGTGCATGTCCCTGGTCTTGTATATGGACCACTCGTGCAATTATGGGCAAACGCAGATTCTGATGCAAGATTAGCCAGAATGAAAGAAATACGTGACAAGAGATTAGCTGAACCACTGGAATCTGCTCACAGAATGACTGTAACCTGTGAACTTATACCAGACACCCTTACAGAAGGTGATGGATATCACAGAGAATGCTACCAAAGATTCACCATGAATCTCAAAAGACTCGACCAGAAGCCTGAACTATTAGCAGCAAGTTCAAGGCAAAGTCAGAGGGCCTCAACTGGTGACAAGGTGCTCTTCACACCTGACTGTATATTCTGCAACTCAATTACACGGAAGAAGGTAAAAAATAAAGGGATATGGACGACTGAGGGGTTAAGAGAGTTTGAGTGTGATGGGTGGAGAACAGTCCTCAAAGTTGCAGAACAAAAATTTGATGAAAATTTGCTTCACAGAATTAGAGGAAAGGATCTATTTGCTACAGAAGCTAAATACCACAAATCCTGTAGAGTCCAATATACACAAAATTTAGAAAAATGGAGAAGTGCAAGCACAGAAAACAAGGCCAAACAAATCCAACTAGTAGAAGCTCACGGTGAGGCATTTGGTGCTGTATCTCGAGTAATTGACAAGGAAATCATCGGCAGCAACAAAATGATGAAATTGACTGATCTGACCAAAATCTACATAGCTCATCTGGAATGCACAAACTTCCCCAATCCCAAATTGCGTGGGGAAAAGCTCAAAGCTAAGCTAGAAACACATGGACAATACAAGGAAAAGGTGGCATTCTGCAAGCTAAACAAAAAAGGCCGTTTCTCGACATACATTGTGTACAGCTCACAAAGTGACATTACAAACCTAGTGCAGTGTGCATATGAACTTGGTTCCAAAGACATGATCCAGGAGACTGGCCATTATCTACATGAGGAGATTCTGGAAAGCTTTGCAAAAGCTGATGAGTTGAGATGGCCACCCTCTGCCCAGGATCTTGTAAGCATGAACATTGTAATTCCATCTAATTTGGAGACATTTCTGTGTCATGTGATATGTGGCAAACCAAAATCACAAAGCTCCAAAATGAACAGGCTTGTAAATTCAATAGGGCAAGACATATGTCGGTCCACAACAAATGGAGAATGGAAACTTCCAAAGCATATGCTTATATGCATGACACTTAGACACCTTTTCAGGTGTGAAAAATTAATTACCCTATTTAATCGATTGGGCCATTCAGAGAATTATACATTCTCCCTTGAACTGGAAACTGCACTTGCTGAGGCTGTGGCTGAGACATCCAGTCTTTTGTCTACACAAATCATTAGATCACCAGGAGCCCCTTCCATTTTCCACTCAGAATTTGATAATTTTGATCAGTTGCTCAACAACTTAACTGGAATGGATTCAATTCACACTGCACATGGCATTATGTTACAGGTCATAGAAGGCAAGCCGGAGAATCATGGCGGAGTCCGTATCGATATTCCATCCACTTCCAGGAAAACAAAACGACGTTCTTTTGAGCAGGGGTCAGCTGAAGCTCTTCCTGACTGCTATATTACACAACGGAAAAGTCCTCAAATAACCATACACCAAAGAGTAATTCCTGATGGTGAGAGGGCTCTTCAAGATGCTACCATGAAGCACTTTCTGTGGGTATTGATCCGTACAGCATGCAGCAAATCAGATCAACAATTTCCAGGATGGACAGGTTTCATCACAATGTCAGGATGAACCCCTGAAAGTCTGACAACTATTGATTATTACCCTGTTATTCCAAGCCCAATTACAGACTACAAGACAGTAAAAGAATGCCTTCGATATGCTGAGGAGGCAACAGCAGAAATCCAACAACAGTATGTTGTTACAACATTCGACTTGGGGGTATGCATGAAAGCATATCCCCTGATTTGGAATGATCAATCTAGGTATGATAAACACATAATATTGATTGGTACATTTCATCTGGCTTGCGCATATCTGAAGATGGTGGGCAAGAAAATGGATGGATCGGGTCTCTCTGATATCTTGTTGGAAGCTGGGCTGATTGCATTAGGTTCTCTTCAAGGTGTCCTTACTGGTAAACATTATGACAGATCACTACACTGTCATAAGACAGTATTGGAATGTCTTGAAAGACTTCTCCTATCACAATACCTCACAAGTATTGGAGAGAAAGAAGTATTCTCTCAATTACCAGAGGGATCAAAGGGGATACTAGATGAACTGCTGAAAGCTCCTTCTAAAGAAGCCTTAGATGCAACAAGGAATGATGTTCCACTGCAGAAGTACATCGAAGGATATCAACAGTTTCGAGAGAGTGTAAAAGCTGGACATCTAGGGAAGACAACACAGCTGTAGACATCTTACATGGACCACATCTGGTTGGTACTGTCTCTCATCCATGCAGTGAAACATAATGATTTTCTCCTTTATGCTCAGTGTTTGCACCTTATGGCAGACCTGTTTTTCAGCTTTGGAGGCCAGAATTATGCCAGATATCTCTCTTACTTCTCCATATTCATTGCGAACATTGAAGTGTCACATCCTGGAGCCACAGAGTTGTTGAAAAGAGGGGCTATTAGCGTTGCACGTTCCTTCATTCCAGGTAACCGCTGTGCCGTAGATAAAACTATGGAGGAGACCTTCATGCGACATGCTAAATCTCATGGGGGTGCTGGTGGAAATGCTTTTGGTGTGTCAGGAATTCTGACAAATTATGATGCCTACCAACGTTGGGTACGAACAACCCATGCTAGATCTCAGTATGTTAATGCAACCCTCAGTATGGCTGACATGCTGTCTGGAACAGCTGCAGAAACCAAGCATAATGAGCTTCGTCCAGCTGAGATGTTGAAGAGTGAAAAGTTGGTGAGAAAAACAATTGAGGCAGTGGAGAGCTTCCTTAACCATTTTGAGTTGGGAAGCACTGACAGCTTGTTTATTCTTTCTTCTGATGCTGCAGTATCTGCTGAGGTCCAAAGAGATGTTTTGAGAGCTGAACAAGCAGGCAAGGTTGCCAAGGATATTTTTATTGCGACACGCCTGGAAAAAGGTTGTGACTTCTTTGAGCCTATCAAGCGCCTTGGCCTCAAAACCTTCACGGACATGAACAAAAAGAGCAAAGTTACAACAACAACACACAAAGTAATACAGTATCAGCAGCAAGGGAACATTGCTTTCCAGTTGTTCATGAAGTCCCAACAGCAAGGTCTACAATTGGACATGAGGGAACTACTCACGTACACCTTGACTCCTGTGCCGTACAGTATAGGCACTGCTGATGGTTTCTTGTCCAAAACAGATAAGTCAAAGTCATTTGCTTACCTGGTAAAAGACATCAATGATGCTGCCCTACCATCCACAGATCAAACTCTTGTAATTATTGATGGAAATGCCTACTTTTACTTCTTGAAGGAGGTACCAGGCAGCTTCAAACAGATATGCAGTAAGGTGTTTGACATGATGCCAAAGACAGGCAATGTTGTGTTCAGCACAGATAGTTACTTCCCCAATTCTGTGAAAACAATGGAAAGACAGAGGAGGGGTTGTGGTCAAAAGCTTATCATAAAAGGTGAAAATACCAAAAGGCCAGCAGATTGGAAACAGTTCCTCGCCAATGATGAAAACAAGCAACAATTTATTGCACTACTCATCCGCCTTTGGAGTGAAGACTCATATGCCAGGAAGCTACATGGGAGACAAGTGATCATAACCTGTGAAGGAACAGCATATCTGCTAACGTCTGAAGATGGCAGCTCAACATGCAGAACAGAAGTCCTGAGCCTTAAGTCTACCCAAGAAGAGACAGATTCTAGAGTCATTCTCTACTGTGACTTTGCCAGAGACAAAAACTACAGCAATGTTGTCGTTAAGAGTCCTGATACTGACATATTTTTCATCTTGTTACACTATGCTCTGGCAATGTCAGACTTAAATATTATGTTTCACACTGGCACAGGAAACAAGAAAAGGCTCATTGATGTGAGTGAAATGTCTCGTAGTTACTCTCAGCAACATTTGACAGAACTAATGGCACTTCACGCCTTCAGTGGTTGTGATACCACTAGTGCATTCAAGGGGTTAGGCAAAGTCAGGCCATTGAAAACCCTCTCTAGGATGCCAAAGTTTGGAGAAACTCTTGCCAGGCTGGGAGACACATGGGATGTACCGAGGGATCTCTTTGATCTCCTCAATGAGTTCACCTGTGCTCTGTTTAGTAGACCACGAGTACGAAGTGTTGATGAGTTGCGTTTCTTGCGAATGAGTGAGCTGTGCTCCAAAGATGACAAGCATCTAGCCCACTCAAGAAATGTGGACCTGGCTACACTCCCCCCATGTGGGAGGAGTTTAGAGCAACACATCAGGAGGGTTAACTACCAGGTTGGAATATGGAAGGTGGCCCATATTGCCAACCCTGACATCCCTGATGCTTGCAATGGACACGGTTGGACACTGGTTGACCAAAAGATTGAGCCTCTGTGGTATGAGGGATGTGTTCTCCCACAGCAATTGGCAGATATCATTGAATCTGTGAGTGGCAGGGATGAGGAAGATGAATCAGATGATGATAGCGTAACAGATGAACAGTACTTATCTGATGATGACAACTCTGAGTCAGACCAGGATTGAAAAATAGTTTGAGTGTCATGTTACACCTGACATATGCATGAAATATACATGTATTTTATTGATTGGTAAAACATATTACCCTAATAGTAGGTCATTATACCTACTATTTGTTCAGTGTTTCTTTGGGAAAGGGAAGCTATGTATGCTGTAGTTCTCTTACAGCATGTGTGTGTGTGTGTGTGTGTGTGTGTGTGTGTGTGTGTGTGTGTGTGTGTGTGTGTGTGTGTGTGTGTGTGTGTGTGTGTGCGTGTGTGTGTGTGTGTGTGCATGATGTATATAGGTCTTGTGTGTTAATGTGTGTTCTTGTGCATTTGTGTGTGTGTGCGCATGCAGTATATAGTTATTTTCAATGCTGTATGTAGTTCTTGTATATAATTATTGTGCGTTTGTGTGTCTGTGTGCATGCTTGCATGCTGTATATAGTTCTTTTCCATGCTGATTTTAGCTTTTGTATATAGGCCTAGTTATTTTGTGTGTCTGTGTGCATGCTGTATATAGTTATTTTCCATGCTGATTGTAGTTTTTGTATATAGTTATTTTGTGTGTCTGTGTGCATGCTGTATATAGTTCTTTTGAATTTGTGTGTGTGTGCATGCTGTATATAGTTAATTTCAATGCTATATGTAGTTCTTGTATATAGTTATTGTGCGTTTGTGTGTCTGTGTGCATGCTGTATATAGTTCTTTTCCATGCTGTATGTAGTTATTGTATATAGTTATTGTGTGTGTCTGTGTGCATGCTGTATACAGTTCTTGTGAATTTGTGTGTGTGTGTGCATGCTGTATATAGTTATTTTCCATGCTGTATGTAGTTCTAGTATATAGTTATTGTGCGTTTGTGTGTCTGGGTGCATGCTTGCATGCTGTATATAGTTCTTTTCCATGCTGTTTGTAGTTTTTGTATATAGTTAGTGTGTGTCTGTGTGCATGGGAAATCCGGAAATTACAAAGGTAAACAACAGCACGACACACGTAGATGGTGCACGTGTCAGCAACGTCTTTGTTATTAAACATTGTGAAGTGCTGTTCCAATCCCATCTATACCTATCTGAGCTCATGTGGTCTCACACACTCACTCACTTAGCACCTGAGATCAATTAAGTCTGTGAGTCTTTAGTCCTTAGTCCTCAGGGCTCACTTTGGGATTGGCCCTTCGTGTGTGTGTGCATGCTGTATATAGGAAATGGGCTCATTAAATCAACATAAGGCCTTAACTATATTAATTTTAGTCACTTACCAGGAAGCAGTATAGGGTGCCCTTTGACCTAAGTCATCATATGTTAAGCTTGAGTGTGTAATGGGTCACCTAAAAGCAGTTCTGATTGACTAGGCCAATTTCGACTTGTTAAAATCGCTTAAAATCGTTTTTTAGGGTTTCCCTATTCACAGGCCTAAAACAGGTAGTGCAACCCAAAATTTTCAATGTTAACATTCAGATTCATATTCTACACATCCAGACCTTTCAGAAAAGTATGGTTTTGTTGGGAGGTGGGGGGGGGTGCACGGTAGGCCTATGTAGCTCGCCGCCTATAATTTTGTTGGCAGACCGAACATTTTATATTACTGTACAGGAAACTTCAATGGTTATTTGTTTTATTTTTGTCCTTTTCTAAGAGATTAAACAACAAACATCCCTGCAAGTGTACTGACCTGCTCAACAGAAAATCGCATACGAAATTTTTGCAAAAATCACCCACAGTTTCCACCCAGTTTCGAACTGGGGACTTATCGCGTGTGAGGCGAACGTGATAACCACTACACTACAAACACGTCTTCAGGTTGCAGACATTAATCTTTAGGTGCACGCTTATTAAAAAGCATATAAAGGAAATGAGTGCTGCACCCACCTAGCGTGGCAAAGAGTTAAAGTCTTCTGTCAGAATCCAACCACTGTTTCTGCTCGGTTTCGAACCGAGGACCTTTCGCGTGTTAGGCGAATGTGATGACCACTACACTACAGATACCTATTGATGAGGTGCATGTGCTTTTTAGAAGATGGCTCCTTCCCATAATCTGCTCTGCAAGCAGTGTGACAGTCTGTGAATTCCACAAACAACAGAACAGAGGTCATTCGGCACCCACCTAGTGTCATTCGGCATGGCAGTCTGCCTACAGCTCCTTGGTACGATGGCCTTCACCTGTCTCAAAAGTAAGGGTTTTGTAGCGAATTGCAGCATTTATATTTAAAACGCATCCACTTGTTTCCGCCCAGTTTTGAACTGAGGACCTTTCGCGTGTAAAGCAAACGTGATAACCACTACACTTCCGAAACTTGATTTGGACGTCAGTCCCACCGCTTCTGGGGTACGCTTGTTCAAAAGCGACTGAAACTATAGACTGCCCAGTGTTTTAAAAATGGCAAAAAGCTGCTAATTTTGTTTGCAGACCAAACATTTTTTATTACTGTACAGGAAACCTCAACGGTCATTTGTTTTATTTTTGTCCTTTTCTAAAGAGATTAAACCACAAACATCCCTGCAAGTGTACTGACCTGCTCAACAGAAAATCGCATACGAAATTTTTGCAAAAACCACCCACTGTTTCCACCCAGTTTCGAACTTGGGACCTTTTCGCGTGTGAGGCGAACGTGATAACCTCTGCACTACGGAAACACGTCTTCAGGTGGCAGACATAAATCTTTAGGTGCACGCTTGTTAACCCTCTGGGGTCCAAAGTGTTTTTTGGGGTTCTGGAGGTGTTCTGACATGCTCTAACATTTGAGCTTTTTTCAGTTATTTATAAACATGTTAATGGCAAAGGTGTAAATTCACTCTATATAGCACAAACAGGGCTACCATAATATGTTAGCAAGATGTATGTACATGTTTGTATTTTTGAGAGAATATTGTTTGTGCATGGTTATTGAAAAAACTAAAACTTAAAGTCTCTGAAATAAGGCCACAAAACACATACTAAATATGTGTCCACAAGACTTTTGACTAATTGATGTTCTCGCCTAGGATTTTTGCTTCAAAATGATCTGAAAATCATCCTTCCAAATCATTCACATAAAACAATACATTGATTTAAATTTAGTAAAACACTTTTTGTTTGGAAAGGCAATATGCGAAATGGGCGTGACTCATGTATAATGGTCTGATTCACACCTGTGAAGACAAAAGACCTGCTTAATGAGCCTGCATAATGAGCTTTCCACAGGTGTGTCACTGAGCCACAAGAAAGAATACAAGGACACAAGAAAAGAAATGTGTATATATACTACAAAATTGGTTCACAGTTGGAAACATCTATAAAAAAATAGTATTTTTCCACTTGTATTTTTGCTTGCAAATTGTATAATATCCAAGGTGAACATTTCTAGTAATTGTGTAGTTAATTCTCATACTGTATTTTCAGAAAGTTTTGAATATGTATCCTCTCCCCAAATTTGTCACTAATAAAACACAATACAAATAATTTGAAGAGAAGGCTTATATTGACCTTTTAAGATTTTGTTTACATCTACCTTGTAAATATATTATTTGCTATTTTATTAAAAAGGTTACAATTACAGCAACAATTAAAATAACAATATTTCAAGTGTAATATTTCTTTGTAAAAACTAAAGTGTACATTTTATCATACATATTTCAAATTTAAGGATTCATTAGTTTGAATAAAGCCTACATTGGAACAAACACTATAATAGCATCCTAGTTGATGACTTTATTTTTGACAAAACAAACATAGCCTAATATATTTAACATTTGAGCAGAAATTGGTGAACAAAAGCTTATTCAATGTGGCAGTAGTCTATAGTTTAGGCTACAGTAAACAGTTAATAATCTATTTAAAACTAGTCAACAAAATGTTGTCTTTCATATTTCTTCTGTAACATAGGCATATTGTTTGTTGTTTTTATGATAGCCTATATTAGGGCATATAAATATTAATTTGCAGTTTAATACGTTGCTAATACAAAGACATTTTAACGTTATTTCAACCTATTTCAGTCGATTTTCACTCATCTCAGTATAGCAATAGGGTTTGGTAAAAACTGTTCAGTTCATTCATTCACACACGCGATTCATATTTAAACAGTCTTTTTGCAGTTTACATACACTATGATATCGCGATTAGAACAATAATAAAAAAAAACTTACTTCTCAGATGGATATTTCATATTTCTTTGTAAAAACTAAATCATACATTTTATCATACATATTTCAAAGTTAAGGATTCATTAGTTTGAATAAAGCCTACATTGGAACAAACACTATAATAGCATCCTACTTGATGACTTTATTTTTGACAAAACAAACATAGCCTAATATATAACATTTGAGCAGAAATTGGTGAACAAAAGCTTATTCAATGTGGCAGTAGCATATTTTACATTAAACAGTTAATAATCTATCAAAAACTAGTCAACAAAATGTTGTCTTTCATATTTCGTCTGTAACATAGGCATATCGTTTGTTGTTTTTATGAGCCTATATTAGGGCATAAATTTTAATTTGCAGTTTAATACGTTGCTAATACAAAGACATTTTAACGTTATTTCAACATATTTCAGTCGATTTTCACTCATCTCAGTATAGCAATAGGGTTTGGTAAAAACTGTTCAGTTCATTCATTCACACACAGACGCGATTCATATTTAAACAGTCTTTTTGCGGTTTACATACACTATGATATCGCGATTAGAACAATAATAATAAAGAACTTACTTATCAGATGGATCCGTTGCTCCTCGGAATGAAAAAAAAACAGCACATGTTCTGAGGTAAATGTCCCAGGATTACTCCTCACACAGCCTCGCAAGAAGAAATAGTAGGCTACATTAATCTGATGATTACATTTGTTGTGTTATCGCGTTTATGAGGGGCGTTGACACTTTGCATGTGCTGCTTCAGATCATTTGCGTTTGAATACCGCGCGCTCTCCGTGGGCGTGTCAGATTAGCAGAATAATGAGCTAAGAGAACGATAATGAGATCGGCTGACACCTCTCTCTTTTTTAATAGATTACATAAACAGAGAATATTTATTTTAGTTTTGAATTAGATATTTTAAAAGTACAAACTTAAATGATTATAAAGATATATTGCTCGTGCTTGTGTGAATAGTATTCGCTGAGCTTTGTTTAAGTTTAGAGACGTGCACCAGAAAAAAATTTAACGGAGACAGAGAGGCAGAAAGCACACCCTGTTTATTTTCTTCATTTTACAAAAGCACACGGTTTTGATGTTAATGTGAGTGTACACAAAAAAAGAAGACCCTCTATAGTTTATAATCATGTATTGATTTTATTTATATGACGTAAAATGACGGAGTATTTTAAGTCTATGTTGCTGCTATGTGGAAAAAAAACGACCCAAGAGAGTTAAAAAGCGTATAAAGGAAATGAGCGCTACACTCACCTAGCGTGGCAAACAGTATAAATTTTCTGTCAGACCCCAACCACTGTTTCTGCTCGGTTTCAAACCGAGGACCTTTCGCGAGTTAGGCAAATGTGATGGCCACTACACTACAGAAACCTATTGATGAGATGGATGTGCTTTTTAGAAGATGGCTCCTTCCCATAATCTGCCCTGCAAGCAGTGTGACAGTCTGTAAATTCCACAAACAACAGAACAGAGGTCATTCGGCATGGCAGTCTGCCTACAGCTCCTTGGTACGATGGCCTTCACCTGTCTTAAAAGTAAGGGTTTTGTATCGAATTGCAGCATTTATTTTTAACATGCCTCCACTTGTTTCAGCCCAGTTTTGAACTGAAGACCTTTGCGTGTAAAGCGAACGTGATATCATGGCATGTGCTTTTTAGAAGATGGCTCCTTCCCATAATCTGCTCTGCAAGCAGTGTGACAGTCTGTGAATTCCACAAACAACAGAACAGAGGTCATTCGGCATGGCAGTCTGCCTACAGCTCCTTGGTACGATGGCCTTCACCTGTCTTAAAAGTAAGGGTTTTGTAGCGAATTGCAGCATTTATATTTAACATGCCTCCACTTGTTTCCACCCAATTTTGAACTGAGGACCTTTCGCGTGTAAAGCGAACGTGATAACCACTACACTACGGAAACTTGGTTTGGATCTCATTCCCGCCTCTTCTAGCGTACGCTTGTTCAAAAGCGACTGAAACTATAGACTGCCCAGTGTTTTTAACATGGCAAAAAGCTGCTAATTTTGTTGGCAGACCGAACATTTTATATTACTGTACAGGAAACCTCAATGTTCATTTGTTTTATTTTTGTCCTTTTCTAAAGAGATTAAACAACAAACATCCCTTCAAGTGTACTGACCTGCTCAACAGAAAATCGCATACGAAATATTTGCAAAAATCACCCACAGTTTCCGCCCAGTTTCGAACTGGGGACTTTTCGCGTGTGAGGCGAACGTGATAACCACTACATAACAAACACGTCTTCAGGTTGCAGACATAAATCTTTAGGTGCACGCTTATTAAAAAGCATATAAAGGAAATAAGCGCTGCACCCACCAAGCGTGCCAAAGAGTTTACATTTTCTGTCAGAATCCAACCACTGTTTCTGCTCGGTTTCGAACCGAGGACCTTTCGCATGTTAGAAGAATGTGATGACCACTACACTACAGAAACCTGTTGTTGAGAGGGATGTGCTTTTTAGAAGATGGCTCCTTCCCATAATCTGCCCTGCAAGCAGTGTGAAAGTCTGTAAATTCCACAAACAACAGAACAGAGGTCATTCGGCACCCACCTAGTGTCATTCGGCATGGCAGTCTGCCTACAGCTCCTTGATACGATGGCCTTCACCTGTCTTAAAAGTAAGGGTTTTATAACGAATTGCAGCATTTATATTTAACATGCCTCCACTTGTTTCCACCCAATTTTTAACTGAGGACCTTTCGCGTGTAAAGCGAACGTGATAACCACTACACTACGGAAACTTGATTTGGACGGCACCCACCTAGTGTCTTTCGGCATGGCAGTCTGCCTACAGCTCCTTGGTACGATGGCCTTCACCTGTCTCAAAAGTAAGGGTTTTGTAGCATTTATATTTAAAATGCATCCACTTGTTTCCGCCCAGTTTTGAACTGAGGACCTTTTGCGTGTAAAGCAAATTGATAACCACTACACTACGGAAACTTGATTTGGACGGCACCCACCTAGTGTCATTCGGCATGGCAGTCTGCCTACAGCTCCTTGGTACGATGGCCTTCACCTGTCTTAAAAGTAAGGGTTTTGTAGCGAATTGCAGCATTTATATTTAACATGCCTCCACTTGTTTCCACCCAATTTTGAACTGAGGACCTTTCGCGTGTAAAGCGAACGTGATTACCACTACACTACGGAAAATTGGTTTGGATCTCATTCCCACCTCTTCTAGCGTACGCTTGTTCAAAAGCGACTGAAACTATAGACTGCCCAGTGTTTTTAACATGGCAAAAAGCTGCTAATTTTGTTGGCAGACCGAACATTTTATATTACTGTACAGGAAACCTCAATGGTCATTTGTTTTATTTTTGTCCTTTTCTAAAGAGATTAAACAACAAACATCCCTGCAAGTGTACTGACCTGCTCAACAGAAAATCGCATACGAAATTTTTGCAAAAATCACCCACAGTTTCCGCCCAGTTATGAACTGGGGACTTTTCGTGTGTGAGGCGAACGTGATAACTACTACACTACAAACACGTCTTCAGGTTGCAGACATAAATCTTTAGGTGCACGCTTATTAAAAAGCATATAAAGGAAATGAGCGCTGCACCCACCTAGCGTGCCAAAGAGTTTACATTTTCTGTCAGAATCCAACCACTGTTTCTGCTCGGTTTCGAACCGAAGACCTTTCGCGTGTTAGGCGAATGTGATGACCACTAAACTACAGAAACCTATTTGTGCTTTTTAGAAGATGGCTCGTTCCCATAATCTGCCCTGCAAGCAGTGTGACAGTCTGTAAATTCCACAAACAACAGAACAGAGGTCATTCGGCACCCACCTAGTGTCATTCGGCATGGCAGTCTGCCTACAGCTCCTTGTTACGATGGCCTTCACCTGTCTTAAAAGTAAGGGTTTTGAAGTGAATTGCAGCATTTATATTTAACATGCCTCCACTTGTTTCCACCCAATTTTGAACTGAGGACCTTTCGCTTGCAGTTTGCAGACATAAATCTTTAGGTGCACGCTTATTAAAAAGCATATAATGGAAATGAGCGCTGCACCCACCCAGTGTGGCAAACAGTTTAAATTTTCTGTCAGAATCCAACCACTGTTTCTACTCGGTTTCGAACCGAGGACCTTTCGCGTGTTAGGCGAACGTGATGACCACTACACTACAAAACCTATTGATGCGGTGCATATGCTTTTTAGAAGATGGCTCCTTCCCATAATCTGCTCTGCAAGCAGTGTGACAGTCTGTAAATTCCACAAACAACAGAACAGAGGTCATTCTGCATGGCAGTCTGCCTACAGCTCCTTGGTACGATGGCCTTCACCTGTCTCAAAAGTAAGGGTTTTGTAGCATTTATATTTAAAATGCATCCACTTGTTTAAGCCCAGTTTTGAACTGAGGACCTTTTGCGTGTAAAGCAAACGTGATAACCACTACACTACGGAAACTTGATTTGGACGGCACCCACCTAGTGTCATTCGGCATGGCAGTCTGCCTACAGCTCCTTGGTACGATGGCCTTCACCTGTCTTAAAAGTAAGGGTTTTGAAGTGAATTGCAGCATTTATATTTAACATGCCTCCACTTGTTTCCACCCAATTTTGAACTGAGGACCTTTCGCTTGCAGTTTGCAGACATAAATCTTTAGGTGCACGCTTATTAAAAAGCATATAATGGAAATGAGCGCTGCGCCCACCTAGTGTGGCAAACAGTTTAAATTTTCTGTCAGAATCCAACCACTGTTTCTACTCGGTTTCGAACCGAGGACCTTTCGCGTGTTAGGCGAACGTGATGACCACTACACTACAAAACCTATTGATGCGGTGCATATGCTTTTTAGAAGATGGCTCCTTCCCATAATCTGCTCTGCAAGGAGTGTGACAGTCTGTAAATTCCACAAACAACAGAACAGAGGTCATTCTGCATGGCAGTCTGCCTACAGCTCCTTGGTACGATGGCCTTCACCTGTCTCAAAAGTAAGGGTTTTGTAGCATTTATATTTAAAATGCATCCACTTGTTTAAGCCCAGTTTTGAACTGAGGACCTTTTGCGTGTAAAGCAAACGTGATAACCACTACACTACGGAAACTTGATTTGGACGGCACCCACCTAGTGTCATTCGGCATGGCAGTCTGCCTACAGCTCCTTGATAAAGGAAAGGAGCACTGCTACCACCTAGCGTGGCAAAAAGTTTAAATTTTCTGTCAAAATCCAACCACTGTTTCTGCTCGGTTTCGAACAGAGGACCTTTTGCGTGTTAGGCGAACGTGATGAACACTACACTACAGAAACCTATTGATGAGGTACATGTGCTTTTTAGAAGATGGCTCCTTCCCATAATCTACTCTGCAAGCAGTGTGACAGTCTGTGAATTCCACAAACAACAGAACAGAGGTCATTCGGCATGGCAGTCTGCCTACAGCTCCTGGGTACGATGGCCTTCACCTGTCTTAAATGTAAGGGTTTTGTATCGAATTGCAGCATTTATATTTAACATGCCTCCACTTGTTTCCGTCCAGTTTTGAACTGAAGACCTTTGCGTGTAAAGCGAACGTGATATCATGGCATGTGCTTTTTAGAAGATGGCTCCTTCCCATAATCTACTCTGCAAGCAGTGTGACAGTCTGTGAATTCCACAAACAACAGAACAGAGGTCATTAAACCACAAACATCCCTGCAAGTGTACTGACCTGCTCAACAGAAAATCGCATACGAAATTTTTGCAAAAAACACCCACAGTTTCCGCCCAGTTTCAAACTGGGGACCTTTCGCGTGTGAGGCAAACGTGATAACCACTACACTATGGAAACAAGTCTTCAGGTTGCAGACATAAATCTTTAGGTGCACCGTTATTAAAAAGCATATAAAGGAAATGAGCGCTGCACCCACCTAGTGTGGCAAACAGTTAAAATTTTCTGTCAGAATCCAACCACTGTTTCTGCTCGGTTTCGAACCGAGGACCTTTCGCGTGTTAGGCGAACGTGATGACCACTACACTACAGAAACCTATTGATGAGGTGCATGTGATTTTTAGAAGATGGCTCCTTCCCATAATCTGCTCTGCAAGCAGTGTGACAGTCTGTGAATTCCACAAACAACAGAACAGAGGTCATTCGGCATTGCAGTCTGCCTACAGCTCCTTGGTACGATGGCCTTCACCTGTCTCAAAAGTAAGGGTTTTGTAGCGAATTGCAGCATTTATATTTAACATGCCTCCACTTGTTTCCGCCCAGTTTTGAACTGAGCACCTTTCGCGTGTAAAGCGAACGTGATAACCACTACACTACGGAAAATTGATTTGGATGTCAGTCCCACCTCTTCTAGTGTACGCTTGTTCAAAAGCGACTGAAACTATAGACTGCCCAGTGTTTTTAACATGGCAAAAAGCTGCTAATTTTGTTGGCAGACCGAACATTTTATATTACTGTACAGGAAACCTCAATGGTCATTTTTTTTATTTTTGTCCTTTTCTAAAGAGATTAAACCACAAACATCCCTGCAAGTGTACTGACCTGCTCAACAGAAAATCGCATACGAAAGTTTTGCAAAAATCACCCACAGTTTCCGCCCAGTTTCGAACTGGGGCCCTTTCGCGTGTGAGGCGAACGTGATAACCACTACACTACGGAAACAAGTCTTCAGGTTTGCAGACATAAATCTTTAGGTGCACGCTTATTAAAAAGCATATAAAGGAAATGAGCGCTGCACCCACCTAGCGTGCCAAAAAGGTTACATTTTCTGTCAGAATCCAACCACTGTTTCTGCTCGGTTTCGAACCGAGGACCTTTCGCGTGTTAGGCGAATGTGATGACCACTACACTACAGAAACCTATTATTGAGACGGATGTGCTTTTTAGAAGATGGCTCGTTCCCATAATCTGCCCTGCAGGCAGTGTGACAGTCTGTAAATTCCACAAACAACAGAACAGAGGTCATTCGGCACCCACCTAGTGTCATTCGGCATGGCAGTCTGCCTACAGCTCCTTGGTACGATGGCCTTCACCTGTCTCAAAAGTAAGGGTTTTGTAGCGAATTGCAGCATTTATATTTAAAATGCATCCACTTGTTTCCGCCCAGTTTTGAACTGAGGACCTTTCGCGTGTAAAGCAAACGTGATAACCACTACACTTCCGAAACTTGATTTGGACGTCAGTCCCACCGCTTCTAGGGTGCGCTTGTTCAAAAGCGACTGAAACTATAGACTGCCCAGTGTTTTTAACATGGCAAAAAGCTGCTAATTTTGTTGGCAGACCGAACATTTTATATTACTGTACAGGAAACCTCAATGGTCATTTGTTTTATTTTTGTCCTTTTCTAAGAGATTAAACCACAAACATCCCTGCAAGTGTACTGACCTGCTCAACAGAAAATCGCATACGAAATTTTTGCAAAAATCACCCCCAGTTTCCGCCCAGTTATGAACTGGGGACTTTTCGCGTGTGAGGCGAACGTGATAACCACTACACTACAAACACGTCTTCAGGTTGCAGACATAAATCTTTAGGTGCACGCTTATTAAAAAGCATATAAAGGAAATGAGCGCTGCACCCATCTAGCGTGCCAAAGAGTTTACATTTTCTGTAAGAATCCAACCATTGTTTCTGCTCGGTTTCGAACCGAGAACCTTTCGCGTGTTAGGCGAATGTGATGACCACTACACTACAGAAACCTATTATTGAGACGGATGTGCTTTTTAGAAGAGGGCTCCTTCCCATAATCTGCCCTGCAGGCAGTGTGACAGTCTGTAAATTCCACAAACAACAGAACAGAGGTCATTCGGCACCCACCTAGTGTCATTCGGCATGGCAGTCTGCCTACAGCTCCTTGGTACGATGGCCTTCACCTGTCTCAAAAGTAAGGGTTTTGTAGCGAATTGCAGCATTTATATTTAAAATGCATCCACTTGTTTCCGCCCAGTTTTGAACTGAGGACCTTTCGTGTGTAAAGCAAACGTGATAACCACTACACTTCCGAAACTTGATTTGGACGTCAGTCCCACCGCTTCTAGGGTACGCTTGTTCAAAAGCGACTGAAACTATAGACTGCCCAGTGTTTTTAACATGGCAAAAAGCTGCTAATTTTATTATTAGAATTTATTAGGATTAACCCCTTGAGATGTATCATCTCGTTTTCGAGGGGGTCTTTACAATGAAACACAATTACAAAAAAAACAAAAACAAAATTACAATTAATACATCAAACAACAGGACACCACCAATATAAAATACACACATATATATATATATATATATACATACATACACATACATGTATACATATACACATACACATATATATACAAATACACATACACACATACATACACAACAATACACAAAACTACAACACCAGTTTCAATGATAGCATGTGCAATCTACTTTCAAATAAAATAATAAAGATTGTTTAAACAACCGAAATGAAGTAATGGATCTAATATGTATGGGTAAATTATTCCAATCTAATAGGGCTTTAAACATAAATGCTCTCTTACCAATTGTTTTTTTAACACGAGGAACAAAAAAGTAAGTCTGGACAGAATGCCTAACATGATAGTTTGAGGAAAAGAGTACAAAATATTGTTGTAGATAACTAGGATAATCAAAATAAATACATTTAAATATAAATTGGAGCCAGTACGTCTGCCTTCTCACATTCAAAGGTGGCCACTGAAGTGCATCATACATTGTACAGTGGTGAGTGGAAAAAGAACATCCTAGAACAAATCTACAAATTCTATTATATGCCGAATTAAGTAAGACAAGATCAGATTTTAATGCCGTCTGATAAACCACATCACAGTAATCAAACAATGGAAATATTAATTGAAGAACTAGTTTCTTACGAACACTATAAGTAAAGCAATTTCGAGATCGATGCAAGATACTCATTCCAACGTTGACTTTTCGTAAGACATGATTAATGTGAAGTTTAAAGGAAAGTTTAGAGTCGAGCCATACACCAAGGTATTTAATAGTATCAACTCTATGCAGAAGAGTACCGTCTTTACATAATATAGCACAAGAACAGGTTTTGGAATTAAGTTTATGTCTAGAACCAAAGATCATAGTATATGACTTGGTTTTATTAAGCACTAATTTGTTAGCCAAAAGCCACTCTTGTAAACTATTAAAATCCGATTGAAGAGATAATTGAATTTGTATAGGGTCAAAATTAGAAGTATATATGACAGTATCGTCCGCATAAAGTTGAACCTGACAATTTTTAAGAAGTAATGGTAGATTATTTACATAAATAGAAAAGAGAAGTGGTCCTAAAACTGAACCTTGAGGCACACCACGTTGTTGAATCAAAAAATCTGATTTGTTTCCATTTAAGACAACACATTGTTTCCTGTTATGTAGATATGAATTAAACCACAAAATAGAATTTTTTGAAAAACCAATAGCATGAAGTTTATCTAAAAGCAAATAATGATCAACCAAATCAAAAGCTTTAGTCAAATCAAGAAAAATAGCACCTGTAAGCTTGCCGTTATCTGAAGCTGAAAACACATCATTTGTAAACTTAAGTAGTGCAGTGGTTGTGGAATGGTTAGTCCTAAAACCAGATTGAGACGGTGATAAAATATTATTAATACATAAATAATTTGAAAGTTGCTTATAAATTAATTTTTCAAAAACTTTGGATATGGAACATATAATAGATATTGGTCTATAATTATTGATATCAAGTACATCGCCTCCCTTATAAAGTGGAGTAATGCGTGCACATTTCCAGATCATCGGCAATTCACATGTGGACAATGAAAGATTAAATAAATCAGCTAGTGGATACATAATAATATGTGAAGTTAGTTTAAGATACCTATTTTCAATTCCATCTAATCCTTCACCACTAGTCACTTTTAATTCATCGATTGCACTCTGAACATCAATTGGAGCAATCCTCCCAAATGAAAATGAACTATTACATAATGTAGTCACATTAGAATTATCAGTATTCAAATAAGAGGCAGATGTTAAAGTAGACCAAACTGAGGAAAAATGCTGGTTGAACTCTTGGGCAATAGATAAAGAGTCGTGAAGTATAGTATTATTATCAACTCTAATTTGATTAACTAAATGTTTATTTGATGTATTAATAATTTTTTTAATTTTATTCCAGAATTGTTTAGGATTTTTATAATGGTGAGAAAGACATTCTTTATAGTAATTAGACTTTGCATTTCGAGTTTTTGTCTTGCTTGAATTTCTCAAATGCCTATAAACTTCCCAATCAACATTACTTCTTGTCTGACGAAATTTTGTCCATGCTTTGTCCCTTTGCCTAAAGAGACTAATAAGTTCTGAATTAATCCAAGGAAGATGACTGCCCTTAACCCTAACAATTTTCCAAGGTGCATGCTTGTCTACAACTTTTATAAACTCAGTATAAAAAAAAAATCCCAAGCATCTTGAACATTTGGAATCAAATCATATCTATTCCAATTAATAGAAATCAGATCATTAACAAATAAATCTAAATTCAATTTTTTATATTGTCTGATTTTAATTAATTTTGGAGGCAATTTAGGTACTTTAATTTTCCACACACAAAATACAATCGAATGATCACTAAAACAATCAGGCATCACACCTGACCTTAAAAATCTATTTGGGTGTGAAACAAGTATCCAATCAAGAAGAGATTGTGTGCGAGAAGTAATTCTAGTAGGCTCAGTAATTAATTGGGTAAGATTTAAATTATTAAATATATTTTTCTCTTTATTACATGATGTATCCAACCAATTCTTATTAAAATCGCCTAATAAAATTAACTCATTTTTACCAAAAACTGAATTAATAGTGGATATCAGGCAGTTAAAGGACTCCACTGGTGAGGAGGGTGGTCTGTATATGCTACCGATAATTATACATTTGTTTAAATGGAAAACCACCTTAACAAAAATAGATTCAAAATATAAAGCATCAACCGAGGGTATAATTAATTCAGAAACAAGACCTATAGAAACATATATAGCCACACCTCCACCCCTGGAGCACCTATCCAATCTATAAACAACATAATTGGCTAAGTTAATTTCGATATCTGAAACATTGCTATTGAGCCATGTTTCCGAAAGAGTGATAATATCAGGCTTATTTAAATCAACCCATGCACGAAGTAAATCAATTTTACACACCAGACTTCTAATATTCAAGTGAATGATTTTTAATCCCTTAACCTGATCCATCTTAAAAAAAAAAGTCACTGGTCAAATATAAGGACACAAATAACTGAACCAGAAAATTCATTACAAGGGTACAAAAACTATCAAATAAACTGATCACAACAAAACAAACAGACAGGACATTTACAAACAAAACACATAAAAACAGGACACCCTTCAAGAATAACCCAGCTGCCCCAGAAACCATGTTCCAGGGCATCCCAGTGAGTAAACCCAACAATATGTCAAAAACCGTCTCATACACTCAACTCAAGCAGCAATAATAATATTAATAAAAAATAAAAAAAAACGAAAAAAAAAAAAAAATTTGTTGGCAGACCGAACATTTTATATTACTGTACAGGAAACCTCAATGGTCATTTGTTTTATTTTTGTCCTTTTCTAAGAGATTAAACCACAAACATCCCTGCAAGTGTACTGACCTGCTCAACAGAAAATCGCATACGAAATTTTTGCAAAAAACACCCACAGTTTCCGCCCAGTTTCGAACTGGGGACCTTTCGCGTGTGAGGCAAACGTGATAACCACTACACTATGGAAACAAGTCTTCAGGTTGCAGACATAAATCTTTAGGTGCACCCTTATTAAAAAGCATATAAATGAAATGAGCGCTGCACCCACCTAGTGTGGCAAACAGTTAAAATTTTCTGTCAGAATCCGACCACTGTTTCTGCTCGGTTTCGAACCGAGGACCTTTCGCGTGTTAGGCGAACGTGATGACCACTACACTACAGAAACCTATTGATGAGGTGCATGTGATTTTTAGAAGATGGCTCCTTCCCATAATCTGCTCTGCAAGCAGTGTGACAGTCTGTGAATTCCACAAACAACAGAACAGAGGTCATTCGGCATTGCAGTCTGCCTACAGCTCCTTGGTACGATGGCCTTCACCTGTCTCAAAAGTAAGGGTTTTGTAGCGAATTGCAGCATTTATATTTAACATGCCTCCACTTGTTTCCGCCCAGTTTTGAACTGAGCACCTTTCGCGTGTAAAGCGAACGTGATAACCACTACACTACGGAAAATTGATTTGGATGTCAGTCCCACCTCTTCTAGGGTACGCTTGTTCAAAAGCGACTGAAACTATAGACTGCCCAGTGTTTTTAACATGGCAAAAAGCTGCTAATTTTGTTGGCAGACCGAACATTTTATATTACTGTACAGGAAACCTCAATGGTCATTTGTTTTATTTTTGTCCTTTTCTAAAGAGATTAAACCACAAACATCCCTGCAAGTGTACTGACCTGCTCAACAGAAAATCGCATACGAAAGTTTTGCAAAAATCACCCACAGTTTCCGCCCAGTTTCGAACTGGGGCCCTTTCGCGTGTGAGGCAAACGTGATAACCACTACACTACGGAAACAAATCTTCAGGTTGCAGACATAAATCTTTAGGTGCACGCTTATTAAAAAGCATATAAAGAAAATGAGCGCTGCACCCACCTAGCGTGCCAAAGAGTTTACATTTTCTGTCAGAATCCAACCACTGTTTCTGCTCGGTTTCGAACCGAGGACCTTTCGCGTGTTAGGCGAATGTGATGACCACTACACTACAGAAACCTATTAGGGTGCTATTAGCAGTGTGACAGTCTGTGAATTCCACAAACAACAGAACAGAGGTCATTCGGCATGGCAGTCTGCCTACAACTCCTTGGTACGATGGCCTTCACATGTCTCAAGAGTAAGGGTTTTGTAGCGAATTGCAGCATTTATTTTTAAAATGCATCCACTTGTTTCCGCCCAGTTTAGAACTGAGGACCTTTCGCGTGTAAAGCAAACGTGATAACCACTACACTACGGAAACTTGATTTGAACGTCAGTCCCACCACTTCTATAATCTGCTCTGCAAGCAGTGTGACAGTCTGTAAATTCCACAAACAACAGAACAGAGGTCATTCTGCATGGCAGTCTGCCTACAGCTCCTTGGTACGATGGCCTTCACCTGTCTCAAAAGTAAGGGTTTTGTAGCATTTATATTTAAAATGCATCCACTTGTTTCCGCCCAGTTTTGAACTGAGGACCTTTTGCGTGTAAAGCAAACGTGATAACCACTACACTACGGAAACTTGATTTGGACAGCACCCACCTAGTGTGATTCGGCATGGCAGTCTGCCTACAGCTCCTTGACACGATGGCCTTCACCTGTCTTAAAAGTAAGGGTTTTGTAGCGAATTGCAGCATTTATATTAAACATGCCTCCACTTGTTTCCACCCAATTTTGAACTGAGGACCTTTCGCGTGTAAAGCAAACGTGATAACCACTACACTACGGAAACTTGGTTTGGATCTCATTCCCACCTCTTCTAGCGTACGCTTGTTCAAAAGCGACTGAAACTATAGACTGCCCAGTGTTTTTAACATGGCAAAAAGCTGCTAATTTCGTTGGCAGACCGAACATTTTATATTACTGTACAGGAAACCTCAATGGTCATTTGTTTTATTTTTGTCCTTTTCTAAAGAGATTAAACAACAAACATCCCTGCAAGTGCACTGACCTGCTCAACAGAAAATCGCATACGAAATTTTTGCAAAAATCACCCACAGTTTCCGCCCAGTTTCGAACTGGGGACTTTTCGCGTGTGAGGCGAACGTGATAACCACTACATAACAAACACGTCTTCAGGTTGCAGACATAAATCTTTAGGTGCACGCTTATTAAAAAGCATATAAAGGAAATAAGCGCTGCACCCACCTAGCGTGCCAAAGAGTTTACATTTTCTGTCAGAATCCAACCACTGTTTCTGCTCAGTTTCAAACCGAGGACCTTTCGCGTGTTAGGCGAATGTGATGACCACTACACTACAGAAACCTATTGTTGAGAGGGATGTGCTTTTTAGAAGATGCCTCCTTCCCATAATCTGCCCTGCAAGCAGTGTGACAGTCTGTAAATTCCACAAACAACAGAACAGAGGTCATTCGGCACCCACCTAGTGGGTGCTTCTCATTTCTTATTTGTGCATCCTCGTTTCCTTTCCTCGCTTCCTTTCCTAGCGTCTCAGCTCCACCCCCTGTAGGTTTTGAGGGAAGGACGCAAGGAAAGAAAATGAGGACGGAGGAATCGAATGAAAGCTTTTTTTATTCATTGGAATACTTGATCACTCGCGCGTCACTTCATAGCGTCATCAGCAGCGCTCAAAGGATCTGCCCTTATGTTGTTGAAGTTTGTTTATTTAAGAAATTCATAATAAATGATAATAAAGCAAGATACCCTGTTGAAATATGTGTAATGTGTGGTTTATATAAACTGCAAAGGTAAAGTATACATTAAAACAGATTGTGATCGATGTGAAGGGGGAGGAGAATGTATACGCGCGTCACGTTTAGTCGATAAATCTCTTCCGCATAGGATACACCTGTGTATCCTCGCTCATGACTCCTCTGGAAGCCTCCTCACTCCTCGATCCTCGCCTCCTCGCGGTGCAATTAGAGAATTGAGATGTCCTTCAAGATGGCTGCGCTCGATCGGTTTCCGGGACATAGGATGGAGGACAGAGGAATGAGGAGACGAGGAGGGATATTGCGAAGCACCCAGTGTCATTCGGCATGGCAGTCTGCCTACAGCTCCTTGATACGATGGCCTTCACCTGTCTTAAAAGTAAGGGTTTTGTAGCGAATTGCAGCATTTATATTTAACATGCCTCCACTTGTTTCCACCCAATTTTGAACTGAGGACCTTTCGCGTGTAAAGCGAACGTGATAACCACTACACTACGGAAACTTGGTCTGGTCAATGGTCATTTGTTTTATTTTTGTCCTTTTCTAAAGAGATTAAACAACAAACATCCCTGCAAGTGTACTGACCTGCTCAACAGAAAATCGCATACGAAATTTTTGCAAAAATCACCCACAGTTTCCGCCCAGTTTCAAACTGGGGACTTTTCGCATGCGAACGTGATAACCACTACACTACAAACACGTCTTCAGGTTGCAGACCTAAATCTTTAGGCGCACGCTTATTAAAAAGCATATAAAGGAAACGAGAGCTGCACCCACCTAGTGTGGCAAAGAGTTTAAATTTTCTGTCAGAATCCAACCACTGTTTCTGCTCGGTTTCGAACCGAGGACCTTTCGCGTGTTAGGCGAATGTGATGACCACTAAACTACAGAAACCTATTTGTGCTTTTCAGAAGATGGCTCGTTCCCATAATCTGCCCTGCAAGCAGTGTGACAGTCTGTAAATTCCACAAACAACAGAACAGAGGTCATACGGCACCCACCTAGTGTCATTCGGCATGGCAGTCTGCCTACAGCTCCTTGTTACGATGGCCTTCACCTGTCTTAAAAGTAAGGGTTTTGAAGTGAATTGCAGCATTTATATTTAACATGCCTCCACTTGTTTCCACCCAATTTTGAACTGAGGACCTTTCGCTTGCAGTTTGCAGACATAAATCTTTAGGTGCACGCTTATTAAAAAGCATATAATGGAAATGAGCGCTGCACCCACCTAGTGTGGCAAACAGTTTAAATTTTCTATCAGAATCCAACCACTGTTTCTACTCGGTTTCGAACCGAGGACCTTTCGCGTGTGAGGCGAACGTGATGACCACTACACTACAAAACCTATTGATGCAGTGCATATGCTTTTTAGAAGATGGCTCCTTCCCATAATCTGCTCTGCAAGCAGTGTGACAGTCTGTGAATTCCACAAACAACAGAACAGAGGTCATTCGGCATGGCAGTCTGCCTACAGCTCCTTGGTACGATGGCCTTCACCTGTCTCAAAAGTAAGGGTTTTGTAGCATTTATATTTAAAATGCATCCACTTGTTTAAGCCCAGTTTTGAACTGAGGACCTTTTGCGTGTAAAGCAAACGTGATAACCACTACACTACGGAAACTTGATTTGGACGGCACCCACCTAGTGTCATTCGGCATGGCAGTCTGCCTACAGCTCCTTGGTACGATGGCCTTCACCTGTCTTAAAAGTAAGGGTTTTGTAGCGAATTGCAGCATTTATATTTAACATGCCTCCACTTGTTTCCACCCAATTTTGAACTGAGGACCTTTCGCGTGTAAAGCGAACGTGATAACCACTACACTACAGAAAATTGGTTTGGATCTCATTCCCACCTCTTCTAGCGTACGCTTGTTCAAAAGCGACTGAAACTATAGACTGCCCAGTGTTTTTAACATGGCAAAAAGCTGCTAATTTTGTTGGCAGAACGAACATTTTATATTACTGTACAGGAAACCTCAATGGTCATTTGTTTTATTTTTGTCCTTTTCTAAAGAGATTAAACAACAAACATCCCTGCAAGTGTACTGACCTGCTCAACAGAAAATCGCATACGAAATTTTTGCAAAAAACACCCACAGTTTCCGCCCAGTTTCGAACTGGGGACCTTTCGCGTGTGAGGCAAACGTGATAACCACTACACTATGGAAACAAGTCTTCAGGTTGCAGACATAAATCTTTAGGTGCACCCTTATTAAAAAGCATATAAAGGAAATGAGCGCTGCACCCACCTAGTGTGGCAAACAGTTAAAATTTTCTGTCAGAATCCAACCACTGTTTCTGCTCGGTTTCGAACCGAGGACCTTTCGCGTGTTAGGCGAATGTGATGAACACTACACTACAGAAACCTATTGATGAGGTGCATGTGCTTTTTAGAAGATGGCTCTTTCCCATAATCTACTCTGCAAGCAGTGTGACAGTCTGTGAATTCCACAAACAACAGAACAGAGGTCATTCGGCATGGCAGTCTGCCTACAGCTCCTGGGTACGATGGCCTTCACCTGTCTTAAATGTAAGGGTTTTGTATCGAATTGCAGGATTTATATTTAACATGCCTCCACTTGTTTCCGCCCAGTTTTGAACTGAAGACCTTTCGTGTGTAAAGCGAACGTGATATCATGGCATGTGCTTTTTAGAAGATGGCTCCATCCCATAATCTGCTCTGCAAGCAGTGTGACAGTCTGTGAATTCCACAAACAACAGAACAGAGGTCATTCGGCATGGCAGTCTGCCTACAGCTCCTTGGTACGATGGCCTTCACCTCTCTCAAAAGCAAGGGTTTTGTAGCGAATTGGAGCATTACATTTAAAATGCCTCCACTTGTTTCCGCCAAGTTTTGAACTGAGGACCTTACGCGTGTAAAGCAAACGTGATAACCACTACACTACGGAAACTTGATTTAGACGTCAGTCCCACCACTTCTAGGGTACGCTTGTTCAAAAGCGACTGAAACTATAGACTGCCCGGTGTTTTTAACTTGGCAAAAAGCTGCTAATTTTGTTGGCAGACCGAACATTTTATATTACTTCACAGGAAACCTCAATGGTCATTTGTTTTATTTTTGTCCTTTTTTAAAGAGATTAAACCACAAACATCCCTGCAAGTGTACTGACCTGCTCAACAGAAAATCGCATACGAAATTTTTGCAAAAAACACCCACAGTTTCCGCCCAGTTTCGAACTGGGGACCTATCGCGTGTGAGGCAAACGTGATAACCACTACACTACAGAAACCTATTGATGAGGTGCATGTGATTTTTAGAAGATGGCTCCTTCCCATAATCTGCCCTGCAAGCAGTGTGACAGTGTGCCCAGTGTTTTTAACATGGCAAAAAGCTGCTAATTTTGTTGGCCGAACATTTTATATTACTGTACAGGAAACCTCAATGGTCATTTGTTTTATTTTTGTCCTTTTCTAAAGAGATTAAACAACAAACATCCAAGTCTTCAGGTTGCAGACATAAATCTTTAGGTGCACCCTTATTAAAAAGCATATAAAGGAAATGAGCGCTGCACCCACCTAGTGTGGCAAACAGTTAAAATTTTCTGTCAGAATCCAACCACTGTTTCTGCTCTGCAAGCAGTGTGACAGTCTGCCCAGTGTTTTTAACATGGCAAAAAGCTGCTAATTTTGTTAGGCGAATGTGATGACCACTACACTACAGAAACCTATTGTTGAGAGGGATGTGCTTTTTAGAAGATGGCTCCTTCCCATTATCTGCCCTGCAAGCAGTGTGACAGTCTGTAAATTCCACAAACAACAGAACAAAGGTCATTCGGCACCCACCTAGTGTCATTCGGCATGGCAGTCTGCCTACAGCTCCTTGATACGATGGCCTTCACCTGTCTTAAAAGTAAGGTTTTTGTAGCGAATTGCAGCATTTGTATTTAACATGCCTCCACTTGTTTCCAACCAATTTTGTACTGAGGACCTTTCACGTGTAAAGCAAACGTGATAACCACTACACTACGGAAACTTGGTTTGGATCTCATTCCAACCTCTTCTAGCGTACGCTTGTTCAAAAGCGACTGGAACTATAGACTGCCCAGTGTTTTTAAGATGGCAAAAAGCTGCTAATTTTGTTGGCAGACCGAACATTTTATATTACTGTACAGGAAACCTCAATGGTCATTTGTTTTCTTTTTGTCCTTTTCTAAAGAGATTAAACCACAAACATCCCTGCAAGTGTACTGACCTGCTCAACAGAAAATCGCATACGAAATTTTTGCAAAAACCACCCTTAGTTTCCACCCAGTTTCGAACTGGGGACCTTTCGCGTGTGAGGCGAACGTGATAAGCACTACACTACGGAAACACGTCTTCATGTTGCAGACATAAATCTTTAGGTGCACGCTTATTAAAAAGCATATAAAGGAAATGAGCGCTGCTACCACCTAGCGTGGCAAACAGTTTAAATATTCTGTCAGAATCCAACCACTGTTTCTGCTCGGTTTCGAACAGAGGACCTTTCTCGTGTTAGGCAAACATGATGAACACTACACTACAGAAACCTATTGATGAGGCACATGTGCTTTTTAGAAGATGGGTCCTTCCCATAATCTACTCTGCAAGCAGTGTGACAGTCTGTGAATTCCACAAACAACAGAACAGAGGTCATTCGGCATGGCAGTCTGCCTACAGCTCCTGGGTACGATGGCCTTCACCTGTCTTAAAAGTAAGGGTTTTGTATCGAATTGCAGCATTTATATTTAACATGCCTCCACTTGTTTCCGCCCAGTTTTGAACTGAAGACCTTTGCGTGTAAAGCGAACGTGATATCATGGCATGTGCTTTTTAGAAGATGGCTCCTTCCCATAATCTGCTCTGCAAGCAGTGTGACAGTCTGTGAATTCCACAAACAACAGAACAGAGGTCATTCGGCATGGCAGTCTGCCTACAGCTCCTTGGTACAATGGCCTTCACCTGTCTCAAAAGTAAGGGTTTTGTAGCGAATTGCAGCATTTATATTTAAAATGCATCCACTTGTTTCCACCCAGTTTTGAACTGAGGACCTTTCACGTGTAAAGCAAACGTGGTAACCACTACACTTCCGAAACTTGATTTGGACGTCAGTCCCACCGCTTCTAGGGTACGCTTTTTCAAAAGCGACTGAAACTATAGACTGCCCAGTGTTTTTAACATGGCAAAAAGCTGCTAATTTTGTTGGCAGACCGAACATTTTATATTACTGTACAGGAAACCTCAATGGTCATTTGTTTTATTTTTGTCCTTTTCTAAGAGATTAAACCACAAACATCCCTGCAAGTGTACTGACCTGCTCAACAGAAAATCGCATACGAATTTTTTGCAAAAATCACCCACAGTTTCCGCCCAGTTTCGAACTGGGGACTTATCGCGTGTGAGGCAAACGTGATAACCACTACACTACAAACACGTCTTCAGGTTGCAGACATTAATCTTTAGGTGCACGCTTATTAAAAAGCATATAAAGGAAATGAGCGCTGCACACACCTAGCGTGGAAAAGAGTTAAAGTTTTCTGTCAGAATCCAACCACTGTTTCTGCTCGGTTTCGAACCGAGGACCTTTCGCGTGTTAGGCGAATGTGATGACCACTACACTACAGAAACCTATTGATGAGGTGCATGTGCTTTTTAGAAGATGGCTCCTTCCCATAATCTGCTCTGCAAGCAGTGTGACAGTCTGTGAATTCCACAAACAACAGAACAGAGGTCATTCGGCACCCACCTAGTGTCATTCGGCATGGCAGTCTGCCTACAGCTCCTTGGTACGATGGCCTTCACCTGTCTCAAAAGTAAGGGTTTTGTAGCGAATTGCAGCATTTATATTTAAAACGCATCCACTTGTTTCCGCCCAGTTTTGAACTGAGGACCTTTCGCGTGTAAAGCAAACGTGATAACCACTACACTTCCGAAACTTGATTTGGACGTCAGTCCCACCGCTTCTGGGGTACGCTTGTTCAAAAGCGACTGAAACTATAGACTGCCCAGTGTTTTAAAAATGGCAAAAAGCTGCTAATTTTGTTTGCAGACCAAACATTTTTTATTACTGTACAGGAAACCTCAACGGTCATTTGTTTTATTTTTGTCCTTTTCTAAAGAGATTAAACCACAAACATCCCTGCAAGTGTACTGACCTGCTCAACAGAAAATCGCATACGAAATTTTTGCAAAAACCACCCACTGTTTCCACCCAGTTTCGAACTTGGGACCTTTTCGCGTGTGAGGCGAACGTGATAACCTCTGCACTACGGAAACACGTCTTCAGGTGGCAGACATAAATCTTTAGGTGCACGCTTGTTAACCCTCTGGGGTCCAAAGTGTTTTTGGGGTTCTGGAGGTGTTCTGACATGCTCTAACATTTGAGCTTTTTTCAGTTATTTATAAACATGTTAATGGCAAAGGTGTAAATTCACTCTATATAGCACAAACAGGGCTACCATAATATGTTAGCAAGATGTATGTACATGTTTGTATTTTTGAGAGAATATTGTTTGTGCATGGTTATTGAAAAAACTAAAACTTAAAGTCTCTGAAATAAGGCCACAAAACACATACTAAATATGTGTCCACAAGACTTTTGACTAATTGATGTTCTCGCCTAGGATTTTTGCTTCAAAATGATCTGAAAATCATCCTTCCAAATCATTCACATAAAACAATACATTGATTTAAATTTAGTAAAACACTTTTTGTTTGGAAAGGCAATATGCGAAATGGGCGTGACTCATGTATAATGGTCTGATTCACACCTGTGAAGACAAAAGACCTGCTTAATGAGCCTGCATAATGAGCTTTCCACAGGTGTGTCACTGAGCCACAAGAAAGAATACAAGGACACAAGAAAAGAAATGTGTATATATACTACAAAATTGGTTCACAGTTGGAAACATCTATAAAAAAATAGTATTTTTCCACTTGTATTTTTGCTTGCAAATTGTATAATATCCAAGGTGAACATTTCTAGTAATTGTGTAGTTAATTCTCATACTGTATTTTCAGAAAGTTTTGAATATGTATCCTCTCCCCAAATTTGTCACTAATAAAACACAATACAAATAATTTGAAGAGAAGGCTTATATTGACCTTTTAAGATTTTGTTTACATCTACCTTGTAAATATATTATTTGCTATTTTATTAAAAAGGTTACAATTACAGCAACAATTAAAATAACAATATTTCAAGTGTAATATTTCTTTGTAAAAACTAAAGTGTACATTTTATCATACATATTTCAAATTTAAGGATTCATTAGTTTGAATAAAGCCTACATTGGAACAAACACTATAATAGCATCCTAGTTGATGACTTTATTTTTGACAAAACAAACATAGCCTAATATATTTAACATTTGAGCAGAAATTGGTGAACAAAAGCTTATTCAATGTGGCAGTAGTCTATAGTTTAGGCTACAGTAAACAGTTAATAATCTATTTAAAACTAGTCAACAAAATGTTGTCTTTCATATTTCTTCTGTAACATAGGCATATTGTTTGTTGTTTTTATGATAGCCTATATTAGGGCATATAAATATTAATTTGCAGTTTAATACGTTGCTAATACAAAGACATTTTAACGTTATTTCAACCTATTTCAGTCGATTTTCACTCATCTCAGTATAGCAATAGGGTTTGGTAAAAACTGTTCAGTTCATTCATTCACACACGCGATTCATATTTAAACAGTCTTTTTGCAGTTTACATACACTATGATATCGCGATTAGAACAATAATAAAAAAACTTACTTCTCAGATGGATATTTCATATTTCTTTGTAAAAACTAAATTATACATTTTATCATACATATTTCAAAGTTAAGGATTCATTAGTTTGAATAAAGCCTACATTGGAACAAACACTATAATAGCATCCTACTTGATGACTTTATTTTTGACAAAACAAACATAGCGTAATATATAACATTTGAGCAGAAATTGGTGAACAAAAGCTTATTCAATGTGGCAGTAGCATATTTTACATTAAACAGTTAATAATCTATCCAAAACTAGTCAACAAAATGTTGTCTTTCATATTTCGTCTGTAACATAGGCATATCGTTTGTTGTTTTTATGAGCCTATATTAGGGCATAAATTTTAATTTGCAGTTTAATACGTTGCTAATACAAAGACATTTTAACGTTATTTCAACATATTTCAGTCGATTTTCACTCATCTCAGTATAGCAATAGGGTTTGGTAAAAACTGTTCAGTTCATTCATTCACACACAGACGCGATTCATATTTAAACAGTCTTTTTGCGGTTTACATACACTATGATATCGCGATTAGAACAATAATAATAAAGAACTTACTTATCAGATGGATCCGTTGCTCCTCGGAATGAAAAAAAAACAGCACATGTTCTGAGGTAAATGTCCCAGGATTACTCCTCACACAGCCTCGCAAGAAGAAATAGTAGGCTACATTAATCTGATGATTACATTTGTTGTGTTATCGCGTTTATGAGGGGCGTTGACACTTTGCATGCGTTGCTTCAGATCATTTGCGTTTGAATACCGCGCGCTCTCCGTGGGCGTGTCAGATTAGCAGAATAATGAGCTAAGAGAACGATAATGAGATCGGCTGACACCTCTCTCTTTTTTAATAGATTACATAAACAGAGAATATTTATTTTAGTTTTGAATTAGATATTTTAAAAGTACAAACTTAAATGATTATAAAGATATATTGCTCGTGCTTGTGTGAATAGTATTCGCTGAGCTTTGTTTAAGTTTAGAGACGTGCACCAGAAAAAAATTTAACGGAGACAGAGAGGCAGAAAGCACACCCTGTTTATTTTCTTCATTTTACAAAAGCACACGGTTTTGATGTTAATGTGAGTGTACACAAAAAAAGAAGACCCTCTATAGTTTATAATCATGTATTGATTTTATTTATATGACGTAAAATGACGGAGTATTTTAAGTCTATGTTGCTGCTATGTGGAAAAAAAACGACCCAAGAGAGTTAAAAAGCGTATAAAGGAAATGAGCGCTACACTCACCTAGCGTGGCAAACAGTATAAATTTTCTGTCAGACCCCAACCACTGTTTCTGCTCGGTTTCAAACCGAGGACCTTTCGCAAGTTAGGCGAATGTGATGACCACTACACTACAGAAACCTATTGATGAGATGGATGTGCTTTTTAGAAGATGGCTCCTTCCCATAATCTGCCCTGCAAGCAGTGTGAGTAGTTATAACCATTCGGCTTATGTCAAAATGATTTATGACCCTATGATTGACAGGTGGGCGGAGCTAACCTTTGACCTTCCGGAGGGTGTTCCGGAGGTCCTTTGATGTAGGGATTAACCTTTGACCTTCCGGAGGGGTTGTTCCGGAGGTCGCTTAATTTAGGGATTAACCTTTGACCTATCGATCGATCAAGTTGACAGTTGTCTTTACCCTATTGACCTTTGTATGATATATGAAGTGGCCAGTTGTCTTTGCCAGTTGTCTTTGCCCCATTGATTTTGACCTATTGACCCCGGGGGGAAATAACTTCTTGGTGTGGGAAATCCCCTCCGTGTCGGGGTGAGAAAATAATTTTTCTAATGTCGCATATAGATTAGAATAGATTAGAATTACAAAAGTAAAATCATCTTACCGTTTCACTATGGTGAAGAATTGGATTAAAGTTGACAGTCTCCGCACTGTGTGTGTGTGCGTCTGTCTGTGAGTGTGTGCGTGTTATCCGATATCCTGGCATTCCTGAGCACGCTATATAAATAGGGACTGTGTGTTGTAGCCAGACCAGAAAGAGAACCATGAGCTACATGAGCATGGATGGTTCATCCTCCCCTAAAACCCCAGAGATGGCGCTGACCAGCAAGATGATGGAAAGTCTGACTATGGCACCGAGAAAGGCCATTGGACACGTCCGTTTGACAAACTTTCTCCATGAAACTTCGGAATGGACTCAAGCTGAATATATGATGTGTAGTAACCGTGTATTCGGGTACAAATTTCATAAACCCTCACGAATTGTTATACTCTACACCGCCGACGGCGTGGGTGAGTTTCAGCCTGGGGAAGATCCGTGTGTTGTATTTCCTGAAAAAGACTGGACTCTATTTTACACGTTTGTCTGGAAGGATCTGCACGACATCGGCGAAGAGCCTTTGTACACTGCCGAGTGGGACGGTGTAAGCCCAAACACCCGGTACCGTGTGGTAGGTGACCATACTAAAAAGAAGCCGAATGATTCTGTCTACATATTCTGCTGTAAAGACAAGACAAAGCTAGACAGCACTCGATCAGGAGTTATCCGGCCTAACGAGCATCACGATCTGTACGAAATGCAATTTGTGTTCAATTGGTGCGATCTGAATCTGCTGACTAGTGTTTTTTCAGCCATCAACAAAATGTTCAAATGGTGTGACCTGCACGACGGATACAACAAAATCAAAGTGCAGCTGTTCCACCCCGAGAGATGCGCGCGCAGCAGTTCGTTTACTAAGCCATCCACGCCCATTCACTACAGTCATCCTAAAGCTCGACTGTCAGACCCTCCCAAGCGTCTTTATAAACCGTGGTTAAAATTCTAGAACGTTCCGCCCTCTTCTACAACCTCATAAATTCCAGCGACCAGACCCTCCCGAGCAAACACATATAAACCATGGCTGAAGACGGAGGTCCAGAACCCACACACGTGTGCAGCTGCGGTATCTCTTTCGGCAGCATTCTCGACCCTGACGATAGCGTGATCGACCATATTCTGACCGACGACGCCGGACCATCGGGTCTCCACAAAGACTGGCCCCCGGCCAAAACTACCAGACGTCGCATAGCCTTGGCACCGTGCTTTGAAAACGACTGGGCTCAGACTAAAACTACCAAACGTCGCTTAGACTGGGATTTGGAGATCGAGTGCGACTGCGCTTGCACTAAACCTTCACCACCATCCAACAAAAAGCTTGGATCTCACAACCTGACTTACGAGTCCGACGGACGCAACGACCCCGATGCTAAACCCAATTTAGATGCTACAGACGGATGTTTCAGCGACGTTGGATTCAAAATCATAAAAGCAGCGGTCGTGGTGCTGTTGCAACATCTCATTGGTGATAAGCTCAAGGAGGAATGTGAGGGGTGTGCGATTGATCATCCTAGCCAGCTGCAGCATTCCTGCCTGTTTGACCCTCCCAACTACTTCTTCGACACACACTTTGATGAACTGTCAGGCAAGCTGTTTAAACCCAATTTTCATACCATCATTACTATTATCCTCAACCGGTGTGGGTTAAAATCTCGACCCCACCGTATTCAAGGAACAGTCGGGGGTATTCTGCATGAATTAAAAGACGAACCATTCATCACAGCCAAGCTAGAAGAAATCAGGGGGAGACTTCTGGACAAACCCTGCAAGGAGATCATCTACGACGTCGTTGATCTCTGGGAAGGTCTCTCCATCGTGAATGGGGAGTGACCAAACCTCCTCCGACATGGGCGTTGTGGGGAGTATAACACACTTTATAGCATCCATGTTTAAAGATCATTACAAAGACCAGATCATCGGTCTTATGAACAAGATTATTGAGGACGCATCCGATTCCCCGTTTGAAATTTTACGTGATGATGACGACAGTACACGTGAGACCAATCTCAAGAAAATGATGATAAATGTAAGAGGTCTGGGTCGTAACAATACATGGTGCTCTATGATCTCCGCATGTCTTGACGATGACGAACAAGTATTCTATGTGATAAAACAGGTTCTCGATTGGCTGTACGGTTCACAGTCTGACATCGGTGTCTATGATACGTTATCCATGTTCACGTTTGTAGTTGATGTATGTATCCATTTGGTCAAAAAGTCAAAGGGGTTAGACACTGATGATGAGGAGATGGTCGAACGTCGTCAATTGATTAACAACGTCGACCAAATTATTGAACTGTTTACCGATTATGTCCTAAACAGAAACATGTTTGTGTTCCGCGACTTTTTATTCTGGCTAGATTGTGATTAGACCGTTGTATTATATCCGTTTTACTTAGACTGTAACGTCATTATATCCATTTTTTTTTACTATGTTGTATTATATTCATTTTAACCTTGAGTGTGCATGTAGCATGATTATATCCATTTTTACTTAATGTTTGTTGTATTATATTCATTTTTTTACCTAGCGTGTACAGACATGTCATTATAACCATTTTTACTTAGCCTGTATATTCTGTAACGTCATTATATCCATATTTTTTTAATAAAAGATTGATTCAAATCATCCGTACCTCTCATTCTTTCACAGCGGGTGAAACATCATCATCATCATGTCCGAGCTCATGAAAAAGGCTTATTATACACCGTCCAACCCAGGTTCTTTAGGGGGTAAAAAACGATTAAAAGATGCCGTCTTAAAAGATAGCGGAGTCCGCCTAAGCGATAAACGGGTTTCAGAATGGCTGGCTGGTGAGGATGCTTACACATTACACAAAACAGCGCCGATAAAATACAAACGAAATAGGGTGGTTGTATACGGAATCGATACTCAGTTCCAGGCTGATCTGGTCGACATGACCGCTTATGCCAAGGATAATGACGGTCATAAATATCTGCTGACCTGCGTGGACGTTTTCACCAAACACGCGTGGACCAGGGTGTTGAAGAATAAGAGCGGGGTTGAGGTTACCAAAGCGTTCGAGTCTATACTCGAAGAGGGGCGTGTCCCACAGAAATTGCAGACGGATCAGGGGAAGGAATTTTTTAACAAACATTTTCAAAATCTCATGAAAAAGCATGACATTAATCATTTCTCTACCGCTACCGATTTGAAAGCCAGCGTCGTTGAACGATTTAATAGAACGTTAAAAAGTCGCATGTGGAGATTTTTAACGGCTACCAATTCACGACGATACATAGATGTTTTACAGGACATTATTCAAGGGTACAATACCAGTTATCATCGCAGTATCAGAATGAGACCCGTGGACGTCAGCAGAGTCAATGAGGGTCAAGTGTTTCAAAACTTTTATGGGGATGTAAAGAAGAATAAGACCGAGAAACCCGTATTAAAGTTCCAAGTCGGCGACGTCGTCAGGATTTCTAAAGTGAGAGGTCCGTTTGCCAAAGGTTATGAGCAGAACTACACAGAAGAGTTTTTCACTGTATCCTCATGTATCCCGCGCCAACCCCCGGTCTACAGACTCAGCGATTATGACGGCGAAGTCCTTGAAGGGGTTTTTTATGAAAAAGAGCTGCAAAAAATAATTGTGAGTAAAAACAAATCTTTTAAGGTGGAAAAGATTTTAGGTCAGAAAAAACAAGGCAAATCTACGCTTGTTTTAGTGAAATGGCTAGGATGGCCTTCAAAATTCAACAGCTATGTAGATAAAAAAACTGTGGTGGACTTGCAATCTCCTTAAAACGCATCGACCATAACGGATGAGATCATACCATCATGGACGAGCACGGGTTCTACGTCACGCTACCATGCAATGCATCGTTGTGGGTTTACCCCCAAAATCGAATATCCAGCTATACAACCAGACTACCAAAAGCTATAAGCTTGAAAGGACCCTGGCAAGTCGGACTAGTCGAAATCGAATATCCTAGAAGTTGGTATAGCTTTAACGACAAAGAAGGATATTTCACCCTAAACATTGCGTCGGATGGTGATACGGTTAAAAAAAACACAGCGAAGCAATTAAACATAGATGGAGGGTACTACCCGAATATTCGCGCCATCGTACGTGTTATAAATCAACTTATCCTAAATCATGGGGTATTGACTCATGATGAAATAAAAAACAAACTGTTTCTGGTGGCAAAACCCAACGTTTCACTCTACTTCCGAGGGAGACTCGGCATTATTTTAGGATTAGCGAAAGGCGGGTATCTCGGACAATCGAGCTACGATAAAGAAACAGATTTGACGAAAACCATTATGATGTACGCCCCACATCAATGCGACATCAACGCAGGGTTCTACACACTCTACGTCTACACGGACATTATCCAATATCAAGTGGTCGGCGATTCTCACGTACCCCTTTTGAGATGCGTACATATATCGGGTAAAACCAACGAGACGGTCATTGCTAGATACGACAAGCCGCATTACGCATCGATCGCCAAGGATCACATCACTGACATCACCATAGAGGTTAAGGACGATCAAAACAAACCAGTACCCTTCACTTACGGGAAAGTCATCGTAAAACTACACTTTAAACCAAAAAATGAATTATCATTATAGACCTAGAGAGAGTCCGGACTATGTCGCCTACTATCAAAACCAAGCCGGGGGAGCTTTACCGGGTTATGCCGGGGGAGGGGTTATGTATGGTAGCGGCTTAGGGGGTATTTTTAGAGGTCTGTTCAGGATGGCCGTACCTCTGTTAAAAAGAGGCTTCAGCATTGCAAAGCCCCACCTAAAATCGGCTGCTAAAAATATAGTATCCGACGTCTTCTCAAATGTATTGATGCGTTCCCACGACAATGATGCTAAAGCTCAAGGCGGATCTGGTCTGATGGTCATGGCACGTAAGAGAACGTCCAAACCTCCCGGTGTGAGAAGGCGTGGTCAATCGGGGGTGAAAAGGAAGAAAACAACACATGTATCAAACAAACGCTCACTCGTACGTAGAAAGCGTAAGAAGACTGTTAGGCGAAATGCGTCGGTCAAGAGAGGGGTAAAAACCATATTCTAACATGGCGTTACTGCATCGTATGTCGGGAGAGTGCATCAAGTCCGAGCTGGACTTATTTACGGTACCTCTGACACAGACCATCATCGAGAAAAACAGCTATTTAGAAGTAGCTCCGTTATCGGCCCTTTCGCCCTCTGCCCCGATAGAGTTTTTTATCGCGGGAAACGGGGATGATTATATGGATCTCAATAACACCATGCTCTATCTACGGGTGAAAATCACGCAGCCTGACGGAGACGATATCCCGCATCCGGCTAGGGTTGGACTCATTAACTACCCGGGCGCTACAATATTTTCGCAAGTCGACATAACCCTGGGTGATCGCCTGATATCTCAAAGCTCAAGCACCTATCCTTATCGCTGTATCATAGAGAGTCTGCTCAACTACGGTAAGGATACGTTGGAATCTCTGTTCTCCACATCGTTGTTTCACAAAGATTCGGCGGGTCAGATGGATGTGCATGACCCCCCTGGCAATAACGCGGGACTGACAAAGAGGGCGACCTATACCAGCCGGAGCAGGGAGGTGGAACTGTTTACCCCCATACACGCCGATATATTCTTCCAGGAGAAACTTTTACTGAATGGGGTGGATGTTAAGTTGCGATTTATTCGAGCAAAAGATGAATTCTGCCTGATGAGGGGCGACGACATTGCTTAAAAATTAAATATAACGGCGGCATCCCTATTTGTCAAGAAAGTGTCTGTATCACCCCCGGTGAGACTGGCTCACGCACAGGCGTTACTGTCAACAACGGCCAAGTACGCCGTCGACAGGGTCTGTCTAAAAACGTTCTCAATCCCTACTGGGTCTCGTGTTCTGAATCAAGAAAATCTGTTTTTAGGAACATTGCCAAAGTCTATCATCATCGCCATGGTCGACAACGATGCATTCACCGGATCCTACACAAAAAATCCATTTGCGTTCAAACATTACAATCTGGAGTTCTTAGCCATCTACGTCGACTCTCAGCAATTCCCCGCTAAACCTCTACAACCTAATTTCGAAGCCGGTGTGGCGGCGCGTGAATTTTATCAGCTTTCGATGGCGACCGGTAGACACCTTAAAGACCGCGCACTCTGTATCGACAGTAACGATTTCATAAACGGATACACGCTTTATGCGTTTAACCTCACCCCGGATGAAGAGTGTGGCCAGCACATTTCGCTCATCAAGTCCGGAAATATCAGAGTCGAAGCTCGTTTCAGACAACCGCTGCCAAATACCGTTAACTTAATCATTTACGCCGTTTTTGATTCTCTCATTGAAGTGTCTAACCGCAGACAGGTGCTGATCGATTACTATTGAGAGATGAACACGCTTCAACTCACAGCTATCGTGGATAAAATGACGTGCAGAACACATTTTCTTGGGGTTCTACCGAGCGATCAACTACCCAAAAAACCTGTGAGGACCTTACCTGCGATGGGGATCATTAACACCGACCCCGCTCGGCTACCCGGTGAGCATTGGATAGCCGTTTATTTACCCGAAGAGGGCCCGCTTGTTTTTTCGACAGCTTTGGCAATCCACCCAACAGCACCCGCTTCCCAACCAGCATCGATCACTTTCTAGCGACCAACCACCCCCAAGTATTATATTCCGACAGACAAGTCCAGGATTATTCATCCAATACCTGTGGGGAGCACTGTTTGTTTTTTCTATATCATTTAACTAAAGGTTGTGACTATGACCGTGTGTTGAAACTATACACCGACGATTATATTAAAAATGATAAAATGGTATCCCTATTTGTGAAGAGATTAAGACCGCATGTGTGTAATGATAAAATGTCATCCTGTGTGCAAACGTGTTTGATCTATAAATAAAAAATCTTAAAACATTTTATTTTTTATCGTCTTTATTTAATCGTAAGATACATTCGTTAAAATTCCAACCATTGCCTCGGATCACCGGTCGATATTTTAAACACAGAGTCTTTCGGAGTCCTGTAGCATGAATATTTCCGTGCCTTTTTATAAGGTCTAACATCGGGTGTGGTGGCGGGGGTGGCGGGTTTACTCTTTAGAGACTTAATCACGCTCCTGACCTGTTGATTCGGCACTGTAGAAAAAGGAATGTTTAACTCGCCAAAAGCCTGTAGAAACTCCGTCCATCCCAGAGGTCTCCGGTCATCCCGAACCTTTTGGGGGGCCGTCACATTTTTTAACAAATCAACCATGTGTGAACCTGGTACGACTTTACCCTAGAACACAAACTCCCCCGATTCGTTCCACCCGCTTAGTCCTTTAGCTTTAGACATCTTGTCTAATATGTATCTACTGTTTTTCACGCTTCTCGAAGGGACATTCTTCAGCACTTCGTCCTCCACAGCCCCCTCAGCAACACCGTCTTCAACATTAGCAGTGCGGGGAGCGGCTGGCGTTTGCGCATCTTTAGGCTCAGGGTCACTATGGGGTAACGAGAGGGTTAAAACCCCGCTCTCACGATCCCCTTGTCTAACGATGGTCAAAAACCTGCTTAGGGTATTGGTGTAAAGTTTGGCTTTTTCGTACGGATTCAAATCGGTGCGATGTAAAATATTTCTTATGGCACCGTCCAAATCGTTTTCCACAGTCTGTTGAATGTTCTCGCGTACATTCTCAGTTTTCATCTTATCCAGCTGATGCTGCGGGACTAAATACATCTTCTCAGCGTACTCCATCCTATCGATTGGCTATCAAGCTTGTCAGGAACGGGACGGCGACGCTTAATAAAGGTAAAAGGAAGCCGCCCTTTTGGTTGATGACTCGTTTCTTGGCCGCTATGCCAATTTTTTTATCGGCCACAAATTTGATTTCTGCTTTTCTCTTTTTCAGTTTTTGGTACTGCTGGCGATTGACCGGGATCGTGCCGTAGAGGATGTTTAGCGCCAATTCGCACAGCGATAAAATGAATTCGTCGGACACCGATTGTAAAATAACACGTCGTTGTTTAGGAGACGCTTTATGTAGCAGTTTTAACACCGGCAGATGTTTACAAAGTCTGGCGGACATGACGATTTATCACGTTCTTCTTTTTTTCGGGATATAAACCACTTGACGGTCGGACAGCAATCCTGTTCTGAGACGGTACTGCTCCGGAATTTTAGCTTTATAGTCTATCAATAGGTATCCGAAAGATCGGTTGACCGCGTCGTGATAACATTCCATAAAGTATTTTGTGTTTCCCGGGTACATTTGTCGTCCTAGCATCGCTACCTGATTGACGTCCCTGGGGTTTTTAAAAAAAATCATATAATTGGCGTTTAAGCTGATGGTTCGACTGGACTTACCCTGTGCAAATAAATTTTGCACTATATAGATGCTGCTGAGATTCCGATGGTGACAATATTGCGTAAATACGCGCTGGAGTTCCAGGTTGGCGCTAGCTTGCTGCATCAAATCATCCACGATGAGAAGATTTGTTTTATGAGTAAATCATCATCATTCAGACTCTCGGGTATTCCATGCACAAATTTAATGTCGTACAATTTCAGTACATCGTCGTACAAAGGCTGCCAGCAATCATACAACCATACAATGTTTTCAATTTTCTTGGAGATTATAGTCAAACCCTTTTCCAACAAAAGTTTTACAAAATAAGACTTTCCAGAATTGGACGGCCCACTTATAACACAACTAAATGGATGTTGAAGTCTGAAATCAAAATCGGAAACAACCTGAGACCCTCTGTGCATCACCTGATCAGTAGCCATAAGGAAGAGTGGTGAAATCGGGCAAAAGTCTGCGTTTATTATACACCACCTTGAACTTTTTAACGACTGATTTGTTGTGCAATGTGAGAGTCTTTTTATTCCTCACAATATTTTCGGTGTGAGCCAGGATGTGTTTGGCGCTATCCTGCGACGTCACATAACCGTCAACCAGACCAATCAGGGATTCCAGACGGATGGCTCTGGAGTTTTTTGCATTCAATGTTATACCCTTAGCTTTCATGCACGTCTTACCTTTGGCCGTCTTGTACCCATAAGATTTAGGCCCGCTCGTGCAAAAACACGTTATGAAGTCGCCGTCGTCTAGCTCGCTCGTCAGCTCCCCCAAATGATCCCCTAGAGGCGGTTCCCAGTCCCCCTCCCTAGACACAAAGACGACGGAGTCCGTATCTGAGTAAAGAAGCCGGTCGCCGAGTCTGTCCATCAATTCGTACAATTCCAGTCGTGCATGAGCCGTTGTAAACGCTCCTAGAAACACGTTAACGTTGTGTGCCTTACAAACATCGTCTTTGTCAGGTTTATGCTGAACGAGAGCTACGTCGTCCGAGACGAATGTGAAATAGGACAGTGTGTCGGTATTACCAAAAACGATTCTGGTGAAATCTTCGGGGTCGTTCACCAGAGTCGTTTGAGGCAGGTTCTGTCTTAACGAGAACCGACCCCAAAGCGAATTGAGAATCAATTTCGTGATTGCCCTCTGGGCGGCGTTGTACTTGATCTTTTCGGGGTCGAGTTGAACCCCCTCTTTTTCAAAATACTCAGGGATGTAAGTCTCTTTCTCAGCCTCCGTGACCACATTCGACGGATACCCTGACGCTTGTTGTTTCAAACGCAGAAACGTTTTGACATAATCGCCAAACAATGCGTCTGACCGCTGAGGAAAATGCCAAACCTCGTCTATCTTGGCTACCACATAACCCTTCTCGACGGCTTTTAAAAGCTCGATGCTGACCCAACAGCCCGACAGCGATCTTTCCTGATCCGTGTGGGTACAGGTTGAGGTCTGGTTTTGCTCGTGAGCGCAAGTTCTACATAACGGGAACATGAGTTTTCCTTCGCATCTGTAAGGGAGAACCGGGTGCAGTAATTTGCGGGGAGGGTACACGGTCGCTTTGATAAGGCCGAAATAATTTTCAATCGGTTCAAAATCTTTGAAAATGATTTGTGGATGATCGATCGGATAGCTTTTCCTAGCCTGGCAAAAGGGGTAGAGGCTGGTGAAATCGAGATACCTTATTTTTTCATCTTCGGTCACCTTGTGATAGAGTTTATAAGCGTTAGTTCGACCACCAACCAGAGCGTCTCGCGGTTTCAATCTCTCGGGGGCCGAATAATTGTCCATAAATTCTATCACGGAGGGATCGGTCTTTTTCATTTTGCTCCATTCGCATTCCCAAAGAACCTCGATTTGCAAACCGTACGCGTTCTGCAGAATTTCGACCTTATCGTCAAACTGTCTCCTGAGAACCCCGTAAGGTACTCGCGACAAGGGGTGTGTCTGATGGGGTTCAAAGCGACAGCAGTGTCCATGGTGTACACAACCATTGTATTCTAAGCCAAACCCGTTCTGTTCGTAGTAACCGTCTAAAAAGTACTTACCGAAGGATACTTCGCCATGGTTCAAGGCGTGGTGTAGGTCGACGTTTCGAGTCTTTTTGACATACTCCAGCCATTCTATTGAACCAGATGAATAGCATTTGCTCTGTCGGATGTACGCTTTGTTATGCGTGAGAGCCAGCGTATTTTTCTTAAGGAAATGTGTTTTGAAGATCCCCATCGCACAACTAGCGATCGTCGTAAAACTGAAAGGGTCAAGTTTGGTGCATTCGATGAACGACTGGCGATATTTCATACAACCTTCGCGTAATAACACAACGTCGTTAACGCCGTACTCGTACAGTTCTTTCTTAAAGTCAAAGAACTTACCCTCAACCGTGCTGTACCAGGCATCGAACTTTTGTTGGTCTTTATCCGACATGTTATCGTAGTTGTAAAACTTTTTGTCGGGGTAAGGTCCGAAATACTTCGCATTTTCCACTCTGTTGAAAAGATGTGGAAAGTAGCCTTTTTCAGTCGTCGTCAAGTCTAACGCAGCTGGCATTTTGGCTAGGGCAAACGGGGAAAAATGAATAACTGTCGAGGTATCGCTGCGCAAACGTTTCATCATACATAAGGATTAATTTACATCCCTGCATGATAACCTCGATGGCAATCCCAGCTTTGCAGAAATACTCCAGAATGAGAAAGGAGTCAAATCTGGAGGCGTAATGAGCAATGAAGCAGCAGCCTTCATATCGCGGCTGTCTGAAGCGCTTGATTAGCTTAGCTATACAGCCTGTACCGCGAGCTACAAATTTCTCCCCTTGGAACGTGATCGCGCAAACAAAATTAGCCACGTGCCTCCCATTTTCATAACGCGTTTCAAAATCGTAGAAAATGTATTTTTCGCAAAACTCCTTAGGCGCTAGGGGCTGTATGAAGCATTGGTGTTCTCCCTCGTCCACCAGAATTTCGCGACAATGGTCGCATTTGTCCGGAGCGCATACGTGTTTGGTTTTCTTGTTTCCCGGTTTAACCTGGTAGCGTCTGTTGCATAGTTTACAGTATTTTATAAGATCACAGGCGGGGTTTTCGTGACCCGGAGGTGGGTTTTTTTTATGCATTTCGAAGCAATAGCTCGATTTACAGTAACGCATGCAATCTAGACAGTGTATGGTCGTTTTAGGGTAGGTGTAACATTCTGAGTCGAAGCATACGTTACAGACGTGTTTGCATCGATGGTCTCTGCGACTGGTGTAACTTTTGTAACAAAATTCGCATACGTATTCCGAACCGATGAACCCTGTCAAACTCGTTATCATGTAGTAATGATCGTTATGGTGATAGAGGAACACCGTTTTCGGATGGGGTTCATCACAAGTTTTGTACGTTTCTAAGACAGCTGCGTTAGATCTGTGAAATACGACAATTTTAATGCCTAGAGCTCGTTCAAATGAGGCTATGTCGCTAAAAGCGATTGGATCTTGGATTGAGAAGCCTGCACTGTTTTGGATGGTGGTAGCCAGATTTTCTAACTCGGTCTCGGGTGTTGTGGGTTAAGAAAACGGGCGAGACAAATGGAGAAGCACAAATTATTCGAAATATTTTGTGGGGCAAAATAAACTGTTTTTTTTTCTTTTGATCACCTCACCAATGGCCAGATCCATAAGTTTACGTCGTTGACCCCCACCTCCTTGCCTGTTCATAACAACGGTAGCTTCTATCTCAACGGCCTGGTCCGATAATAACTGATCGTTGCTCTGTAAAACTTTTTCAATTTGGTCGTAAAGCAAATTGGGGTCATAATTATTTCCATCGGTTAAAACAGCGCTGATGGGTATTTGTAGACTGGAGGCTGACACGGTCAAATTAATCACGGGTACATCCCCACCAAAATCTCTAGCAAAAGTAACAATCCCGCTCAGTGTGTCGTGTAAGTAACGATGATAATCGGCCAGATCTGCAGAGTTGATGACTCTCAGATTCATGCTCCTTCTCAACGATACGCTATTGAAACGAGGTCGTGGTAAAACGTGATATCCGTTAACGAACCCACCCCGGCGAATCAACGCATCAATGTCGAGGGGACTTAATCGCTCATGTGTAGGAGGATTACCTTCGCGGAAAGTATTATCATCGTCGGTAGGATGTTCTACACTATCGTCGTCAGGATCTGGGGGTGGTTCGGCGGTATTTAACCCTGCACCGTGTTGTATGGGTGGGTCATAGAGATTCATATTTGGATTTACGGCTAATTCAAAAAGATCCAAATCAGCAGATTGGTGTGACGATTCTACATTAAGATACTGTTCTAAAGAATCTGGAAGCATACTTATCGTTTCAAGCTCATCCGGAGACAGTTCTGTGTCAGATTGGTCTGATTGACGAGCGTCTGTAAAGAAGTATTTTGATCCATCCATTTTTGAAATTCAGACTAACATCACAGAGTATAAAACAATCACAGAGTATAAAACGTGAGATATTACAAAATCATAGAGCATAGATAAAATAGCATAGTGTATACATGTAATATAATATGAGTATATAAAAGGAATATAAATCAAAGAGTATAAAATCAAAGAGTGTATATAACAATCAATACATGATCTAACGCGGTACAAAATGGATCGTGAGTAAACTATTAATTGTAGCAGACATCTCATCTATGAGGGTATGGAGAAGACGAAGCCTGAGCAGCATTTCACTATGGTGTTGCGTTGACATATGCTCGTTTATATCAGAATCCTCATCCATGATTAATCGGATAATATGGATGCGGTGAAATATTTCATCGCTCACATTCTGAAAAAAACGATCCTGAACATCGAATCTGCTATGTATCTCTGGCTGAAAGGATCGTAGCTCGTTACGTAAGGCATCTATTCTGCTACGGTTTTCTTCCTGCCTTGCAGAATTTGCATCAATTTTCCTGTTTATATCCGCATTCGCCTCACGAAACTCACTGCGAAATGCATCTATTGAATTAATGAGCTGGCGAATCAGAGGCTTATCGTTGGATGGTTCATCGACTGGTTGAGGGGTCAGCGCTACTTCTTCAACATCGATCTCTTCCGACGATTGGTGAAAATGAAATGGCGTCTGACCGGCGTTCGACGCTTCGCCACGCTCGCTCGTCCAAGAGCTCTGATCCCAAGCGTGGAGTTGAGCCACACCCCAGTCAGTCACATCGTCATCATCATCATCATGGATTCTATCCGAACCTGCTGTATGGAAATATAACAATCAATCATAATGGTATGACAAATTTGAGTTTAAATGTTAATACATGTAGATAGCCTCACCATTAAATAGCTCAGGACTAAATGGGGGTACAGAATAATTCGTTTTTCTAGTCTTTTTCTTTGGTTGGTCTAAAGCTGTGGGGGTAGGAACTATTTGATCTCCGACTATGTCTCGCCTATCTGTTACGACGATGGTGTCTTGTTCATTCTCGTCTTCAGTAAGGTCGACCACCGGGAATCCAGGCTGTGTGACGAATTGGATGAAATCTATAAAATAAATAAAACGTTAGATTTCCTTAAACGTAAAACATTACGCTGAAGGTGGATCTTGTTCTTACCATTGGCAGTGCTGTCTCCATCAAACCCATGCGTAGCCACTACGAATTAAAAATAAGTAAAACTTAAAATAAATTAAAATTAATAAATAAAGACGCATAAAAATTGGTACATTTAATTTATAAAGAATAGAAAATAAGTTCTCACATGAATTAATGGCATCAAAGGCGTTCCGCTCGACGTTTGAATCTGAGGGGGAAAAACATATTATGATTTGAAGCCGCCTGGTGGGGCCGTTTTATATGGTTGATGACGCGCACACACACACACACACACACACACACACACACACACACACACACACACACCTATAATTTACGAACTCCGGGATTGGTGGGGGCGCTATTTGCCTGTGAACTGGATGTTGTTTGAACTCCGGGACTGGTGGGGGCGCTATTTGCCTGTGAACTGGATGTTGTTTGAACTCCGGGCCTGTGGGGGCGCTATTTGTCTGTGAACTGGATGTTGTTTGAACTCATGGGCAACCATATCCATTCCATACCTGAATGTGACGCTTCAGAAAGTGTTTAAAACGATGATTATATGGTAAAATATATACCAGTATACCGTCAGAAGCATCAGCAATGTTTCTCTGAAACATATACAGACAAAAGCAAAATGATATAGCGCCCATAACAATGTGTGAGATCCGTTAGCAGCGTAGCACGAGATGCTAACCAACACACATGTTCTATCACCATGCCGCATGGTTAGCTATCCGAAAGATCGGTTTACTAAATTATAACGCTGTATATATCACCGTCTTTTCACATTAAAAGATAGCGCTGCATTATAACACACAAATAGCATTCATAGAATAGTGAAGTATGTTGCGGTAAGCCGACGGCTGATCCATGATTTTCATAATAAAAGCTTTTTCACATAAAAAGTTTCACATAAGCAGTACATCCGATGATAATCCATATTAATACACATAAGCATGGATATGCAGACTGATTTGGTTTAAAATCACCAATGGTCCATATTTTAAAAATCAAACTTTATGATAAATGAATGTGATGTTGCATATTATTAAAAATCATATCTACTGTTTTTCACCCTATGTGAAAACAATATTTAAATCACCGTAGCATAACCCCATTAGCATGGGTATGCAGACTGGTGTGATTTAAAAAACAAAACAAAAAAAACACCAATGTTCCATATTTTTAAATTTCAAACTTTTATGAATATAATCTTACTTATTTAAAAATCATATCTACTGTTTTTCACCATGTGAAAACAATATTTAAATCACCGTAGCATAACCCCATAAGCATGGGTATGCAGACTGGTGTGATTTAAAAAACAAAACAAAAAAAACACCAATGTTCCATATTTTTAAATTTCAAACTTTTATGAATATAATCTTACTTATTTAAAAATCATATCTACTGTTTTTCACCATGTGAAAACAATATTTAAATCACCGTAGCATAACCCCATAAGCATGGAAATAAAGACTGATGTGATTTTTTAAAATGTACATATGCAGACTGATATTTTTAAAATCATAGTTTATGATACTTAATATCTGTACCCAGATATTTTTAAAAATCATACTTTATTAATATAATTTTACATATTTAAAAATTCACATCTATTGTTTCACACCCTATGTGAAAAAAACAATCTTTAAAACACCATAGCATAAAAGAATTACAAAGAGAAAATACTCACTGTTTTGCATGTTGATGAGTTGAGCTGTGCAGTCTTGAAGTTTGGACAAGATATGGTTTGCCAGGGTTCGAGCCGTCATCTATATATATATATATACATTCTGAGATGCAGTGAAAATGTATGGGAAAGATATAACTATGTGTGTCCGCTAGATGGCGCGCGTGTTCTATGAATGGTACAGGCGAGTTCACAGAGAGGTCGTTCTCAGAGATCTATCCAACATTTGTCGCCGTATTTCACGGATAGAAGGTCAAAACTGTCACAAAAGAGACACTCCTCTCTTGAGATACGATTTTTTTTAATTGGAAAGCGTATCGGTAGGGTGAAGTGGCACGTACAGCGGTACCGGCTCCTTTGAGTCTTTTCTATACAGTTGTTGTTTTTCAGGATATGCTCGCGACCATAAATTAGTATGAATCGTGAAAACAACAGGTGCTAAAGACGGTCCATGGATACATCTCCCAGTGTTGCAAGCACACACACACTTAGCGCTTTGAGTGTCAACTTTAATCCAATTCTTCAGTACTCTGAAACGGTAAGCTGATTTTTATTTTTGTCATCGGTTCGTAAACTGCATGAAATACGTTATGATTTTATTTCTGATCATCCGTTCATACTGTATAGCTTCTTCAACAGTCTAAATGGAAGATGATTTTTATTTTTGGACTGCTATAATTGGAATATTATTTATTTACAATGAATGATGCAAGCATTTTATTTATATACTTTTAAATGAACAATGTTGTTCAACTTTAGTTACTGGGAGATATTTTCTCACTTTCACCCCCCAGCAGGGGGTGCAGGAATAGGGTGGTGTCTCACTCACAGACAGACGCACACACTTAGCGCGGAGACCATTGCTGTCATGCGCTGGTGTTTGAGAGACTGAGGGGAGGGAGGGTGTCATGAAACACACACGCACACACACATACACACACACACACACACACACACACACGCACACACACATACACACACACACACACACGCACACACACACACACACACACACACACACACACACACACACACACACACACACACACACACACACACACACACACACACACACACACATTCCTCCACCACTCTGAATCACAGAGTGTCAAAACACAGAGTGTTTAAAAACTTTAAACTTATTTAATCTGAAATGACTGCTTCAGTAGATTTTTAGTAAGATATTTATTTTTGTTTTGAAAAGATTTTTTATAATCATTTATATACTTTTTAAAAGATCAATGTGTTCAACTTTAGTTAGTGTGAAAATTGTAAATGACTAAATGTAAATTTTATAAATATTTCATTCATATACTTTTAAAGGAGCAGCATGCTTTTCAACTTTAGTGTGAGAGTATTAGAAAAACCTTTTCTCACTATCCCCATTTATATAGCGTGCTCAGGAATGCCAGGATATCGGATGACACGCACACACTCACAGACAGACGCACACACACACAGTGCGGAGACTGTCAACTTTAATCCAATTCTTCACCATAGTGAAACGGTAAGATGATTTTACTTTTGTAATTCTAATCTATTCTAATCTATATGCGACATTAGAAAAATTATTTTCTCACCCCGACACGGAGGGGATTTCCCACACCAAGAAGTTATTTCCCCCCGGGGTCAATAGGTCAAAATCAATGGGGCAAAGACAACTGGCAAAGACAACTGGCAACTTCATATATCATACAAAGGTCAATAGGGTAAAGACAACTGTCAACTTGATCGATCGATAGGTCAAAGGTTAATCCCTAAATTAAGCGACCTCCGGAACAACCCCTCCGGAAGGTCAAAGGTTAATCCCTACATCAAAGGACCTCCGGAACACCCCCCGGAAGGTCAAAGGTTAGCCCCGCCCACCTGTCAATCATAGGGTCATAAATCATTTTGACATAAGCCGAATGGTTATAACTACTAGTGTGACAGTCTGTAAATTCCACAAACAACAGAACAGAGGTCATTCGGCATGGCAGTCTGCCTACAGCTCCTTGGTACGATGGCCTTCACCTGTCTCAAAAGTAAGGGTTTTGTAGCATTTCTTTTTAAAATGCATCCACTTGTTTCCGCCCAGTTTTGAACTGAGGACATTTTGCGTGTAAAGCAAACGTGATAACCACTACACTACGGAAACTTGATTTGGACGGTACCCACCTAGTGTCATTCGGCATGGCAGTCTGCCTACAGCTCCTTGGTACGATGGCCTTCACCTGTCTTAAAAGTAAGGGTTTTGTAGCGAATTGCAGCATTTATATTTAACATGCCTCCACTTGTTTCCACCCAATTTTGAACTGAGGACCTTTCGCGTGTAAAGCGAACGTGATAACCACTACACTACGGAAACTTGGTTTGGATCTCATTCCCACCTCTTCTAGCGTACGCTTGTTCAAAAGCGACTGAAACTATAGACTGCCCAGTGTTTTTAACATGGCAAAAAGCTGCTAATTTTGTTGGCAGACCGAACATTTTATATTACTGTACAGGAAACCTCAATGTTCATTTGTTTTATTTTTGTCCTTTTCTAAAGAGATTAAACAACAAACATCCCTTCAAGTGTACTGACCTGCTCAACAGAAAATCGCATACGAAATATTTGCAAAAATCACCCACAGTTTCCGCCCAGTTTCGAACTGGGGACTTTTCGCGTGTGAGGCGAACGTGATAACCACTACATAACAAACACGTCTTCAGGTTGCAGACATAAATCTTTAGGTGCACGCTTATTAAAAAGCATATAAAGGAAATAAGCGCTGCACCCACCTAGCGTGCCAAAGAGTTTACATTTTACGTCAGAATCCAACCACTGTTTCTGCTCGGTTTCGAACCGAGGACCTTTCGCGTGTTAGGCGAATGTGATGACCACTACACTACAGAAACCTATTGTTGAGAGGGATGTGCTTTTTAGAAGATGGCTCCTTCCCATAATCTGCCCTGCAAGCAGTGTGAAAGTCTGTAAATTCCACAAACAACAGAACAGAGGTCATTCGGCACCCACCTAGTGTCATTCGGCATGGCAGTCTGCCTACAGCTCCTTGGTACGATGGCCTTCACCTGTCTCAAAAGTAAGGGTTTTGTAGCGAATTGCAGCATTTATATTTAAAATGCATCCACTTGTTTCCGCCCAGTTTTGAACTGAGGACCTTTCGCGTGTAAAGCAAACGTGATAACCACTACACTTCCGAAACTTGATTTGGACGTCAGTCCCACCGCTTCTAGGGTACGCTTGTTCAAAAGCGACTGAAACTATAGACTGCCCAGTGTTTTTAACATGGCAAAAAGCTTCTAATTTTGTTGGCATTTATATTTAAAATGCATCCACTTGTTTCCGCCCAGTTTTGAACTGAGGACCTTTTGCGTGTAAAGCAAACGTGATAACCACTACACTACGGAAACTTGATTTGGACGGCACCCACCTAGTGTCATTCGGCATGACAGTCTGCCTACAGCTCCTTGGTACGATGGCCTTCACCTGTCTTAAATGTAAGAGTTTTGTAGCGAATTGCAGCATTTATATTTAACATGCCTCCACTTGTTTCCACCCAATTTTGAACTGAGGACCTTTCGCGTGTAAAGCGAACGTGATAACCACTACACTACGGAAACTTGATTTGGACGGCACCCACCTAGTGTCTTTCGGCATGGCAGTCTGCCTACAGCTCCTTGGTACGATGGCCTTCACCTGTCTCAAAAGTAAGGGTTTTGTAGCATTTATATTTAAAATGAATCCACTTGTTTCCGCCCAGTTTCGAACTGAGGACCTTTTGCGTGTAAAGGAAACGTGATAACCACTACACTACGGAAACTTGATTTGGACGGCACCCACCTAGTGTCATTCGGCATGGCAGTCTGCCTACAGCTCCTTGGTACGATGGCCTTCACCTGTCTTAAAAGTAAGGGTTTTGTAGCGAATTGCAGCATTTATATTTAAAATGCCTCCACTTGTTTCCACCCAATTTTGAACTGAGGACTTTCGCGTGTAAAGCGAACGTGATAACCACTACACTACGGAAACTTGGTTTGGATCTCATTCCCACCTCTTCTAGCGTACGCTTGTTCAAAAGCGACTGAAACTATAGACTGCCCAGTGTTTTTAACATGGCAAAAAGCTGCTAATTTTGTTGGCAGACCGAACATTTTATATTACTGTACAGGAAACCTCAATGGTCATTTGTTTTATTTTTGTCCTTTTCTAAAGAGATTAAACAACAAACATCCCTGCAAGTGTACTGACCTGCTCAACAGAAAATCGCATACGAAATTTTTGCAAAAATCACCCACAGTTTCCGCCCAGTTATGAACTGGGGACTTTTCGCGTGTGAGGCGAACGTGATAACCACTACACTACAAACACGTCTTCAGGTTGCAGACATAAATCTTTAGGTGCACGCTTATTAAAAAGCATATAAAGGAAATGAGCGCTGCACCCACCTAGCGTGCCAAAGAGTTTACATTTTCTGTCAGAATCCAACCACTGTTTCTGCTCGGTTTCGAACCGAGGACCTTTCGCGTGTTAGGCGAATGTGATGACCACTAAACTACAGAAACCTATTGTTGAGAGGGATGTGCTTTTTAGAAGATGGCTCCTTCCCATAATCTGCCCTGCAAGCAGTGTGACAGTCTGTAAATTCCACAAACAACAGAACAGAGGTCATTCGGCACCCACCTAGTGGGTGCTTCTCATTTCTTATTTGTGCATCCTCGTTTCCTTTCCTCGCTTCCTTTCCTAGCGTCTCAGCTCCACCCCCTGTAGGTTTTGAGGGAAGGACGCAAGGAAAGAAAATGAGGACGGAGGAATCGAATGAAAGCTTTTTTTATTCATTGGAATACTTGATCACTCGCGCGTCACTTCATAGCGTCATCAGCAGCGCTCAAAGGATCTGCCCTTATGTTGTTGAAGTTTGTTTATTTAAGAAATTCATAATAAATGATAATAAAGCAAGATACCCTGTTGAAATATGTGTAATGTGTGGTTTATATAAACTGCAAAGGTAAAGTATACATTAAAACAGATTGTGATCGATGTGAAGGGGGAGGAGAATGTATACGCGCGTCACGTTTAGTCGATAAATCTCTTCCGCATAGGATACACCTGTGTATCCTCGCTCATGACTCCTCTGGAAGCCTCCTCACTCCTCGATCCTCGCCTCCTCGCGGTGCAATTAGAGAACTGAGATGTCCTTCAAGATGGCTGCGCTCGATCGGTTTCCGGGTCATAGGATGGAGGACAGAGGAACGAGGAGACGAGGAGGGATATTGCGAAGCACCCAGTGTCATTCGGCATGGCAGTCTGCCTACAGCTCCTTGATACGATGGCCTTCACCTGTCTTAAAAGTAAGGGTTTTGTAGCGATTTGCAGCATTTATATTTAACATGCCTCCACTTGTTTCCACCCAATTTTGAACTGAGGACCTTTCGCGTGTAAAGCGAACGTGATAACCACTACACTACGGAAACTTGGTCTGGATCTCATTCCCACCTCTTCTAGCGTACGCTTGTTCAAAAGCGACTGAAACTATAGACTGCCCAGTGTTTTTAACATGGCAAAAAGCTGCTAATTTTGTTGGCAGACCGAACATTTTATATTACTGTACAGGAAACCTCAATGGTCATTTGTTTTATTTTTGTCCTTTTCTAAAGAGATTAAACAACAAACATCCCTGCAAGTGTACTGACCTGCTCAACAGAAAATCGCATACGAAATTTTTGCAAAAATTACCCACAGTTTCCGCCCAGTTTCAAACTGGGGACTTTTCGCGTGGGAGGCGAACGTGATAACCACTACACTACAAACACGTCTTCAGGTTGCAGACCTAAATCTTTAGGCGCACGCTTATTAAAAAGCATATAAAGGAAATGAGCGCTGCACCCACCTAGTGTGGCAAAGAGTTTACATTTTCTGTCAGAATCCAACCACTGTTTCTGCTCGGTTTCGAACAGAGGACCTTTCGCGTGTTAGGCGAATGTGATGACCACTAAACTACAGAAACCTATTTGTGCTTTTTAGAAGATGGCTCGTTCCCATAATCTGCCCTGCAAGCAGTGTGACAGTCTTTAAATTCCACAAACAACAGAACAGAGGTCATTCGGCACCCACCTAGTGTCATTCGGCATGGCAGTCTGCCTACAGCTCCTTGTTACGATGGCCTTCACCTGTCTTAAAAGTAAGGGTTTTGAAGTGAATTGCAGCATTTATATTTAACATCCCTCCACTTGTTTCCACCCAATTTTGAACTGAGGACCTTTCGCTTGTAAAGCGAACGTGATAACCACTACACTACGGAAACTTGGTTTGGATCTCATTCCCACCTCTTCTAGCGCACGCTTGTTCAAAAGCGACTGAAACTATAGACTGCCCAGTGTTTTTAACATGGCAAAAAGCTGCTAATTTTGTTGGCAGACCGAACATTTTATATTACTTCACAGGAAACCTCAATGGTCATTTGTTTTATTTTTGTCCTTTTCTAAAGAGATTAAACCACAAACATCCCTGCAAGTGTACTGACCTGCTCAACAGAAAATCGCATACGAAATTTTTGCAAAAAACACTCACAGTTTCCGCCCAGTTTCGAACTGGGGACCTTTCGCGTGTGAGGCAAACGTGATAACCACTACACTACAAAAACAAGTCCTCAGTTTGCAGACATAAATCTTTAGTTGCACGCTTATTAAAAAGCATATAATGGAAATGAGCGCTGCTACCACCTAGTGTGGCAAACAGTTTAAATTTTCTGTCAGAATCCAACCACTGTTTCTACTCGGTTTCGAACCGAGGACCTTTCGCGTGTTAGGCGAACGTGATGACCACTACACTACAAAACCTATTGATGCGGTGCATATGCTTTTTAGAAGATGGCTCCTTCCCATAATCTGCTCTGCAAGCAGTGTGACAGTCTGTAAATTCCACAAACAACAGAACAGAGGTCATTCTGCATGGCAGTCTGCCTACAGCTCCTTGGTACGATGGCCTTCACCTGTCTCAAAAGTAAGGGTTTTGTAGCATTTATATTTAAAATGCATCCACTTGTTTAAGCCCAGTTTTGAACTGAGGACCTTTTGCGTGTAAAGCAAACGTGATAACCACTACACTACGGAAACTTAATTTGGACGGCACCCACCTAGTGTCATTCGGCATGGCAGTCTGCCTACAGCTCCTTGGTACGATGGCCTTCACCTGTCTTAAAAGTAAGGGTTTTGTAGCGAATTGCAGCATTTATATTTAACATGCCTCCACTTGTTTCCACCCAATTTTGAACTGAGGACCTTTCGCGTGTAAAGCGAACGTGATTACCACTACACTACGGAAACTTGGTTTGGATCTCATTCCCACCTCTTCTAGCGTACGCTTGTTCAAAAGCGACTGAAACTATAGACTGCCCAGTGTTTTTAACATGGCAAAAAGCTGCTAATTTTGTTGGCAGACCGAACATTTTATATTACTTCACAGGAAACCTCAATGGTCATTTGTTTTATTTTTGTCCTTTTTTAAAGAGATTAAACCACAAACATCCCTGCAAGTGTACTGACCTGCTCAACAGAAAATCGCATACGAAATTTTTGCAAAAAACACCCACAGTTTCCGCCCAGTTTCGAAAAGGGGACCTTTCGCGTGTGAGGCAAACGTGATAACCACTACACTATGGAAACAAGTCTTCAGGTTGCAGACATAAATCTTTAGGTGCACCCTTATTAAAAAGCATATAAAGGAAATGAGCGCTGCACCCACCTAGTGTGGCAAACAGTTAAAATTTTCTGTCAGAATCCAACCACTGTTTCTGCTCGGTTTCGAACCGAGGACCTTTCGCGTGTTAGGCGAACGTGATGACCTCTACACTACAGAAACCTATTGATGAGGTGCATGTGATTTTTAGAAGATGGCTCCTTCCCATAATCTGCTCTGCAAGCAGTGTGACAGTCTGTGAATTCCACAAACAACAGAACAGAGGTCATTCGGCATGGAAGTCTGCCTACAGCTCCTTGGTACGATGGCCTTCACCTGTCTCAAAAGTAAGGGTTTTGTAGCGAATTGGAGCATTAAATTTAAAATGCCTCCACTTGTTTCCGCCCAGTATTGAACTGAGGACCTTTCGCGTGTAAAGCGAACGTGATAACCACTACACTACGGAAACTTGATTTGGACGGTACCCACCTAGTGTCATTCGGCATGGCAGTCTGCCTACAGCTCCTTGGTACGATGGCCTTCACCTGTCTTAAAAGTAAGGGTTTTGTAGCGAATTGCAGCATTTATATTTAACATGCCTCCACTTGTTTCCACCCAATTTTGAACTGAGGACCTTTCGCGTGTAAAGCGAACGTGATAACCACTACACTACGGAAACTTGATTTGGATCTCATTCCCACCTCTTCTAGCGTACGCTTGTTCAAAAGCGACTGAAACTATAGACTGCCCAGTGTTTTTAACATGGCAAAAAGCTGCTAATTTTGTTGGCCGAACATTTTATATTACTGTACAGGAAACCTCAATGGTCATTTGTTTTATTTTTGTCCTTTTCTAAAGAGATTAAACAACAAACATCCCTGCAAGTGTACTGACCTGCTCAACAGAAAATCGCATACGAAATTTTTGCAAAAACCAAGCTTAGTTTCCGCCCAGTTTCGAACTGGGGACCTTTCGCGTGTGAGGCGAACATGATGAACACTACACTACAGAAACCTATTGATGAGGCACATGTGCTTTTTAGAAGATGGCTCCTTCCCATAATCTACTCTGCAAGCAGTGTGACAGTCTGTGAATTCCACAAACAACAGAACAGAGGTCATTCGGCATGGCAGTCTGCCTACAGCTCCTGGGTACGATGGCCTTCACCTGTCTTAAAAGTAAGGGTTTTGTATCGAATTGCAGCATTTATATTTAACATGCCTCCACTTGTTTCCGCCCAGTTTTGAACTGAAGACCTTTGCGTGTAAAGCGAACGTGATATCATGGCATATGCTTTTTAGAAGATGGCTCCTTCCCATAATCTGCTCTGCAAGCAGTGTGACAGTCTGTGAATTCCACAAACAACAGAACAGAGGTCATTCGGCATGGCAGTCTGCCTACAGCTCCTTGGTACGATGGCCTTCACAAGGGTTTTGTAGCGATTTGCAGCATTTATATTTAACATGCCTCCACTTGTTTCCACCCAGTTTTGAACTGAGGACCTGTCGCGTGTAAAGCGAACGTGATAACCACTACACTACGTAGTGCTGTACGCAGAGGTCATTCTGCATGGCAGTCTGCCTACAGCTCCTTGGTACGATGGCCTTCACCTGTCTCAAAAGTCATACCGATCTTTATGGGAGCTCCCTGGGCACAGCGCTATGGAGGGCCAGGATCGGAGTTGGGCTTGCACGATTGGAAGGCGCAGACGGAATATCTGGCCGGATTACAGGGACTGAGTGCATCACAGAAAGTACAGTTTGTGTTGGGGTCTTTGGAAGCAGAAGCCAAAAGAGAAGTTCTTGCTGCATCAGAAGCCACACGGGCTACCGCGAAAACTATCTTCGATTTCCTGTCCGGATTATATGGAGACTCTACCCCGGTGGCCACTCTTCGTGCCCAGTTCTTTAACTATCAACAGGGGCCTAAGCAGACTCTTCGGGCATACTCCTTGAAATTGTGGGAGCAGTTTGGCCGGCTGTTGGGTGAACTTCGTCGGGGTCGAGTCGAGGGCGGATCGATGGTGAGAGAGAGGTCTTATTCGGAGAAGGGGCGAGCTCCTGTGCGCCGCCCCCTACGTCCTGTGGGCCCCCGGTTCCAGTGGGATGACCAGGGAAGGCCCATCTGTATTAATTGTGGAGACCCGGGACACATCAGTCGTCAGTGTGGGCTCCGTCGGGGTTCTCAAGGGGGTTTTTAGTCCCACCGGCTACTGTGGGTCAAGTGGCCGGGACCCCTTTGTGTGACCCTCCTTCTGTTCCTGTTTTACGAGACGACAGGGTTGGGCGCTGTCCCACCGTGGAGGTTCAAGCTAACGGAGTCACGATAGATTGTCTGGTCGATACAGGTTCTCAAGTTACGTTATTTTCGGAGAGCCTGGCCCAGGAGTTGGTTGCAGATCATCGGCTCCAAGCAGTGGACGCTTCTAGTCTGACTTTACGGGGGCAAATGGTCTGGACATCCCTTACACTGGGTACATCGTGGTAGACTTTCTGGTCCAAGGGGTTCCCGTCCAACAGAAAGGGGTCGTTATCGTCCGAGATCATTGCTTGGGCATTCATCGAGCACTCCTAGGGATGAACGTTATACTGGATTGCTCGGAGGAATTGTTTCTGGGACGGCCAGCTCGGACTTCTCTGTCATCGGCGAAGCAGGACAGGGACCGGATTCTGGCCGATTGCCGAAGAGTGCACGTGGCTAGTCAAGTGAAGGAGAGAGAAGGCATCAGTCGAGTAGCCTGTCGGTACGCTTTGTCTGTCCCAGCCCAGAGCGAGACCGTGCTGTGGGTCCGAGTACCTGCAGGACCCTGTGGGACGGGTACCTGTGTCCTGGTAGAGCCCCATGAGGACTGTCAACCCATTGAAGTGGCTCACGGGCTGACGGCCATCCACCGTGGGCGAGTCTCAGTAAAGGTGCGGAATGCCAATCCCTACTCCGTGCTCCTTCGTCGACACCAACGTCTGGTTCGAGTTTCCTCGGTACGCTCTGCCCAGGTTCACAAGCATCAGTACGTCTGCTTCAGGCAGGTGAGCTCTGCGGTGGTGGAAGTCGCCGTCCGCCCAGTTGAGGCAGAACCAGGCTCTGTGGGAGGAGGGGTGCCGACCCATTTGATGGGAGAGTCCCTGAAGGGTGAAAATCTGGAGGAGGAACAGGTGTTACAGCTCCAGGAGCTCTTGAGAAAATGGCAACATGTGTTCTCGACCCACGAAGAAGACTATGGCTGCACAGGGGTAGTGAGGCATCAAATACCTACCGGTGAGGCGATGCCTAGCCAAGAGCGGTATCGTCCGGTGCCACCCACCCTCTATGCCGAGGTCCGCGCCCTGTTGAAAGGGATGCTGGAGGGAGGAATTGTTCGAGAGAGCAGTAGTCCCAGGGCGGCGCCAATTGTTCTGGTTCAGAAGAAAACGGGAGCTTGGAGGTTCTGCGTTGACTACCGCAAACTCAACAGTGTAACGAAGAAAGATACATTCCCGTTGCCACGGATTGAAGACTCACTCACCTGTCTCACACAAGCGGCGTGGTACTCCACATTGGACCTGGCGAGTGGATACTGGCAGGTGCAGGTAGACGACCGAGATAGAGAGAAGACAGCCTTCACCACCCCGTTTGGGTTATTTGAATGGGACCGGATGCGGTTCGGCCTGTGCAATGCTCCTGCGACCTTTCAGCGCTTGATGCAGCACTGTCTAGGGGGACAACTGGTCGACTCAACGCCGGTATACCTGGACGATGTGATCGTCTTCTCCCCTGACTTCCGCACTCACCTGCACCATCTAGGTGGGAGGAGGACCACCTAGGGAGGAGGAGGAACACAGGAAGTGTTCAGGGCCATGGAGAAATATGGGCTAAAGCTTAGGCCAGACAAATGCCAGTTATTGCGGAAGAAGGTACAGTTCTTGGGACATCGTGTCAGTGCTGCAGGGATATCCCCCGACCTGGAGAAGGTGGCGGCTGTCCAAGGGTGGGAGCCACCCCGGGCAGTGAGACAGGTGCGGTCGTTCCTGGGGTTCGTGGGATTTTGTCGACGCTTTATAAAAGGATTATCTGGGCTTGCTTGGCCATTGAACCAACTCCTTGCTGGTTCCGGACGTGCCCGTGGCAAAGGCTCCCCGTCAGTGCATTGGGATTCCACCTGTGAGACCACCTTACAGAACCTCAAGCAGGAACTTCTGAGGGCCCCTATCTTGGCCTACGCAGACTTCACCCAGCCGTTCCTTCTGTACACTGACGCCAGCAATGCAGGTTTGGGAGCCGTGTTGGCCCAAGAGCACCAAGGAGTGGAGAGAGTGATTGCATACGCAAGTCAAAGTTTACATCCCGCAGAGCGGAACGCGGCAAATTACAGTTCCTTCAAAATCGAACTACTGGCAATGAAGTGGGCCATGACGGAGAAGTTCAAAGATTACCTGTTGGGAGCCAAGGTGACGGTGATTACGGATAATAATCCATTAGTACACTTGCAGACCGCCAAGTTGGGGGCAGTAGAACAGCGTTGGGTGGCACAACTAGCAAATTATGATTAACAGCTTAAATACCGACCCGGCAGAGAACACGTAAATGCGGACGCCCTGTCCAGACTCCCAGTCATCCGGAGGGACAACCAAACACCCCTTTGTACCCCTGGCCCTGAAGACGAGTTGCTGATGGCAATGGTGGAAGCTCCCGGGACCCTGAGGGCTGTTCCGTCTAGTTGGGGGTGGGACCCCGGGCGGTGGAGAAGGCTGCAGCTGGGAGATGCAGACCTGTGTCAGGTTACGTTGTACCTTAGACAGGGATACATGCCGAGAGCAGAGGAAAGCGGGCTCAGACGGTGGGAGTACAACATCTCCTAAGGCAGTGGAAGAGGCTGCGACTTAGAGAAGGGGTAATCTGCCGTTCGATGCAAGATCCCCGAACACAGGAGACAGTACACCAGGTGGTGGTACCGGAGGGCCAAGTCTCGAGCTATTGACTGCATTCCACACCCATACTGGCCATCAGGGCCAAGAGAAGACGCTGTCTCTGCTGAGGAGGTATTTCTACTGGCCTAGGATGGAAAAGAAAGTTGAGGAGTTCGTTCAGAGTTGTCCACTGTGTACGTTGTTCAAACGCAGGAAGGAAGTCCGAGCCCCATTGGTCCCCCTGTGGCCCAAAGCACCTCTGCACATCATAGGAATCGATTTCCTGACTTTAGGTCGGCCGACGGATCGATTTCAAAATATCCTGGTGATGACTGACCTATTAACTAAATACGCCTAGGCCATCCCCACTGTAGATCAGACGACAGTTACCACAGCCAGCGCCCTTTGGAGGGCAGTGATACAACCTTTTGGCTCCCCAGAGACCCTACACTCAGACCAAGGTTCAAATTTTGAGTCCCGAGTGATCCAAGAGCTGAGCCACCTTTATGGGTGCCGGAAGACCCATACGACCTCATACCATCCTCAGGGTAACGGGGGTGCGAAAGGTTGAACCAGACCCTGTTGGGGTTATTGGGGACCCTAGAGAGTGAACAACAGGGCCAATGGGCCGAGAGTCTCCCCTCTCTGTTGCAAGCCTATAACAATAGTGTGCACAGTATCACCGGGTATGCTCCTTCCTACCTTATGTTTGGGCGCCATCTCCGCTTACCTGTGGACTTGCTCCTGGGGACCGAGGCTGCAGAAAGAGGGTATAGTACCACTGACTGGGTGAATCAGCACCACCACCAACTGCTCGATGCCTACCGACGAGTCTCAGATCATCTGAGTGCAGCAGCCGCCAAGAACAAGCGGCTATACGACCGGACTGCCCGAGAGGCCCCTTTGTTACCAGGGGAGCGAGTGCTGGTAAGGGACAACCGGCGCTCAGGGAAGGGGAAGCTCCGCGATCGCTGGGAGTCGACGCCATATGTGGTGGAACGACGACAAGGGCCTGATGCTCCAGTTTACTCGGTACGACCCGAGGGGAAACCAGGACCGATACGGGTGCTCCATCGAAACTTGCTCCGTCCATGTCCGAACTATTCGCAGCTAGCGGCCGAGGCCCCAAGTGCGCCACCCGCCCCAGAGGTACTCATGGTAGGGTGGTCTGTGGTCCCGAGGGACCCTGAAGTTGAAGCAAGAGTGGCTCCGCCCTCGCCACTCCGACGGTCTCAGCGGGACACCCGAGGACAGCCTCCTGAGAGGTATGGCGAATGGAATTGAAGAACACCGGTTCTCGGGACTAGAACCGATTGGCGGGGGGGATGTCACGGGGGACAAAAACGCGTAGTGAGCGGAACCCTCTTGGTGAGTCACGAGTTTCTCGAGGGAACGATTTGTTTGCGACACATCCCACTCCAGTTCCAGGTGTGGCAGAAACATTGCCCGGCCTGATTAGCGCTAATGCACTGCAGGTGCAAGAGAGAGAGGAGCGGCGTTCACACAGGTGTCCGGCTTCACAAGCCAAAGATAAAAGGGCTATCCAGAGAGGTTTCGGGGAACGGGACGTGGATGTGGTCTGTTTTGTTTTTGGAGCAGTTTGGGGCTCAAGCTTTACTTGGGGAAGTTGTCTGGATGTGGGGAAGAGAGAAAGATAAGTGAATTGATTTCATCTTATGAACATTCGAAAAGCTTGAAGAGGATGCAGTGAATGTAAATCTGACTGTTGGGGAAGCTATGTGTTTCAGAGTGTGTTGAGGAGGAACTGAGGATTAAATATCCCCCACGGGAGTGTAACGAATGGATTGAGGCCTCTGATCAGCCCTATCGTGTGAGTGAATTGCAGTGTTTTTGCCTTATTTATATACATTGATTCATGGCTGTGGATTTGAAGTGAACACGAGTGTGGTGTGCTTTTACTGAGAAGCGGCCCCAACCCCTGCTTACACGTTTGTGAAAAGCTATTATATCTGCTCTCCATCAGAAGCCCAGAGTGATACAGCTGAGTTTGGAAGTATGCAGTATCGCTGGTGAAGTAAGCTTTTAAATCACTGTCTCACTACTTTGCACTGACGAACAGTATCCTATGTTGAGAAGAATCCTTTACCTTCCTACTTACCATCTGAGTCTGGAAGTATGCAGTATCGCTCGTGAAGTAATTTTTTTAAATCATTGTTTCACTACTGTGTACTGACGAAAGTATTCTATACTGAGAAGAATCCTTACCTTCCTACTTAACGTCTGAGTCTGGAAGTATGCAGCATCGCTGGTGAAGTAAGCTTTTAAACCACTGTCTCACTACTGTGCACCGACGAAAGTGTTCTATACTTTGAAAAATCCTTATCTTCCTACTTACGGTCTGAGTCTAGAAGTATGCAGCATCGCTGGTGAAGAAAGCTTTTAAGTCACTGTTTCACTACTGTGCACTGCTGAAAGTATCTTATACTGAGAAGAATCCTTACCTTCCTACTTACTGTCTGAGTCTAGAAGTATGCAGCATGGCTGGTGAAGTAAGCTTTTAAACCACCATCTCCCACTACTGTGCACTGACGAAAGTTTCATGTACTGAGAAGAATTCTTATCTTCCTACTTACCGTCTGAGTCTAGAAGTATGCAGCATTGCTGGTGAAGTAAGCTTTTAAATCACTGTCTCACTACTGTGCACTGACGACAGTATCCTATACTGAGAAGAATCCTTACCTTCCTACTTACCGCCTGAGTCTAGAAGTATGCAGCATCGCTGGTGAAGTAAGCTTTTAAAATCATTGTTTCACTACTGTGCACTGACGAAAGTATTCTATACTGAGAAAAATCCTTATCTTCCTACTTACTGTCTGAGTCTAGAAGTATGCAGCATTGCTGGTGAAGTAAGCTTTTAAACCACCGTCTCCCACTACTGTGCACTGACGAAAGTATCTTGTACTGAGAAGAATTCTTACCTTCCTACTTATCGTCTGAGTCTAGAAGTATGCAGTATTGCTGGTGAAGTAAGCTTTTAAATCACTGTCTCACTACTGTGCACTGACAAAAGTATCCTATACTGAGAAGAATTCTTACCTTCCTACTTACCGCCTGAGTCTAGAAGTATGCAGCATCGCTGGTGAAGTAAGCTTTTCAATCACTGTCTCACTACTGTGCACTGACGAAAGTATCCTATACTGAGAAGAATCCTTACCTTCCTACTTACCGTCTGAGTCTGGAAGTATGCAGCATCGCTGGTGAAGTAAGCCTTTGAATCATTGTCCCACTACTGTGCACTGACGAAAGGATTCTGTATTGAGAAGAACTCTTACCTTCTTACTTATCGTTTGAGTCCTGAAGTGAGCCGTATCCTTGGTGAAGTTGTCACAAGGTGACGAACTAGAGACGGAACTACACAGCCCACGGGGGGATGTTTCCGCCCGGAGCGGTTTCAACTGAACACCAAGCCGGCCTCAGATGCGTCGCTACCATAGGAACAGCAGCCGCTGATGGCAAAGTGACAGAAGGTGCGGCGCATTAAGTGACTGTGTGACGATTGGGACATGTCGCTTTTAGGAACAGACAAAAGCAAAACTTTGAGAGACTGAGTGGGTTGGGTGGGATTGCTGCGGCGTTCAAACTTTTCTTCTTGCTGAGAGAGAGTGAGAGATTTCTGTGGGACAAATCGGCTGGCGAGATCGATCCGTGGGAAGGGAATCCGCTACGAAGAACTGGGTGACGGAGAACAGAGAGGCAGAGGGCGAAGTCATCTATGAAGTATTATCGAGTCCACTTACTGGGGTGAAGATAAGTACCAACCTTCTACTGGCTGTATTATATGTGGGTTATACACGAAAAGATTATATATGAGGAGAAATGACATAAAAAACGGAGTCCAGATGTCTGAATGAGAAGACAGCTGTTAGGATTTGTGATTGCAGTCGCTGAATTGTTGAAACCCGCTGTCCAGAGCGAGGAGGTTGGCCGTGACCTTAAATTTCACGGAGTGGATGAGAGTGACGTGAGTTAATGCTGTGTCCCACTGTGTGTGGTTGAAGTGGAGTTATTGAATGCTTACTGTACAGAATTCTGTCACATGTCCATCGGTCTTGCCTTGTGTTACAGTCGGGAGTTTTCTGAGGAAGAGATTAAGTGAAAACGGACTTTAAGCCTGCTGTATTCTGATTCATCATTGATGCTGTTCTGGAGAACGGGGAAAATCCAGTTACCTGCTGTTCTGAGTGTTGAATATCCAAAGCCTGTTGTATTCTGATTCATCATTGATGCTGTTCTGGAGAACGGGGAAAATCCAGTTACCTGCTGTTCTGAGTGTTGAATATCCAAAGCCTGTTGTATTCTGATTCATCATTGATGCTGTTCTGGAGGACGGGGAAAATCCAGTTACCTGCTGTTCTGAGTGCGTCCCATCTGAAACCCGCTGCATTTGTCTCATCGTTGCTGTTGTGGAGAACGGAGGAAACCTCAGGTACCCGTTGTTCTGAGTGTTGTGTATCTAAATCCTGTTGTACTCTGCTTCATTATTGATGCTGTTCTGGGGGATGGAGAAAATCCAGTTACCTGCTGTTTGGAGTGTGTTCCATCTGAGGCCGGTGCATTCTCGTCTCATCCTCGCTGTTCTTGGGAGTGGGAATAAACCCAGTTACCTGCTGCCCAGTCGACGCCCTTCACAGCCCCAAGCCTTCTGCACCGACATATTGGGAAGACCAAACGTACGTGGAGTACCTACTTGCTGTCCAGTCGATGCTCCTTCACAGCCGTAAGCTTTCTGCACCTGTTGAACTAAGAAGAACCAACTGTATTGAGAGGATTTACCTGCTGCCAGTCGACGCTCCTTCACAGCCCTAAGCCTACTGCACCGACGTATTGGGAAGACCAAACGTACGTGGAGTACCTACTTGCTGTCCAGTCGACGCTCCTTCACAGCCGTAAGCTTCCTACACCTGTTGTACTGAGAAGAACCAACCGTACTGAGAGTAAGCCTTTGGCACCTGAGAGACTGAGAAGAGTCAACCGTACTGAGAATAAGCCTTTGGCACCTGAGAGACTGAGAAGAGTCAACCGTACTGAGAGTAAGCCTTTGGCACCTGAGAGAATCAGAAGAGTCAACCGTACTGAGAGTAAGCCTTTGGCACCTGAGAGACTGAGAAGAGTTCACCGTACGGAGAATAAGCCTTTGGGACCTGAGAGACTGAGAAGAGTCAACCGTACTGAGAGTAAGCCTTTGGCACCTGAGAAACGGAGAAGAGTCAACCGTACTGAGAGTAAGCCTTTGGCACCTGAGAGACTGAGAAGAGTCAACCGTACTGAGAGTAAGCCTTTGGCACCTGAGAGACTGAGAAGAGTCAACCGTACTGAGAGTAAGCCTTTGGCACCTGAATGTATCGAATAGAATCGAATGTAGTTCTTTAATGAGAACTAGTAATGTAGCTAGTTTTATTTAAGTTACTTATAAGCCATAAGCAATCGTCGATTAAAAGAGTATTTGGGGATTGCAGTTTGCTGTTTGACTTATCAATTTGTGTCGATAAAGTATAATAGGGTGAATCATGTATATAGTGCTTGCATAGTGCATATACTTGTAGCTGTTATGTATCTTTGGAAGTCCTTGAAATTAATAGGTTTCAAAGCGCAGCGCAGCGTTCCGCGTCCTATCTAAAAGGTGCTTCAGTCCTAGGCGCGCGCAAGTACACGAACCCCAACCCCCCCTGTTTGTAGATAGATAGATAGCCTATATATACACACACACATACATATACACAAAAAAAGTGTACATGCAGACCCGCTAACAACATGTCTATAATTAACTAAGAATGTGAATTATAAAAAACATGAATTATAGAAAGCATGAAAGGCCCAGTTCCTCATTAAGGCCATTTGGTTCTACTGTGTTAAGAGTGAAAATCCAGAAAGCGTCCCATTGTAGTAGGGACTTCACTATGTCACCTCCTCGCTGGGAGGGTAGAATTTTTTCAATACCCCAAAATTTTAAGGACGCACTGGAACCATGATTAGCTTGTACATAATGCCTCGCAATTTCATAGTCCATATTTCTGTTACGAATTGCTGCTTTGTGTTCTGCAGCCAGTAGCACCTCAATGCAGTACATGAGATCCACGGGGAGGAGTCGGATCAAGATCCAAGGGGTGGAGATGGGTAGGATTAGGGTTGGGTTTAGGGATTAGGGGTGTGTTTAGGGATCAGGGGGCGGAGTTGGCTAGGTTTAGGTGTATGTAAGGTGGGAGGAGTGGATCCGACTCCTCCCCGTGGATTTCATGTTCCGCAGTGAGAACCATCTCCCGGCAGCCCTGAAACACACACACACATCCCTCAGAGCACTGACCCGTGGTGTTGGTCATGTCATGTCAGATACCTGAGTGTAGAGACCTGCACTTCTGCGAGACTACCCCGGGACCCAGCGCAACCGAGTGCGGCGCGGGACAATATTTGATGGGTGAATGCGGGTGCGGGCGGCAAGATATTATTGTGTGCGGGTTGCGGGAAAATAAAATTATTTGTGGGAAATATAGAACAAAATAAAATAACTAGAAACAAATAAACCGTTATTTATCTAATGCACAACCAACAAGGATAACTAAAATAAAAACGATATACAGGCACATGGTCGGAAGCTAACTCTCGCGTGGTTCATAGGCGCAGAACAGCCAAGCCTACCACACAGAGGCAAAATGTCTGCACCGCATGACACACGCCATGTTATGGTATATTTTTATTTATGTACATTTCTTACTTTTTTACTGTATTTATTTGTTCTAAGTTCCTTGTTCATGTTCATCCATTGAATTAAATGCAAATAAAACGAAACATTTGTTTATTTTCCGTTTATTTTTTATTTTATTTTTTATATTCAACAGGGGAGCAAGTGAACAAAATCACAGAGTAGCAGGCAGTACTTATACGTCTACCCGCGGGATTTTGCGGGCGGGAGCGGGACGAAACTTGATTGTTGGGGGCAGCAGCGGGAGAAAACAACATATATTTTTGCAGGAACGGGATAAAATCCGTCCCGCGCAGGTCTCTACCATGTCAGATAAATGAGTGAGTGTGTGTGTGAGTGAGCATTGACCCGTGGTGTTGGTCATGTCATGTCAGATATATGAGCGTGTGTGTGAGTGAGCACTGACCCGTGGTGTTGGCGTGTGTCTGTACGAACAGCGCGTTCTTGCTCAGCCCCCCGCACAGGAAGAGGGTTGTGATGTCATATCCTGCCTCTTTCATGGCATCTAGGATGTGTCTGGTGCCAAGCTTCATACAACAGAGACACACAATCACATTAACACTGTAATACTGAACACTTAGTTAGTGTGTGAGTGAGAGTGTGTTTGTGTGTGTGTATGTGAGAGAGAGTGTGTGTGTGTGTGGTGTGTGTCTTACAGCGATGGCCTGAAGAGTTGCTAGATACAGCAGAGCTAAATCATCCAGTGTCTGTGATAAAGTGAGTCCCACAACCTGCACACACCAGCAGTGACATCATCAATCAACTCTCCACAACTGCAAACATTAGTTATAAAAGCTAAAACTATCTGATGTGTCTTTTTTCTTAATGGTTAAAAATAAGAAATTATATTAAACGTAAAGAAAATCTTTCTTTCTAGAACGTAAAGAAAAAAGTACTTTCTAGGGCTATTAACATTATTTTCATGACATTAAGCAAATGTCCCTGTTAAATCCACATTTATGTCCTCTGAAATAAAGCAAAAAAGCCCAAAAATATAATAAAAAAAAAATTTGTCATTACTATAAATGTTAATTTGGAGTTCATTCTCAATATTCTCATTCTAGCAGCACCAACAACCCTAGCAACCACCCACAACATCCGAACAACTGCCTGGTGCCAAATTTTGCCGCAGTAAGCACCACTCACATATTCTGCAGAAAATGTACGTCCAGTTATCAGTTTTATTAATAAATAATAAAAAATTAAATTAAATTAAAGGCAGTACAATGAAAACTATTATATTTTTTCATCAGCACTGTAACAAGCACAGCGTTCCTCACCGATCCCCGTGATGTCTGGTCGGCCAGAGGAGAGCGGTTGCCGTGGAAATCAGGCCAGATGTGCAGGCCGGCCGTCAGCTGCCCAGCTGTGCTGCGTCTCCAGACATGTGCTCCAGATGGAGGTTCAGGCAGGAGTAAACGTGTTTCCCACTGCAGAGAAAAGCTCAGCGATCAGACTGAGTGAGAACAGAAACGCATCAGAGCGACTGATGCTCACCTCTTCTCCGCCTGCTCTTTCAGCTGCCTGGAAGCGGCGTGTCCGTTCACCACATGGTCCACCTGAAAGGACATGACATCGCTCTAATTAAGATATTCATATATTTTCATGTAAACCATCTGTATATATAGCGTATTATGTGTTTATTGTAACGTTTGTCACAATGTCCTGTAGTACAGTGATGACTGTCTGGAACCAAGCAGCCAAACTACCAACCAACCAATAAACTAAAAAAACAACAGCCAACCAATCAACTACACCAATCAATCAGACCAAACAACCAATTTAAAATATCAACCAAACAACCAACCTAACGACCAACAAAACAAACCAATCAATCAAACTACCAAGGAAACAACCAACCAAAAACCAAGAAAATAACCAAACAAACAACCATCCAACCAAGAAACCAACTAATAAACCAAACAACCAAGAAAACCACCAACCAAGTAAAAAAACGACCAATCAACCAACAAACCAATAAAGACAACAACCAATCAACCAACCACCCACCAACCAAGAAAACAACCAACCAACTAATAAACCAAACCAAGAAAATAACCACCCAACTAATCAACCAATCAACTAAACCAACCAATAAAAACAATCCATCAATCAACCAAACCAAGTAGAAAACTAACCAATCATCCAAGAACAATACAACCAATCAACCAAAAAACCAATCGAATCAATCAACTGATCAATAAACCGAGAAAAAAAACAACCAACCAAATCAACCAACCAACCCAAGAAAAACAACAAAAACCAAACAACCACTCCTTTCAAGAACAAAACAACCAATCAATCAACCAATAAACCAAGAAAAAAACCCAACCAACCAATCAAATTAATCAACCAACCCAAGAAAAAACCAACAACCAATCGAATCAATAAACCAAGAAAAAACAACAACCAACCAATCAAATCAATCAACCAACCAACAAACCCAAGAAAAAAACCAACTAATCAAAATCTACCAACCAACCAATAAACCAAGAAAATAACAAAACAACCAACCAATCGAATCAATTAACCAACCAATAAAAAAACAACCAACTACCCAACCAATCAAATCAATTAACTAATCAACCCAAGAAAAAAACAACCAACCAAGTAGAAAAAACAAACAAACCACCAATCATCCAAGAAAAATCAACCAATAATACGTCCCGGGTTACGTATGTAACCCTAGTTCCCCGAAGGGACGGATGCTGCGTGAAATCGCAGTGGGAACGCCCTCAGCGTGACGCGTCTGAAGCATGAATGAAATCAGTCAATGGAGAGAATGAGCGTACGGCGAGTGACGTCATCGACCAGGAAGCTATAAATATCCCCTGAGTACACAACACTCCAGCTTAAAAGTTACTGAAGCAGCGACCCAAGGGGATGCCGAGAGTATGGCAGGACACGCAGCGTCCGTCCCTTCGGGGAACTAGGGTTACATACGTAACCCGGGACGTTCCCCTTCAGGGACTACCGCTGCGTGAAATCGCAGTGGGAACGCAATACCCACATCCCCATACGACCAAATCCCCGTCGTGTTGTCATTAGGAGACACAAACCGACGAGAGAACCTGAGCCCCGGGAGTGGAGCTAAGATCGAGGGAATAAAATCTAACGAAAGTGTGCGGTGAGGACCAGCCTGCCGCATCACAAACGTCCTGAAGAGAAGCTCCTGAAAGAAGAGCTGTAGAAGCAGCCATACTCCGGGTGGAATGAGCCCTTACAGCCAAAGTGAAGGCTGATGGGCCGAACCATAAGCAAGTGGGATGGCCTCGACCACCCACTTGCTCATCCTTTTTCTAGATGCAGGACACCCTTTCTTAGGTGACCCAAACAGACGAACATTTGTTCCGATCTCCTCCACAGGGCAGCTCTGTGGACGTAAGCATCAAAACCCAAACTGGGCACAGCAAATTAATTTTCTCCTGGTCTGACGTCAGAAAAGGCGGAGGACAGAAAACCTGCAGAACTATAGGTCTAACTGAAACAGTTGGAACCTTAGGAACATAACCTGGTCTTGGAAAGAGAAAGGCCTTAACCAACCAGGAGCAAATTCCAGGCACGAGGGAGCCACCGAAAGTGCTTGAATATCTCCAATTCTTTTTAGAGATGAGATAGCGAGAAGAAGGATAGTCTTTAGAGTAAGAAACTTTTCCGAAACTTCCTCGATGGGCTCGAAAGGAGCAAGGGAGAGACCTTCTAAGATGACGGCCAGATCCCAAGCTGGTACCCTTGTGCGAACTGCAGGCCTCAGCCTCAAGGTGACACGAAGGAAGCGAGACATAAGCGGGTGTTTCCTGAGGGAACCTCCACTTGAAGGGGTGTGGTAAGCAGCTAAGGCCGCCACATACACCTTCAGTGTGGAGTGGGATAACCCTGTGGAGAGACGGTCCTGCAGGAAATCCAGGACTGTACCAACCGGGCAGTTAACTGGGTCCTGCTGGCGCTCTCCACACCAAGAGGTGAAAAGTTTCCACCTCGCGGCATACAACTTCCTCGTGGAGGGAGCTCTGGATCGGAGGATGGTCTCAACGACCTCAGCCGAGAGACCAGAATCTATGAGCTGGGCCCCCTCAGAGGCCAAGCCCACAGCCTCCATAGCTCTAGACGGGGGTGAAGGATCGACCCACTCGCCTGAGAGAGCAGATCTCTCCTGATCGGTATCTCTAGGGGAGAGCCGTTGAGGAGAGACACTAGGTCCGCAAACCATACCCGGGCCGACCAGAACGGGGCTATTAGCAGGAGACTGAGCCCGTCCCGGCGAACCCTCTCCAGAACTCCTGGGAGCAGAGCGATCGGGGGAAAAGCGTACAAGCGTGACCTCGGCCACGGATGTACCATCGCATCCAACCCCAGCGGGGCTGGATGGCTGAGAGAGAACCACAGCGGGCAGTGTGATGTTTCTCGAGAAGCAAATAGGTCTACCTCGGCAAGACCGAAATGTTTCCATAGGAGTTCCACCACCTCGGGGTGAAGACTCCATTCCCCGGGCCTCGGCCCCTGTCTTAACAGGATGTCTGCCCCCTGATTTAAATACCCCGGGAGATAAAAGCTCTCAGAGAAAGAATTTTCCCCTGGGACCATAGAAGGATCTGACGTGCCAGTTTGTAAAGCGGGCGAGAACGCAAACCCCCCTGATGGTTGATATAAGAAACCACCGATGTGTTGTCTGTCTGGACAAGAACATGGTGGCCCCTTAGGTCTGGGAGGAAGTGTTTCAGAGCCTGAAACACCGCCAACATCTCTAGGCAGTTTAAGTGCCACAGACGATGATGGTCCTCCCACAGACCCTGAGCCCACCCGTGAGAGAGGCATCTGTCATTAGCATAACGCGACGACAAGGAGCTCCTAACACAGGGCCTTGGGACAGAAACCAAGGATCTTTCCACATGATCAGGGCGTGATGACACCGTCGCAAACTCACGATCATGCGAAGCGGATTTCCCCTCGGGGAGAATCCCTTGGTCCTGAGCCACCACTGTAACAGTCTCATGTGCAAGAGGCCAAGAGGTATCACGTTGGACGCAGCTGCCATGAGACCTAGCAGTCTCTGGAACTGTTTTACAGTGGATGACTGGCCTAGCTTGACCTGATCTACTGCAGCGAGAATCAAAGCAATACGAGCAGGTGACAATCGTGCCTGCATCGTCGTTGAATCCCACACTACACCTAGAAAAGTGGTTCTCTGTAATGGAGAAAGAACACTCTTTTTGGCGTTGAGCCTCAGCCCCAGTCACTTGATATGAGCAAGAACGACATCTCGGTGCCGAACCGCCTGTTGTTCCGATTGAGCTAGAATCAAGCAATCGTCTATATAGTACCGAAAGCGGATGCCCTGTAACCTCAGCGGGGCTATAGCAGCATCCGTACACTTCGTGAATGTTCGGGGTGACAGTGCTAGGCCGAACGGAAGAACCCGATATTGGTACGCTTCGCCCCTGAAAGCGAACCTCAGGAACTTCCTGTGTTGAGGGAGGATAGATACATGGAAGTAAACGTCCTTTAGATCTATCATGACAAACCAGTCCTCGGATCTGATTTGAACATCCCCAGTGACAGACACAGCGCCCTGTAACGTACTGGCAGGGAACAGCTGGTCTGGGCACTCCACAACCCTCCTCGGAGGGGGCGAGCGTCCCTCGGGAAATCGCTCGCCGAGTCTCTCTACGCCCTGTGAAGGCAGGGTTAGAAGAGCAGACCACTGAGGGCATCGGAAAAGACAGGGCACCGTGTTCTTGTGCAGTGAACTCAGGTCTTTCACGATAGGGACCACCCTCAGAACCCTGACGTTCAGCACGTCAGGATTTTTTTTTTTTTTCGATGAAGTAGTATCCTAACTCCCTGCTGGGTGGGGGACCCATTCCGCCAGGAACTCTACTAAGGGAACCAGCCTCTCGAGGCTGGCCTCCGGATGAACATCCCGAGTGACAGACACAGCGCCCTGTAACATACTGGCAGGAAACAGCTGGTCTGAGCACTCCACAACCCTCCTTGGAGGGGGCGAGCGTCCCTCGGGAAATCGCTCGCCGAGTCTCTCTACGCCCTGTATAGGCAGGGTTAGTAGAACAGACCCCTGAGGGCATCGAGAAAGACAGGGCACCGTGTTTTTGTGCGGTGAACTCAAGTTTTTCCCGATGGGGACCACCCTCAGAGTCCTGACGTTCAGCCCGTCAGGACTTTTTCGACGCGGCCTTTCTGGCGACAATGACTGTCCTCAGATCAGTCCTGCCCCGAGAAGGCCGCGCCGGAGAGCACCCCGCCTCGTCCCTCCAGTTTCTCTGCAGGGGGGCACGAGACGTGACACTCCGCTTCTGCTGTGCTCTTTTTGAAGACGAACTCGACGAAAGACTTTGCTCTGGTTGAACATTCTGCGTGACAGACACAGTGCCCTGTAACGGCGCACCGGCAGGGAACGACTGGTCTGAACAGACTAGAACCCTCCTTAGAGGCGGCGAGCGTCCCTCGGGAAAGCACTCGCCAGACCCTTCTACGCCCTGTTTCGGCAGGGTTAGTAGGACGGGCCCCTGAGGGCGCCGGGAGAGACAGGGCACCCTTAAGGGAGGTGAACGCAAGTCTCTCTCGGCGGGGACCCCCCTCAGATTTCCTTTGAGCAGGTCGGCCTGAAAAGCCTGCATAAAAGTCATCGTATGCAAACATGCAGCCGCCTGCCGAGCCACCGAGTAAGCCTTCCCCACCAGCACAGAGGTATATATATTTATTTATTTATTTTTTGGTGGAAGAGCCGGTGCTTTAAGTGAAGACGATGAAGCAGGAGAGAGATAGCTCGCAAGCGTCTCCTCCGCCTACAGTATCGTCACATAACCAGCAGATTTAGCACCAACAATGTTACCATAAGCATTGGACTGATTTGTGTAAATTCTGCTTGAAACCGGTCTAACCCAGGTCTTTGAAACCTCAGCATGAAGATCTGGGAAGAACGGTAAGCACCGGCTAGAAGGTTGAGGTCGTGCAGACAGAAATCTATCATCTAGATTGTTTTTAATTCTAGAAACCTGTCTATCAGCTGGCCACTCGATACTGTTATTTTTTTTTTTTTTTTAGCTTTTCAACAGCCCGAGATAATACATCCATCAAACCTTCTTCATTTGCAGTATAATGTGATAAAATAGTTTTCTCTGATAATAAACTTTCGACATCCAGCTCCTCAGAACTGGAAAATCTCAATTCAACATCATCATGTGCCTCCCCCTGGGCAGAAGTAACCGCCGCAGCGCGTGCTTCCAGAGCCGGGTGAGAGGCACTAGATCTCGTCGGAGATAGCTGAGATAGGGCGGAGCCCGTCTCAACGTCGCCAGCGAGATCCATCTGCGAGCCCCAAGACAAGCGCCGCCGCTCTGCCTCAACAGAAGCGGGACCCGAGCCTCGGGGAGCTCGCAGCAAATCACTCTCCTCGAAGAGCGATCGCCGCGAGCGCAGAGTTCTCAAGGGAAAACGCTCGCAATGCTGACAATCGACTCCCTCGAGAGCCGACAGGGCATTGCTGCACTCCCAAACAAGCCACACTTAGCTCGTGTGAATCCCCACCCGTGATGTGCCGAGTACAGGGGGGAACACACTTCTTATAGTGCTCGCTCATATTGGTTTTTTTATATAAAATATATATAGTGAAAACTCCTGACAAAACAGACAAACACAATCGACAGATTCAGACACACACAGAGCTGCTGAAGTAACTAAAAGCTGGAGTGTTGTGTACTCAGGGGATATTTATAGCTTCCTGGTCGATGACGTCACTCGCCGTACGCTCATTCTCTCCATTGACTGATTTCATTCATGCTTCAGACGCGTCACGCTGAGGGCGTTCCCACTGCGATTTCACGCAGCGGTAGTCCCTGAAGGGGAACAAACAACCAACCAATCAAATCAATCATAAATCAATCAAGAAAAAAACCCAACCAAGTTACCAATCAAATCGATCAACCAACCAACCAATCAATCAATTAATCAACCAAGACATCATGGCTCTGTTTCAAACCCAAATAAACTGTCTTTCTGTCAACATTCTCAAGCAGCGTCTTAACACAAAGCACAACCTCATAAATGACTGAAGCTCTGAGCATCAAACAAACACAGATCGCACAGGAGACTCGACTCACAAAGGAGTCGAACAAGGATAAAAACACAGTGAACGCACAACTATTCATAGTTTTCACTGGAGTTGGCTATCGTTTTTTTTTTTTCCGGTGCCAAATCAATACTTTTAAAACGGTACCGCTGCCTAAACGGTGCCTGAACCGATACTTTAAAAAAAGAGCCTCAAAACGATGGTGAATGACATTAAAGAACGGCTTTTTTATTGAAAAATAAATAAATAAAATAATCTTAAAAATTAACAATATATAGATTTTTTTAAAGTATACTGAAATATTTAAAGTGTACTAAATACAAAACACAACAAATTTTCATAATAAATTCACAATAAAACCCAAGCCACCTAACCCAACTACAATAATTTAACACTAAATAGCAGTTACATTTCTAATAACAGCAAAGTAGTGTGTATTCTTGGTGTGCTACAAACTAGCTTCTCTTTTGCAGAAATATTAACACATTTCTTGTCTTCTCTGGCCAAATATGACACCTCTCCTGACTCCTGACTAATTTATTAGATGTATGTAGGTCTGTTATTGTAGGGACATCAACTTTACATTTTCACACTAAACATGGTGCGGAACAAAACGTGATTGTGATTGGTTGCGTGACGGGCGAGTCAGTCCTTGGCTGATATTTTTTATTCTTAAATACATGTAAGTGAATGTGTTTTGTCTTTTAAGAAACCTTTATAATGGTCATGACTCATGTTAGTTGATCTAACGCATAATGTTCGCCATGTTAGTACGCACCGCAGTTCAGAGAATTGCATCTGTCAGATTTAGGCCTATAGCGCGTCAATTCATCCACTTCTCCCAAAATACATGAAAGTGGCCAATGAAGTGTGAGAAGAATAGAGTAAATTTTATAGTTACCTACACAATATGCATATAAACACGTCTTCAATTTATAATTGAAAGGATTGTTATTGCTGCTTCCATGGACATCGTTGTGTATTTTACAAACAATAAATGTATTGTTTGCTAGTAGGTAGTCTATTTATGTGTCTAATCACACCGGCGTGAACGATCGTACGTGTTAAAGGGTTAACTAGCGATCACGTGCGGTGATGATGCTTCTTACGTCCGTTTCGGAGAACCAGAGGGAAGTATTTCAACCGACAGCTGAGGCATAAGTCCGAGTACATGTCGGTTACTTATGGCTTGTTTCCGAGCGGTGCGGTACGGTACAGTACAGTATGGTACGCAACTATTTCCGTTTCCACTGCCAAAAGCCATACCACTTTTTCAGTACCCTTCCGTTGGGGTACTTAGCACAGTGGTACGGTACCTAAAGGGTGGAGCTAGACTCACTGCAGAATGTTGATTGGTTGACAGAGAATAGTCACTTGCACGTGCTAAAAGGGGAATGACAACATAAGAAGCACCATTTTTTAATATACAGTTGAAATATATTACTGTCATTGTGTCTCAAAATGTCATTTTAAGAGTTTTTCAGGTGAGAATGTAGTTGTTTAAAGCTGAAATCTGTGGTTTATTTATAAAGATTTATGAAAATTTGATCTAGGTTGTGAGATCCATTCCAGGCGATCACAGGGCGTTCGGCGCTTATGTACCCCGCCTGGAACAGCCTTTCCTCGGCTAGTCGTTCTGATGTTTGCTGCTGACGTCTCTGTAGTGGTTTAATATGAGATATAATTCGTCTTGTGTAGACCTAACGGGCGATCTTTGGTCTCGTGAATCTATCATTTGTTCCCTGGCCAATGGTTGAGGGCTAAGTGAAGTTCCAAAACTTTATATATTTAGGCTATTTAACTTTACTGTTGTAACGTTAGACTAGAGCGCTGACTTTTGACTGAATGGTTTGCTTTATTTCTTATTGTATAGCTTCATGTACCTTTTACTTATACTTTTATAATCGCTATTATTGATAAAACTGAAGTTTAACAAAAAGAGACAGAGTTGAGTTTTGTCATTTTTAATTTTATTACAGTGAAGATGAGCACTGTAATGTTGTTTACTGCAACATTTGTTGTTTAGTACAAATGCACATATTGCCTGGACCATATTAATAATTGTAATATTTTTAGAATTTAAATGAAAAGAGGCAGGGTTGTTTTATATTTCGTTTTGTTATGAATAGGCTAACGTTATGCATGCAGTGAATATAACCAATACGCATTGCCTGAACCCCATTTGTGTGGCTATGATGTTTAAGATTTCTTTAACCCTCTGGGGTCGACAAACGCGCCGGGACGTTTTGCTCGATTTTTTTCACATACAGTAGCAGGAAAATAGACTTAAAATACTCTGTCATTTTTGGTCATACACACTTAAGAAATATAAAAAAATAAACTGTTGAATGTCTATTTTTTTATGTGTCCACTTACAATCGAAATAAAACATTGTGCTTTTGTAAAATAAAGAAAATAAACAGGGTGTGCTTTCTGTCTCTCCATCTCGGTTAACCTTTTTTCTGGAGCACGTCTCTAAACTTAAACAAAACTCAGCGAATACTATTCACCCAAGCATGAGCAATATATCTTTATAATCATTTAAGTTTGTACTTTTAAAATATCTAATTCAAAACTAAAATAAATATTCTCTGTTTATGTAATCTATAAAAAAGAGAGGGGTGTCAGCCGATCTCATTATCGTTCTCTCAGCTCATTATTCTGCTAATGTGACACGCCCACGGAGAGCGTGCGGTATTCAAACGCAAATGATCTGAAGCGACACATGCAAACGTGTCAACGTCCCTCATAAACGCGATAACACAACAAATTTAATCATCAGATTAATGTACCTTTTCGGCTTGTGAGGCTGTGACTGTGAGGAGTAATCCTGGGACATTTACCTCAGAACATGTACTGGTTTATTTTCATTTTAAAGAGCGACCGATCTAGCCGAGAATTGTGAGTAGCTACCCTAAGTTTTTTATTCTTGTGCTTTGTTCTAATGTCTGTAAATGCAAAAAGACTTGATTTTGAATCACGTTTCTGTGTGTGAATGAATTAACGGCACAGATGGGCGCTGTTGTTTATGTTTAGCCTACTATGTTACAGATGAAATATGAAAGATAACTATGGGATCAAATTCCCGCCAAATATATTGCGGCCACGGATCAAAATATAATAAGCGTGAATCAAAAATGGGATCAAATTCCCGCCAAATGTATTGCGGCCACGGATCAAAATATAATAAGCGTGATTCAAAAAATAACAAGCATGAATAAAAACTTTAAACACATTAAAAAATATTTTTCACAAAAAGTTTATTTTAAACTTTACAAGGACTTTTAAGCAGTAAAGCTATCTGAACTCTGGACATATACAAATAATTAAATTCCTCCTTTTTTGAGGTAGCCTACATTTTAATGCGCACACTGGCAATTGGTGTTAAACAATGGCTCATGATTATGCTAAAGCAGCTCTAAAACATCATGCAGTTTTGAAGCACTACATTTCTTTGCTAAAATTAAGTTAAAAACGACCATTTTATCCGTCTGAAGAATTTAGGACTTTGACCTTTCAATGCTACACACAGCCTTTATATTATTTAGTTCCATTACAGACAAGGCATACAGTGCAAAAAGTACAAGACGAATACAAAGGCATTTGTGGTACAGTTCAGAGTATGTAAAACAAAGAACAACAACTAAAATTTAAAATAAACCTGTAGCCTTTGTAAAAGGAAAAAAGATGCACAGCATACCTGGTGATCCGTTACAGTTAAATACGCCATCCTGAAATATTTTCTTAATTGTTGTTGTTAAGCGATCATATAGCCTAGGTAGCCTGGTAAATTAATTCTAGACTAGATAGATGTACCATTTGACTAAAGATTAATGAAAATGATAGTGTACAGAGGAGATTACAGAAACCAGGTGGATTTGATATGCAGTGATTTATTATAGTTATGTTGTTCATTTGCATAGCTACATAATTGCATATTACTCTAGGATTAATGTTTTAAATATAGCTTAAATTTTTAATACAGCAACATGAAAATTATTGAAAAGATCAGGGATAGGTAACGTTTCTGGAGTGCCGCTGTCCTGCAGAATTTAGCATCAACTCCGATAAAAACCTAGCTAGCAGTATTAATAATCCTAAAGATGATGATTAGCTGGTTCAGGCGTGTTTGATTAGGGTTGGAGGAGCTAAACTCTGCATCCAGGAGGACCGTCATTGCCCTTCCATGTCATAGATTAAATATGAAAGTAAAGCGGCCAGTAGGTGGTGGCAAGTTACTGTCTTTATAAGTGAGTCATTCATTCAAACTTCTCGTTCAAATCAGGAATTCTTTAATGAAACACTGTTGTGTGGCTCGCAGGTGATCGACGCTCACAGTGCAAATTCCAGAAGTAAGGCCAGGGCTTTAAAGATGATCTGAACTGAAATTTGAAAAAATGTGATATAACAGATGTATTTTATTTATTCTCATTGGTACAATTATTTAAATGGCAGAATTTGTTGAAAGGGATAAAATGGTATTTTGAAAATGTTGTTGTTGTTACACGGGCGCGCCATGTTGGATTTCAACATTCAACTACGTCACTGGAATGGTAGGCTACTCCGATGCTAACCAACACTATCAGAGCTAGCTTCTCTCTACCCCCTGCCTTGTCAACAAAATTATTCTAGTCGTGATTTCTAGTGTTTAATCCTAGGTACGAGAGACAGATGTGTTGAAAACATCAATGAGTACATGAAGCGTCTGACATCAAATGTTTTATTTAGCTACAAGTCCAACGCATACTAGAATCCTTGATGTTCAGCTGAGGGGAAAAGATGTAACGTTAACGTTAGTTCACTGCACAGGATGGGAACGGAATCTTATTCCTCCTTCCCAAATGCCCCCTCGCCCAAAGAGTGAACTGCCGGTACACTGTTAAGCTTAACAGTCTGAGAAAAGGATATAAGTTAGCCTAGCCTAGCGCAGTCGCCAATTCGTAAAATACACTGTTACATACCAGCTACTTATGGGGCGCTCCAGCGTCTCAGCTCGGACATCCCTTAGAGATAGCATAGCCTCCTCCAACATGTCTCTCTCACCGCACAGCATCCGAAATGAACGGTGCATGGTGATGCATTTTCGCCGATCAATAAATGTTCCAGGTTGACCTCTCTTCAACAGATCGACTCCGGTGCAGTGTCCATGCTCCGGCAGCGCCCGCGCCCACACCAGTCACTTCCCCCAAACGATCCTGTACTGTATGTGGAGCCTGAAACTGGTCGTTCTCCATGTGGTGGTAGTCAGATACAACTGGCATGTCCCTCACATGCTCAAATGCGTAACTCATGCCATTAAAATTACTCATTTTCGTGTGTGTATATAGGACTTGCAGCTGTTGCCTATATACCTTCGCGGGTCCTACCATGCCAGTGACGTCATCGAAATTGCCAGCGTAACAAACGCAATTTTTGTGCTGCTTAAAAAAAGCTATATTGATATTTTTAGTTACAATTTTTAATGTAAATTACTTTTAATTGTCATAAACAACATGTTATCAACGTTGATTTTTTTCAGTTCAGTTCATCTTTAAAGGTTAATATGATGGATCGTCAGACAGGCACAACTGTCAACTAACGACACAACAGGTCGTCGTCGTTAAAGTGACGAATTTAATGATAACGGATCGCCAGGTAGACGTAACAGGTCGAGTTGCAGGCACACATACAGTTTAACGGTGTCCTGCCACGGAAAGATTTTTGCCAGCTGAGCTGATGGTTATCTTCACCTGTAGCTACGAGAGAACATCAGTACAGTAGCGCGAGTCGCATTGGAGTGACGTCAACTCCCCTCTTCGTTTGATTGGCTAGAGGAGGAGCTGTCAATCTAGAACCAGTGGACCAATGGTGACGCTTAAGCCCGCCCTAATTTACATGAAACTCGAACTGCAACATTTGGAAGAGCAAGCCCAGAACATGGAAAGATGAGCGAAGAGGAAAACAGCACAAGCGTACCAAAAAATAAATTATGAGCAGAAAATGAAAGAGAGCGCAAAGTACAGAGTAATAAAACCAAGGAAAACATAATTTTAAAGAAAGCATGAAAAATATTTTTTAATGTGTTTAAATTTTTTTTTTCCATGCTTGTTATTTTTTGATTCACGCTTAATATATTTTGATCCGTGGCCGCAATACATTAGGCGGTAATTTGATCCCATAGATAACATTTCGTAGTTTTGGATAGATTATAAAGATTTTATTCTAAAATATCAAATAAGCTTTTGTCATCCAGTTTCTGCTCATATTTTAAATATATAGTAGGCTATGTTCTGTCAAAAATAAACTCATCAACTAAGTTGTTATTATAGTGTTTGTTCCAATGTAAGCTATATAAAAACTAATGAATCCTTAACTTTAAAATATGTATTATAATACTGTAGGATAATACTGAGGAATACTGTAGTAAGTTTTTTTCATTCTCAAGTGAATCGCGTTTCTGTGTGTGAATGAATGAACAGCAGAGATGCGCTGTTTACCACAACTCGCAAAAAGACAGTTTAAATTTGAATCGCGTTTCTGTGTGTGAATGAATGATCCGCTTTTAGCAAACTATATTGCTATACTGCGATGAGTAAAAATCGACTGAAATATGTTGAAATAAAATGTATTTGTATAAGCAACGTATTAAACTGCAAATTAACATTTATATGTCTTATATAAACGAAAGACCTATGTTACAGACATATGAAAGACAACATTTCGTTGACTAGTTTTGGATGGATTATACATTTTTACTGTAAAATCTTTGCCATCTCAAATAAGCTTTTGTTTGCCAATTTTGCTCATATGTTAAATAGCCTATAGCAGGGGTTCTTAACCTTTTTGATGTCGGGGCCCAAATTTTACAGTACAAAGTGGCCCAGGGCCCATTCAAATATTAGCACTGTATTGGTTTATTGATCTCACCATTGGTTTGATTTGTATTCAATAACTAAATGAAATCCACTTGCAGTTTAACAGGTTATTGTGTATGTAAACCTGCACATAGGCTACAACAAGATGCAAAACACACAACAATTCATGGAACAAATCAATCTGCATCAAGAACAAATTTAAAGGCTCAAGTCAGGCATATTAGCCTAACTAGTGCTGCACGATTAATCGTATCGCAATCGCGATGTCAAGCCAATGCGATTATATGAAGCAAAATGCTGCTATTTTATATGAAATAAACAAATAGGGCTATTAACGCAATTAACGCAGCATCTGTTATTTTTGTCATCCTTTGGCTAGTGTGTCACGCCCGGCTTTGCCGTGTGGGGTGTGCTCACTCCACCATGGATAGTATTATGTTTGGGCCGTTTCTCTCCTCCCAGTCTGAAGGGGGAGCTGTTTGTTTTAGGTCCATCCGACAACAGCTGATTGGAGGGACTATTTAAAAACATCTCCTGTCGGTTGTTTGGTCTGCTCTGTGCTGCGCGGCTCGGCATTGCTCGGGTCTCCATGCTGGTGGCAGCAGCATCATCCCACTTCTTTTTGCTTTGTATGCATTACACATAGTCTACACTTTACTGATCTGCAACACACTTTTGATTAGTTTTATTTCGTTTCTCATTTACTGACTTGTTACATTTATTGATCTAAATTATGATTTCATCGTATAAATTAATGTTTAATAAATTATGTTTGCTTTAACTTAACAAACGGTGTGGTCTCCCCTATGTCATTGCTACTGTGAGCCAGGTAGTCGTGACAAGTGTTACATGATCCCGCTCTTATTCGTGCGAATGCTTTTGAACCATTCATTCGCGACAAGACAAAAGAGAATTTGCTGTATCACTTGAATCACTGCCTGTGAATGTCACTGCCTGTGAAAATGTATATAAATAAAAATAAAAACAATAAAATGTGTTGCTTAAATAAATAAATGCATAATAATATTTTTCAAAATAAATAAGTTGTAAATTAAAATTTAAATAAAGTGCAAATTAAAAAGTATAGCTTTATAATCTGCAAAATAATTTGATAATTGTTTCAGCAGTCTACATTTTTGCATGGTAGAACCTGAAGTTGCTCTTCATATCTGTTATAAATGAACAATAACAATAGTCCAATTTGAACAAGCTACAACTCCCTATTTATGTTCCCCTCTTAATGAGACACTTGGGCCTGCTTCACAGATAGTGGTGGGATGGTGCATTGTAACGGCTGTTTCACACCGCAAGCGTGAGCGGGGCTTGAGCAGTGCGTCAGCGTAACTACATCGTCACTGCAGCTGCAGACACGCGAGAGTATTCACACTGGAAGCGTTTGTACAGTGTCACAGTAGCGGCTCCAAAGCTACATATAAGCGAACAATTATTTACAAAGACAACTATACATTTGATTTTAGAAGTTGGTAAACCATATAAATGTCAGTAAACAACAAAACAACCAAGAAAACAGCTCCAATCTTGTCGTTTGAGTCATAGCATATTTTCAATAGGTTTACAAGAATGCAAACTCCGCAGATAAAGCACACACACACACACACAAAACCGCACACTCGGGTTTGATTTGGGTTGTGCTAGCCTATGTAGCTGTCTGTGTATTTCATAAACTAAAAGAAAGTTTTTATATAATATTTTCTGGCTATTTTACTTTAGGTTTTTTAGTTTTTTATAATACACCATACTTTCACCCAAACTGAATTTGCCTATATTCCTTGCCTTTTTTGCCTACTCTAGTTCTTGTTAAAACTCACTAGACATGCTTATTCTGTGCATTTTGGGCACTTTTTGTGTGAAATAAAATTTATTTTGTCCATCTAAAGTGTGCTTTCACTTTAATGGAGCGTGAGCATCGCAGCAAAAATAGACTCGGCGCCGAATCCCCCGCTTCACTGCTGCTCACGCGACGCTCCTGCTTGACGCTCACGCGCTGCTCCTGCTCGCAGTGTGAATGCACTCATTGATTAACATGCAAGAAAAAAATATGCGCTGCTCACGTGCCGCTGACGCTTGCGGTGTGAAGCGGCCGTAACTGTCTCATGGATAACAGTGGTCATTCTGGTGTCTTCAATTGATAACTAGTTTGGTCCCGCGGCCCTCGCGGCCCACAGGTGAAAAACGTAAAGTTTTTTGCGGCCCTCCAGGTGGCGCTCGGGCCGCGGCCCTATGGTTAAGAATAGGTGGCCTATAGTATGTTTTGTCAAAAATAAAGTAATCAAATAATATGTTATTATGTGTTTGTTCCAATGTAGCCTAGGCTATATCCAAAGTAATGAATCCTTAACTTTGAAATATGTATGATAAAATGTATACTTTAGTTTTTACAAAGAAAGATTGCACTTGAATTGTTGTTGTAATTGTAACATTTTTAATAAAAAAATATATTTACAAGGTAGATGTAAACAAACTATTAAAAGGTAAATATAAGCCTTTTCTTTAAATATTTTTTATTGAGTTTTATTAGTGACAAATTTGGGGAGAGGATACTGTTGTAAACCTTGTTCTTCTTAAGTGTAGAAAAACTCAGAAGCGAAGACCAGGAAACTTGGCTTATCTTTTAAGCAGGATTCTTTATTTGCTTTAGTCTGCTTCGTCCAAAATCTTACCCAAGTCTAAGGCAGTATACATTTTAGTTCATATACCCTTTCAGGGGGAGGAATTACATAAAGGTGGAGACACTCTGAAACAAAAGCATGTAAATGAGGCATACAAGTTTAGGAACTTGCCCTAGACTGAGAGTGTTACCCATCCTAATCCAATCAGCATAACAGTGTAATGTAAATATCCTAATCCAATCAGCCTGACTCTTCACCGATACCTTCACATTATCATAGAGCTTAATGGCCAGGCAGTGCATAAAGACAAAAGGTGATAGTCTCAGTGCTCTAATCAATTTAACTTACAATAGAGAGAGCAGGACAGACAGGAACAGGCAGGTCTGTGACATCAGATGAGAAGTAACAAAACGGTTAATGTCCTATGCCTCAAAATGGTAACTTTCTCAGATAAAATACTGTTGAACCTAAATTGAAACATTTTAATAAATTTGTAACACTACAACGCCTATCAAGTAAGGGTACTGTTGGCGGTGGAAATGCAAGCCAGATCAGGGTTTACCATCCCAAATCGTACTGTACTGTACTGTACCGTAACGTACCGCTCCGTGGAAACGAGCCATTAGGTACCGGTTCCATATTGGTACCAGGTTTCGGTACACAACCCTTGTTTTCACTATGAAAATCTTCACACCCTGTTAGAAATATATTTTCTCCCTCAGCATAAATCTATAACATAAGAAGGATTCTTTGTTCAGCCTAAAACTGACACGTTTGCACATTCTTTTCTATGTATGTAAAGTTAAACATCTGGTATTCATTAATGAGGAAGGGAGCCCCCTCCCTTCTCCTTTCTCTTCCTTTTCTTTCTTTGTGTTTCTATGTTACACATTGAAGAGCTTCCTCTGAGCTCCAGGCTTGCAAGGAGATTCTAGCGCATACTGCCCATATAAAGAAGTTGTAATATAAAGTCTATATGATATGCCAATGATGTAATGTTTGGTTCTATTGGTTAGACTTATACTCCTCCCTGTAATACTTTGCCTATATAATGTATAATTTAGACATTATGAGCCGAGCGTTTTGTCTCCCTCCGGCGCTGGGGTTGTGAATTGTTTATTCATAATAAGAAAACAAGAATTTGGGCACTTCTCGTTTGGACCATTTCATTTCGATTCTAACACTTGGGGGCGTCGTCAGGGATTTCTCCAGACAGGTAAGAATTTTTTTTTTTTACAAAAGAGAAAGTTGATTCTTACTGTCTGCTGAGAAAACGTATTTGTAGTGCCGTGATTTTTACCATATTTGGTGAAATCAGCCTCGTGTTTTAATTAATGCGGGAAGAGCAGAAAAAAGGGAACTGATCTCTCTCTCTTTTTTGTTATTTGTCCTTGTATAAAACGATACAGGACGGTAGCCTCGTATTTTTAATAAAAAATGTGAGAAGAACAAGCAAAAGAGATTTGAGCTCCCTCTTTCGATGTTATTTGTCTTTGTTTAAAACGATACGGGACCGGTTATCCCCGTGTTTTCGATAAATGCGGGAAGAACGTAAGGAAAATTGATCACTTTCCTCCGTTTTTTGCAAGAAAAAAATAGATTTGCTACACAGATAATTTGTTTTCTTTTGCAAAGTCTATTTTAATTTCCCTTTGGTCTAGGGCTATGAATAAATAAATCACTATTTTTTTTCTTTTAACTTTCTCTTTTCTTTTCTTCTCTCTTATTTCTCTCTCTATTTGCCAATTTACTAACACAATTAATTTGAAATTGTATACTTTTCTTTGAGTTCTGTAAGGAACCTAGCTATATGAAATATTAATAATCAATAATAACTTGTTATGATTAATTTTGAATATTTGGGTCAGTTAATTGGATTAACTTGACATGGCTAAATTAATATTACAATCAATTAATCAGTTCGTCCAACGAACTCTTTTGATTATTCATTTATTCTAAGAAAAGGGTATCTTCCCTGGCCACAGAAGAATAATTATTTCTTAATATGTACAGCGTTTTGAGCATGTAGCAAGAAACCGAAACCATAAAGGGACTTCGTATTGCAAGCAAATCAGAACCAAATACATAAAGTGCATAAGTTTTATTAACTAAATCATAAACATGAATAAACTAAACACACACATATACAGAAATAGGTAAGTGATAGGATTAAATTGGCAACCGGAGAAAGGGTCTATGAGAAGAACCATCAGAATTTCATTTTCACATTTCATTGAATTGAATACTTGCATTTGTAGTGGGAACAATTCTTGAAGTTGTTGAAAATTTAAGTCGTTGATGGTTCCGGCAGTGTGAAGTGGAAGTTGGTTGAGAGTTCTCTTTCTCCAGGAACGCATGGCTGGTTTGGTCAGGGCCTGGGGCCCTGTTGAGGCCACGCTGAGCACCCAGGAGAAGTGAGGAAGTCGGAAGAGTGAGTGATTGGAGTCGTTGTTGGTTGGAGTCTTTGTTCCAAAACTCCTGAGATTGTCCTTGGTTCTTTGTGAGAGTCTTCTCTCTCCTGCCTGTGCCCATATCTGGTTGGATCGAGGCCTGCTGGGCCCTGGGGCCCCTGTGGAGGGGGAGGGGGTTCCCCAGGATCACCAGAACAGTGTTGTGGCTGGATGAAAGAACTAAGTGAGGGAGGTCACATGTGGGCTGTCTCTAATAAAGCCTGGAAAAGATCCTCCCCTAAGGGTTGAACTCGACCAATCAGAAAGGTGACATGTCTGAGAGGGAAAGTGGCTCTTAGTTGATTTACGGGTCTTTGTCCCTAGCGTGGTTATACCTTCATTAATGCTCAGATAGCTATAACACATCCACACTGCATTCTAGAAGAAGGTGATGAACATCAAAGTGTGAGTCATTAAATGAGGATTAATTAGGTAGGAGGCATGATACAGGTGAGGTTACATTGATCGTTAGTTGGTTGTATACCAGGATACATACCATAATATATACCTAATAGTACACGAGACAGTCAACCATTTACACTGTTTCTTTCACAGTTTTATGCATGTTCATTTATAGATCAGTTAGTCTATGATTAATGCAGCAAAGTCTGTTTTAAAGAGGGTTTCTGTTTCATAGTCTCTCTCTTGTGCATGTGGCCACATTCCTCGGAGGTCGTAAAATCTCCCCATCATGCCCTGTAACATGACACTGTTTCTGCCCCTTGTGTTCGTTCATTTGGGCTGTTAGTTTTGGAGTTTCATAAACCTTTGTATATAATGAATAATTAGTGTCTGATTGGTCCATACCCTACAGTTCCATTTGGCTATATTGCAATTTATTTAAGTTGCATGAAGGAGAAATTTTTGTGTGTGTACAATGGGGAATAAAATTAGTCCACCGTTAGAAAATGAATCTCCGAAAGATTTTATGATTAGAAATAATCAAGCATTTTTTACGGAGCCATATGTGTCAAATTTAGCTGGCTGGTCAACTGGCAAAACACAATTAGATGCGTTTCCTCGTGACAGCTCATTTAAAGACACATATATGCGTGAAGCAAAATACATGATTTTTGGAAATTGGGGCGATCCCGATTGGGATTATTCGTATATGAAACGTACCTATAAGATCTGGAAAGACATGCAATCTTATTGGAATCGTGGTCCAAAAGTGGATAACAACAAAAATCTTTCTCCCCCTCAAGCTGAACAGCCTGAGAAGGAGAAAGTTATTTCACATCCTGCTGAAGTCAGAGCGCCCCTCCCTCCCAGATATGAGAGCATTCAAACTTCTCCTGTCTCGGAACCTATAAAAAATAAATCCTACCCTGTTGATGAAAATTATTTACTATTTGTGAACACATTTTTGAATAACATGCACAACGAGACTGCACAAATGATTCGAATAACTATAACCAACATTAGTAACATTTCTGTTGATGAATTGGGTAGACGCTTGCGTGAACTGTCGTCTGCTGGGGCATTTGAAAACTCCAGAGGAAAAGTTCCCGCAATGTTCCAAGTAAATTTCACTGTCCAAAATCGCCCGCCACCCAATGTTAGGAATGACATAAAGTGTTTTTTTATGTCACACACAGCGGACACACACAGCGATTTTGCAGAAAAAAAGCTGAGAGATTTCAGCAAACTAATGAGAAACCGATGTTTAGGCGCTCTGATGGCCTCCCTTTCTTTCTCCCTCTGAAAGATAGAGACCTGTGTATCCGACTGAATGGGGAAAGGAATGACGGACATTAAATTCTATAGGAATAGATAATATTCCAGTGGTTTGTAATTTGACACCACCTTTATTTGTTACTTCTAATGATATACCATCATTGTTCAAAATGCATGATTTTTTGCAATTATACCTGATTCTTTATTCTGCTTGTTAGGTAGAGATTTAATGCATAAGTTGGGTGTTAAATTAGGATTTGACTCTGACTCTTTGCAACTCATGTTTCCAGCAGCCTTTTCTCTTACGACCGACACAGGAAGTGCTCTCTTCGAGGATGTATCTGCAACTGAGCTCGGACAGGAAGTAGCTGATGTAAACCCGAAATTGTGGGCGGCCCATAAGGATGACGTGGGACTTCTTGATATCCAACCTTATGTGGCCAATTTGACAATGAATAGGCCTGTTTTTTTTTTAAAAACAACATTCGCTTTCAAAGGAAAAAGAGGAGGGAATTCGACCCCTCATTGATCAGTTTCTGGCTCAAGGCATTCTGGTTCGCACTCATTCACCTTACAACACACCAATTAATCCAATCAAGAAAGCAAATGGTTCTTGGCGCTTAATGCAAGACTTGAGAAAAATTAATGATTTGATAAAACCACATGCTCCTATTGTGCCAGATGTACAAACTATTATTAATTCTATTCCTTTAGAACATGCATTTTATTCTGTCATTGATTTATGCTCCGCCTTCTTCAGCATTCCTGTTGACCAACAAACTCAGCCACTTTTTGGTTTCTGTTTTCAGAATTGCCAGTACATATGGACAAGACTCCCTCAAGGGTTCAGAGATTCTCCGGCTGTTTTCTCCGCTGTAGTGCACGCAAGGCTGAAGGATGTCAGACTCCCTCCTGACACCTGCCTGCTCCAATACGCTGATGGCATTCTCGTCACTGGTGCCTCTGCGGACATGTGTGCTGCTGCCACTACAATTGTCTGCAACGTTTTAGCAGAGGCTGGTTCCAAGGCATCTAAAGAGAAACTTCAGTGGGTGCAGAGGAAAGTCAATTACATCGGCAATGAACTGTCACAAGGCCAAGTTCGCCTGTCTGCGGACAGAGTCAAAGCCATCGCTTTGTTCAAGCACCCTTCAACACGGAAGCAAATGCAAAGCTTTCTGGGACTGGTCAATTACTGTCGATTATGGGTGCCAAATTGCTCCATGTATGACAAAATCCTGCGAGACGCTACGCTGGATGATAAAGAGGACATTACATGGACAAGTGAGATGGACCAAGCGTTAAGACATTTGAAATCCTCTCTGTTAAGGCCTCCCGCCCTCGGCCTTCCTTGCTACAAGCGAGATTTCCACCTGTACGTGCACGAAGGTGGGGGCACAGCCGCAGGAATCCTGGCCCAAGAGCATGGGGGCACTTTTGGTCCAGTAGCTTATTTGTCTAAAACTCTTGATTCAGTGGCTCGGGGACTCCCGGCCTGTTTACGTGCAGTGGCTGCTGCAGCGATCATGGTACAGGATGCTGAAAGGGTTGTTTTATCATATCCACTCACAGTTCACACATCACATCAGGTAGGAGCAATTATGCATAACATTTCTACTCAACACATGACTGCTCAACGTCGTTCAGGCTATGAGGCTATATTATTAGCAACTGCTAATTTAACGTTGAAAGTAACTTCTGTTATTCATGGTCCTACTGTACATCTGCACAGGTTGTTGACAGATGGTGAATTTGAGAGTGACGACCACGACTGCCTTACCAGAATCCAAACTTCGACTGCCTGCAGGCCAGATGTGTCGACATCTTTCCTGGAGGAGGGAGATAATTGGTATATAGACGGATCCTGTTTCAAGCCAAATGACAATTTATACTTGTGTGGATATGCTATTGTCAAATTACCTGATCGTGTAATTGAGGCATATTCATTGCCATATAAATCAGCTCAAGTAGCAGAATTAATTGCTCTAACAAGAGCTTGTCAGTTGGCAAAAGTTCAGTGCATCAATATATACATTGATTCCAAATGCGCGTACACCGTTGTCCATGATTTTGCTAAATTGTGGGAAGAAAGAAATTTCAAAACCTCCGACGGAAAAACAATTTTGACCATCGAAACCATCGAAACTTGCTGTTATTAAAGTAGCTGGTCATAAAACAGGTTAATCGGATGAGGCTAAGGGAAACAGGTTTGCAGATGAAGTCGCGAAATGGGCTGCTAAAGAAGTAATACTTAGTCCATACGTAAATGAAAAGAGCAACGATGTACCTATGATGAATTTGTCGCTGATTAATGATTTGGACATTAAAGTACTGCAAGCTAACCCTACGCAAGTTGACTTGATTCATTGGGCTGCGAACGAAGTAAAACCAGATCAAGCTGGTATTGTGAGAGACAAGCAGGGTAGAATCGCTCTACCAGCATCCACCGTTGTAATGCTGTGCAGGCATTATCATGGTGTATCACACGTGTCAAAAGAAAAAGTGATACAAAATTTGAATCAATCATACTGCATAGCAAATGTTCGAAAGAATACTTTGTTGATATTGGATGCTTGCCTGGTGTGTGCACGAACAAACAGACACAAGGCAACCCGCATGAAGCTTTACCGCATCCTGAGGTTCCTTTTTAATATTTACAGATCAATTTTACACACATGCCTCCATGTGGAAATCACAAATATTTGCTCATGATTGTTGATCGATTTTCTAAGTGGCCTGAAGCTTTTACGTGTGGTAAAGAAAACGCTCAGACGGTTGTAAAGATTCTTGCAAAAGAAATTATACCGCGTTTCAGTATTCCAACCGTTATAGCGAGTGATAATAGAACTCCGTTTGCTTCAAAAGTCACACAATTGTTAGCCAAAGAGTTTAATATTAATTGGCACTTCCACATTCCCTATTCGCCGCAATTATAAGCTAACGTAGAACAGACAAATAAGACGATAAAAGAACGTCTCAATAATGCGTGTCTAGATACAGGCAGAAATTGGGTTGATTTGCTGCCTGCCGTATTGACGGAAATGAGAATGTCCCCATCAGCAACCACAAAAATTTCTCCATTTGAAATTCTGATGGGTAGACCTTTCCCGACCCCTTGGGTCAGAGGTCGCGCTGGCAATCTCTCCACAGGTGACACGGAGGTGATCATCTCGGATTACGTGGATTCCTTAGTTAGAACGTTAAAAGGCATAAATGGTGATGTTTCTCTCTCTCTCCCTCTTCCTTCAGAAAAGCCGACTCATCCTTTCGTTCCAGGACAACAGGTGCTGATAAGGTGTCTGAAGCCCACGTAACTCGGTGAGCCGAACTATTCAGGACCATCCACTGTTATCGCTGTGACGAGGACCGGTGTTCTGACTGACCACCAGCCGCAGTGGGTCCATGCTAGCCGGGTTAAGGCAGCTCCATCCCAGGGGAACGCACAAGCCTATGTGGAAGCACTGATCGAAAGGAGAACGAGGAAGAGAAGTAGACGAAGAACGAGATTGCTGATTGATATTAGCAATAATTATAACTGAATCTATTAAGATTCATCGTGCTATGAATACTTTTGAATTTTTTGTATATGCTTTGATGAAAAGAACTGTCAAATATTAATGATTTTGAAGGAAATGTTTGATTGAAGAATATTGCATGTATTATTGTACTAGAATGAATATGCTGAGAATGATGTGATATGATAATTCTATTATGTGATAATTATCTTATCAATGGGGCCATTGTTAGAAATATATTTTCTCCCTCAGCATAAATCTATAACATAAGAAGGATTCTTTGTTCAGCCGAAAACTGACACGTTTGCACATTCTTTTCTATGAATTTATACTAACTGGACTTATACTCCTCCCCGTAAGACTTTAATTTAGACATTATGAGCTGAGCGTTTTGTCTCCCTCCGGCGCTGGGGTTGTGAATTGTTTATTCATAATAAAAGACCAATAATTGGGGCACTTCTCGTTTGGACCATTTCATTTCGATTCTAACACACCCTTATAGGCACACCCACCTTGAGGGCAAGGCTTTCCTATGTACTAATGTAGCAAAACAGAGATATTAAAAGATCACATTCAATACACACCTTATTGATGATGCATACTGTGTACAGGCGAGCAGATGAAACGTTCCTCAAGTGTTGTCCCATATAAAACATCTCGGTTACTAACATAACCTCGGTTCCCTGAGATAACGGGAACGAGTATTGTGTCTTTGCTAGATGCTATGGGGGAAAATTCCTTTTTGTCCGATTTGTTGAAGCCTTTTATTCAATAATGCAGTATTACTGCACGGCCATAATAGTGCGGAGATGCACGCACGCTATTGGCTGGGCAGTGGGAACGGCACATGTCTATGGCGAAGTGGCACATCTGCGCGAGCCAATCAGGCTGCGTCCCGCCGAACCGAGCGCAGAGCCGGCCAAAGAGGGCGGGGCATCTGCCTATAGCACAGCTGTCTACGCAATACTCGTTCCCGTAATCTCAGGCCCACTTGCTTGACCGATGCTAAGGCTAGCAAGTGTGCGGTCTTGAGCGAAAGTGCCCTTAATTCGGCCGACTGTAGCGGCTCAAACGGGGGCCCCTTGAGGGCCCTGAAGACTGTAACAGGACTGATAGGTCTCAGGAAGGTGTTGTGAGGGGGCGAGGCAGGTTGAGCATCCTTGCCCACTTCTGGAAGCGAACAATCAAATTGCTTCTACCCAACATCTGGCCGGCCACAGGAGCATCTAACTTTGCTATGGCCGCCACATAGTCGGAGCGTGGAGGGGTACGACACGCGTTCAGCAGCACTTGTAGGAAGGAAAATAGGAGCGGTATATCACATGAAGTAGGGTCTTGGCTCCATGCTGAGCACCATTTGGAGAAGACAGAACACTTAAGTACGTGGACGAGTCTCGTGGATGGGGCTCTGGTCTCAGATATAGTGTTTAGGACAACCTCGTGGATAGCCCACATGGATAGCCCATGGCATTGGCCATGGGGCTGCTGCTAGCAGCTGAATCATCTCGGGAAACCAAGGCTGGGTCCACCAAAGGGGGGCCACCAGACAGACTGTGCATCTCTCCTCTCTGATCCTGTTGATGACCTGAGGGAAGAGCACGACTGAGGGAAAAGCATAAAGGGGAAGACTGGGCTATTTGTGGGCCATGGAATATTGGGCAGTGAGAGTTGTCTTTGGAGGCGAAGAGGTCAACCTCTGCCCTGCCGAAGACACTCCAAATTGTTTGAACCTGGGGCTGGAGGGCCCATTCTCCCGGGGACACATTGAATCAGGGAGCAGACATGCTGTCGCGAGACAATCTGCCAGACACGTGCATCGCTCTCAGCAAGCGCAGGCTGTGTTGTGCCCAAAAGAGCAGACGTCTGGCTACCCTGTACAGAGGCTTCTACCTGAGTCCAACCCTGGTGGTTTATGTAGGATACTATCGCCATGTTGTCGGACCGGATTAAGACGCGATGTCCATTTAGGTCTGGTAGGTAGGTTTTGAGGGCGTGCGCCGAACGATCAGGCTCTTGGTCGCCGGAGAGTGCCGAAGCTTCACTCATGTGGAATAAATGAAGGGCAGTTGATCATTACTGAAGTAGAAAAATTTCTGAAATCCCATGGCAAAATGAGCAGCTGTATAGGCAGAAGCCCCGCCTCTTTGGCGGGCTCTGCGCACGGTTCGGCGGGACACCCCCCCCCCAGCCCCGGATGGGCTCGCGCAGACATGCCAGTTGGCCATAGGTTTGTGCAGTTCCCACTTGCCTAGCCAAAAGCATGCGTGCATCTCCGCACTATTATGGCTGTGCAGTAGCACTGCGTTATTGAAAAAAGGCTTCAATAAATCATTTAAGTTTTCAAAACTAAGTTTTCAAAACTAAGTTTTCCCCCATAGCGTCTAGCAAAGACGCAATACGAGTAAACGTTTAGGAAGGAAACCAATATAGAGGAAATTCTTAAACATTTAGTATTGTGTTAACATTCTGTGCTCATCTGCATCATCAATAAGCTGTACACTAAATTACACTTTTAATGTCACTGTTTTAGTATGTTAAGGGGCTTGAAGTGTTTTGAGTGTGTTTTTCCATTCCACTGCGCTACATCTTGCATTTTTAACCACAAAAATGTGTTCTGTGTGAATGGTCTCTTAGACTGGTTTGTTTTGCAATTATGCTTTCAGTATTGAATAAAATCTAAATGTATTTTGTCCAGTGCATTCTGGGATTTCCTTCCATATTAAAGATAGATGTGATTGACTCACCAGTCGTCCCGTGGCGCTCTGACCTCCCCCATTAAGCCACAGTCCCGGCAGCATGGCGGACAGATATGGGCCCCAGACCCCAGGGACGAACAGCGGCTGTGTGCTCACCTGAGAGATACAGACACACGCTGACATCAACAGTCACATGCTTTGAACACAAACAAGTACAGGAACTGAAGCTCACAGCCATGTGACATGAGGACGTCCCACATATGACAGCCAAACGGGACGTGACTGGTTGCTCTTCACAGGGCAGCTGGTGTCCCCTCACATCGGCCCCGATGACCTCTACAACAAGACAATAAAATTACAGAAAATATAACTGACACTGCTACATAAATTTAAACTCACAGATCTTACGATAATTACCCAGCTAATTAATCACAGTACAGTAACACAATTGTTTTTGCATTGCAATATGCAAATGAGTCACTATCTAATTAAATATGCACTCATATGCATATATTTCCTGTCCAGAAACCAGATTCATCATTTTTATTTGATTTTGTTGACATATTACTGTTTTTTTCCAGCAGGGATTTTGGATTTTTCTTTTTATCACTCTATAAATCAGAAAAGACTGTCAACAGACAGAAACAAATACATTTTCATCATGTTTTTAGCAGTTGTATAAAAATGTTGCATAAATGTGGTGAATGATATATGAACAAACTTTCATATAGATATAGATTTCATATAAACTAAAATTTTGGCGTGTGTGAAGCTGCTGAATTGGAGATTTCGGACTCAAGTTCACCGTCTTTAAGGATTAAAATTTACAGACACTAATAGATAAAGTGAAATAAAATAAGCACTTGTTTTCTTTCCACTAGTTTGAAAGAAGACAAGCTATGGAAGCAGTTAGAGCTCAAAACTGACAAGTGGATGAAAAAACCCTGGTTTTGCCTGTAAAATCTTGCACTAGTTTACATGTTTATGTATATATCATCTGAAGGTTTAGATTAAGCAGGTCAGGACAGTTATTACAGGAACACTGTGATGAAACCAAGAAGAGGCTGACTAAACATCAATGCCATATTAGGAGCACACAAACACTGCAATGCTCCTCCTGTGTCAACAGGATTTAAAAAGCCCCAATTATGCTTTTTAGTGTATTTCCTTTAATGTAGTGTGTAATAAATATGTTTGCGAATGTGAAAGATCTGCAGTTCTCTTACAAGAGGTTCTCTCGTATTGCGTAAGCTAGCTTACGCTACGGGGAAAGTCATCTTTGCTCGAGATATTGAAGCCAAAAATTATCCTTAATTTTGTATTTATTGTCAACGTAGTGCAGCAGCCAGCAGACTTAGAGCAGGCCATCTTGCGTGCTCATTGGCTGCCCTGCGGCAACTGCTGCAGCCTACCACTGAGCCTCGCGCGTGACGTCACGTCCAATGAGGGCGCTTTGCGCCCTTGTGCGTCATAGCCCGCCAAAATGGGGGTGGCTTAGCGTATAAAAGCCAGGCTCGTTTGCTGCGTCACTGATTTCATCATCTTCAGCGAAGCTCTCCGCATCGCGGAGTCAGTCAGAGATAGAACTGTTATCTCACAGAGCTGTGCTTCTCAGCCATCTGGAAAGCTTGGGTCTCATGGTCAACTGGACCAAGAGGTCATTACTGCCCACTAGTCAGTCAGGTTTCCTTCCTAGGAATAGAACTGGACTCTGTGGCTATGACGGCCCGCTTATCGACACAGCACGCCCGCCGTGTTCGACAGCTAGCCGCGTCTTTCCAGGAGGGCAGCATTACACCTCTGAAGACATTCCAGAAGATGCTAGGCTGTATGGCATCAGCTGCGGCTGTGCTTCAGCTGGGCCTCCTGCGCATCCGCCCGCTAAAACGCTGGCTGAACACCCAAGTGATAGTTCATACAGGACCACCATGTACTGGTCCGCTCGGACAACATGTCTGTGGTGTCCTACATAAACCGTCAGGGCGGCGTCAGATCCAGAAACCACTGCAATCTGACGGAACGCCTTCTTATATGGTCTCAGGGCCGCCTGCGCTCGCTGAGAGCCACGCATGTGCCAAGCCACTTGAACGACGATCCAGACAAACTGTCCAGGAACTACGTTCCCCAAGGGGAATGGTCCCTGCATCCCCAAACAGTCCAGTTACTGTGGCGCCTCTTCGACAAAGCGAAAGTCGACCTGTTTGGGTCAAAAGACAACACTCATTGCCCGCTGTTCTTTTCAAAGAACGAGGATGCGTTGGCCTAAATCTGGCCCAGCCTCCCACTTTATGCTTTCCCTCCGGTCTCTCTGTTACCACAGGTAATCAAGAGAATCAGGGAAACGCGCCACTCGGTGCTCCTTATAGCCCAGAATCAAACCTGGTTCCCGGAGCTTATGCGGCTGCCCCAAACAGCCCGTTGGCCGATTCCGGTGAGGAGAGATCTCCTCTCTCAAGCCCGCGGCTCAATCTGGCATCCCCATCCAGAGCGCTGGTCTCTGCACGTATGGTTAATCAACGGATACCCGTTGTACTGCCAGAAGGAGTGATGAACACGATTACGCAAGCCAGAGCTCCCTCTACGAGGCGACTTTACGCGTCTAAATGGTCGTGTTCTCCAAATGGTGTGCTGATAGAGATCTAGACCCACGAATGTGTGGGGTCACGGGGTTGCTTAGCTTCCTTCAAGAGAAGTTGGATAAGGGCAGGTCCCCACCCACGCTTAAAGTCTATGTGGCGGCCGTCGCAGCGTTCACTGAGTCGACGCGTGGCCAGTCAATAGGAAGGAACGAGCTCGTCATTCGCTTCCTTATAGGAGCTAGACGGATGAATCCTCCGCGACCCTCGTCGGTTCCCATGTGGGATCTTTCACTGGTCCTAGAGGCCCTGAAAGCTTTCCCCTTAGAACCATTAAACTCCGTGGACCTAAAGTACCTCTCGCTCAAACCCGTTTTTCTGACAGCTCTGTCATCAGTTAAACGTGTGGGGGATTTACACGCGCTATCTGTTAGCGCAGCGTGTCTTGAGTTCAGGCCAAATGACTCTAAAGTCATCCTCAAGCCAAGACATGGTTATGTCCTTAAAGTGTTGGGCACCGCCTTCAGAGCGCAGGTCATTTCTCTTTCGGCTCTGCCAGCATCCGATAGTGAGGGTGATGTGGATCTCCTCTGCCCCGTCAGGGCACTGAGGGTTTACATTACGCGCTCCGCCTCTTTCAGGCGTTCGGAACAACTCTTTGTCTCGTTCGGTGGGCGCACCAGGGGTCTCGCCGCCGCTAAACAGAGCCTGTCCAGATGGATAGTGGAAGCTATCACATCTGCTTATAAGTCTAAAGGTCTGCAATGCCCCTTGGGCATCAGGGCGCATTCCACCAGAGGCGTGGCCTCGTCGTGGGCTTGGTCCAGCGGAATTTCCATTCATGACATTTGTGAGGCGGCAGGCTGGGCCTCTCCCTCCACATTTGTTAGGTTTTATAACCTGGAAGTTCCCGCCTTGCAGGCTAAACTTCTGTCAGTGTGAGCAGTGTGTTTGTCCTGCCCAGATGATCATGCGCAGACTTCTCTCACGCGACGTTCGCCTTCCTGGTTGAGCTGCACTATATAGTGAATAGTTATATGGACCGGCGACGACGCTCTGTATACCCTGTATGTGCTTATAACATGTGCTGGCCCGCATTGCTGGCCACCTGTTTCCCACTTATCTATGTTCCCCGGGAATCCCTGGGACTCATGAAGTGGAGGCTGGGCGCACGGCCTTGACAATGGGTTCCCGTAGTGTAAGCTAGCTTACGCAATACGAGAGAACCTCTCGTAAGAGAACGATACTCGGTTACTAACGTAACCTCGGTTCTCTCTAGAAGAGGGAACGAGTATTGCGTAACCTGACTGTGCAGGCGCCACAAGCGTTTTTCGCTTCAGCTGCTGAAACCAGGACACAGCCAACGAGCCTGGCTTTTATACGCTAAGCCACCCCCATTTTGGCGGGCTATGACACGTAAGGGCGCGAAGCGCCCTCATTGGACGTGACGTCACACGCGAGGTTCAGTGGTAGGCTGCAGCAGTTGCCGCAGGGCAGCCAATGAGCACACAAGATGGCCTGCTCTAAGTCTGCTGGCTGCTGTACTGCGTTGACAATAAATACAATATTAAGGATAATTTTTGGCTTCAATATCTCGAGCAAAGATGACTTTAGCTTAGCTTACGCTAGCTTACGCAATACTCGTTCCCTCTTCTAGAGAGAACCGAGGTAACGTTAGTAACCGAGTATCGTTTCAATGATCAAAGTTCCGATAAATAGATTTTTTGTCTCCAAAAAGAAAGCGATTCTGAACTGAAATGAGTCAACCTGTAATTCCAGTCTCACTTCCTGATATGGTAAAACCCACGGTATTGTTAATGTTCGCATCCCAGTGTATATCAAGAGCTGAGATTCAGATATGATAATGAGGGTTTGGTTTCAGACCAATCACAGCAGACTGGGCCATCTGACCAATCAGAGCAGAGCAGCTCTCAGAGAGGCGGGGTTTCGAGAGACTGAATCCTTGATCGAAGCATTTCAGACACAGAGAGAAAAAAGCTGATGCTGCAGTGGATATTATGAGGAAATTAAAGTGTTCCTGCTTGTTCTTGTTGTTTACAGTAGAGGTCGACCGATAGTGGATTTTACAGATACAGATATTTAGGTTTGACCGTACATGCCGATAACCGATTATTCAACCAATATTTTTTTAAATGGATACTGGATTAAAAACAAACATAACACTCCAGTAAAACAGTGCTGAACTGAAATGTGCTAAATTAAATAAATATATAAATATGAATATATTAAAATGAGAAGTTCTACATAACTAACTATACAGAAATAAATTTAGACATTAAAATATTGCAGATATGTGTTTCTTTAGCTATTACCTAGAAACATAGCCTATATAAATTTCATAGGTAACACTTTGGAAGTCCCATTTGTTAACAAGGATGTATTAGCTAGCTTTCATGAACTATATGCATTATGCAATATATGTTTTACTGCATGTATTAATATTTGAGCAATACAATTGTACCTTGATCATTCATATTAGTTCATAGTACATTAACTAAGGTAATAACAGATAAAATAAAAATTAAAACTCAATTTAAAATGTATTAGTAAATGTTGAAATTAACAAACTAACAATGAATAATACTTATACAACATTTATTAACCTAAGTTAATGCTAAAAAATGTAATCTTATTGTAAAGTGTTACCATTTCATATAAATCCAAAGAGTCATGCTTAAAGATGGCCATATTTTAAATATCTGCAAAGGCCAGAGCATTAAAATTACATAAATGTAGACCTATATTACATGTATAGTCTCTTTGCTTCTATTTTAGAACACATGATGATTGTTTAATCAAAATAACAATATGTGTTGTAGTGATAAAAATATAAAGACCTGATCTATTTAGGAGTGAAGCGGGTTGTCGAAGGTCACACACTCAAACAGAAGTGGAGTGACACCGTATTTAACGCAGTGTAAATGCATTCATTATGGCCTTGGTTACACTGTCAGTGAAATGAGACCAAATTCAGATTTTTTGCTCATATGTGACACAGATCGGATGTGTTATATGACTGTGTAAACAGGGAAAAAACGCATGCATTCGGATATTTCGAGATCTGTTTCAGGCCTCGTTCATATGTGGAAATAAATCAGATATAAATCATATATGTGCCAATGCGACTGTCATGTAAAAGGCAGGATTTTCTGAGGCATTACGTCTCCGCGGTTTAATGACGAGAGACAACCCCGACACGCATCTGCGAAGGGACGGATGGTGTCGTCATAGGAGAGGAATGTGGACACACGATGACACAACATATCAAAAGTTGGCTAGCTCATCCTAACATTTCGGACCCACTGCTTCTCGTTAAAGCCCGCCACAATCTCATGAAAGTGCATATCTATACCACAAATTTTATTTCTCGTGCCATTTACACCAAAAATAGTTTTTGAGTGCATATGATATAAATGAATGAGGCATTTATATAGCGCTTCCAAACAATGGTAATTTCAATAATATGTTCTTTATGGTGTGTAATACGCACGCACTCCACACCCCTAATCCTACCCAAGGGGTTTACAGTGCGTATTATGCACGCAAAACTATTTTTGGCGTATAAATGGCGCGAGAAATAAAATTAGTTACGCACTTTCATGAGATCGTGTTGTATGTTCCCAGCAGTCCCGAGATCTCTCGCACACAATAACTGAAGCACATGCGCTGCTGCGATGATGGCCCTTTTCGTCGTCCTCCGCCTCACAATCATGCTGATGTTTGGCGAACTTCGCATATATCGCAGAGCTGGCATCAAGCATATTTCGCATTCGTCCATCTGTGCAAGAACCAACTTTAAGCATGCGCGATGTTTCAGATAGTATGTCAAATCGGAAATGGGTCACAATTGAAAAAGACGTGTAAACGGACAGTCAAATAAATTGGATATAGGCAACAAATCAGAATTGGGCATCAAGACCTGCAGTGTAAACGAGGCCATGACACAGTTTTCTCTTCATTTCAAAGAGCCGTGGATGAGCGAGCGCTGCATTAGCACTCAGCTGGTGTGGCGTATCATACCTAACCCTCCTGCGTGTGCGTCTATGAGTGAAGCGGCCACAGCCGTTCCCGGTCTCAGGCCCAGATCTGCAGCCGCCTCTGCGGTCAGTCATCGTCCTACAGGAGTCCCAGGAATACAAGTCTGCTCACCTGCACACACACACACACACACACACACACACACACTATCAGTCAACACGACCGGCTGAACACAGACAGACACCTGAGCTTTACTCTCTCCCACCGATTTTACAGTAGCTGTTTTCCATCAGGTCCTCCAAGCCGATGGCGCTCCAGAAGGTGTCGTCCCAGCCTTCAGACGGAGAATACGTCCACTTACAGACAAGAGTACAGAGAGACCTGCATCAGGAGAGCAAGACATGCTGTGTGGATCACTGCTTGAGCACCTGGCCCTTTGCCCCTTGGTGCCCAAAGAGCCCTTTTGTCAAGGCAAAATTTCCTATCCTTTTTTTGTAATTAAAGGCCCTTTTGTGGATGCCTGCCCAATCTAACTATTAGTAAAATTAATGAATAATTTAGCCGTAAATAAAATGACCCACATGATGACCTTTCACCTGACGAACTCACCCGAATGACACGCCGCACGCGCATTTTTTAATATCGCGCGCACTACCAGAGGATATCTTCAACACCTCGGCTGCTGGTGTATCATTCTCAGCAAAGTGATTTTGAGGTTTGTTTACTTATTATTGTTATTATTTTACAAGAACGACGTGAAGAGATGTTGTTTATATTGCTGTGTGTAGCCTGCATAAGTAACGTTAGCTTGCTGTTTGAGGGAGAAAAGTTTTAAGAGTGTCGAGGGGCCTGGTCTTTTTATGTCATTTGACTAAAAACTATTCATACTTTGAACTACTATTATTATTATTACAGTATTTATTTAAAAAATGTCGAGAACCTTAAAAATAATTATCACATTACTAGTAAGGCTTACCATATTTATATTTAAGGCTTTTCTTATTTTTTTCTACCTGCAGGTCTTGGTGTGCAGCAGCTTCTGTGAGCATCTCCCTCACAGCAAAGGCAGCAAACTCACTTAAGGACTTCAGTAAGAATTTACCAGAACAGGCATATCTATATATTTATATCGCTGTGGGCCTCTAGTCAGTCAACGTAGTGTGATTGCTTAGATCTACGTCACACATAGGCTCACTATTGGCCGACGCTGGTCATGTGGGTGATGCGTGTGACATACAACAACAGAAGCATACGCTGTTACACTAGTTAACTGACTCGAGGCCCACAGAGAAGGAAATTAATAGTTGAAATAAAGTTGTTATTTTTGTTTGTTTTTGCGCACTAAAAGTATTCTCATCGTTTGATAAACTTAAGATTGAGCCACTGTATTCACTTGGACTATTTTAACGATGTCTTTAATAACTTTTCGGGGAACAAGTTTCAATCCCTTAGAAGCCTATGGAGGAGTGATCCAGCTCTCAGATTTCATCAAAAATATCTTAATTCGTGTTCTGAAAATGAACGAATGTCTTACGGGGTTGGAACGAGGGAGAGTAAATCCTGACAGAATTTACATTTTTGGGTGAACTATCCCTTTAAACAAGTTTTAGTGTTTTCTTCTTCCCTCATATTTGAAATATATAAAATATTTGTGACATAACTGTATATTTGTTTGTGTTCTTTGTGCAAAAAAGCTAAGTGAACCTCAAGGAACATATTAAAATCTTTTGTAAAAATCTGCTTTAAAGATTTGACTTGGCTAAAGTGGTTGAAGTGATGGATCTGATTTAAAGAAGTAATTTCATATACATTACTGTAGTCAATTACATATATTGAGCTGCATCAGCAGTTTTGTAGATCTACAACCCTAAAGTTGTTTTTATCACAGAATGAATGTCGTCTATGAAACAGTTGTGCGGATCCTGCATCTCACCTGCATAAGGACCCTGTAGCTTTCCAGGATAGAAAGTCTGGAAGGTCAAAGAAATGTGCCGCGTCTTTCCAACAGGTTTCCTGCAGATTCTAACCGCAAAAGAAGAAACAAGCGTCTGAAACACAAGTGTTTATAGTTCTCTCGCTCTTCCTCAGGATCCCAGCGCTCCTCACCTCTTTGAGCCACAGTAGTTTGGGCGGCTGCATTTCGGGCGACATCACCCCGCCGACCCCCTGAAGCACTCTGTGTTTGGTGTGTGTGATCCGAGCGGCTTGTTCTGCGGCCCGGTGGTCCATCCACATCACCACGTTCCTCTCTCGGACGCCTGCAAGTAACACTGGGTCAGAGCGCTGGCTCACGCTCTCCGCACGAGTGATGAACACGCCTCACCTGTGTGATTGACAGCCACGGGCTGGAAGTGCCGATCCAGAGCCACCAGTGAACAGGTGGCATCAAACCCGAGCCCTCGAACACACGTCACGTCAATGTCCTGAGTCACTCCCTGAAAATAAACGCAAACAGCCGTTTGACCAACACAACTCCAACAGAGTCCTAGACAATGATGATGCACAGTTTATGTGCCTGCGGGACAGATGGTCGACCCACCTTCACGGCCCGGCAGCACTTGCTCCAGATATCAGCTGACGACTGCTCATAATGCTCCGCACGCGGCTCCCAGATGACAACGGGCTCCTCTGCTGTGTGCTTGACCTGACCGTCTGGAGTGACCAGAGCCGCTCGAAACACTGGCAGTGCCCACATCCACCGCCACATAATACCTGCTCATCTCACTGGACACCTGCGGAAACACACACACACACACTTGTGCTAAGCACCCTCAAACACAAGCAAGAGCACCCTCAGTTGATACTGTAATAATACATTGTATTTGGATAACAGATTTTGGCCCGAACCCAGAGTAATCCCAGGTTTGGGATAGGACAACTAAGTGAGGAGATGGGGTGGTGGATGGACGCTGGAAAACTGTCATATAACAGCGGTAAAATCTACTGTATGTATACCTCCTTATGTTAATTGAGTTGCCTGGATGACTCCCATGACAATTACTAGGTTAATTATCTGAAAGTGCTTCTCCCGAACTCTGTTAATAAAACATCATTTCACGAGTTCACACTTACATATAGGGGTGTGACAGTTATTATATAACCGTGAGACCGACGGTTATAGTTAAACACCGTCATTAGAGCTCTATAACCGCCAAAACCGTGTTATTTAAATTATTTTTACAAACATGTTTTGTTTGCAATGTAATGTTTGTAATTCAGAATGTTTAAATACTAATATCAGCTTACGAGGGAAACGGAGGCGGAGTTAAGTGATGCTTGGCCGGAGACTGCTGCAGGAGATGATTCGAGAGAGGTCTGTGCCACTTTACCGATCAGAGCGCGCGCTGACACGGAGTAAAGCCTTGTTTATACTCGACGCGTCCGCACAAGCGCGAAGATGCGCGCGGCAAAAATGACGCGACGGGTGTGCAAGACCGGTAAAGCCTTGTTTATACTCGACGCGTCCGCACGAGCGTGAGTCTCGGCTGACTGCGTGCGCACCTCTCCAAACAGACGAGGCGTTTATACTTGACGCGCTCGCCGTTGTGCTATTCTGTGAAACGACAGGTGGTGACTTGGAGTAATTCTCCTCTAAACCACCAGGAATCAGCAGTGAAGAAGTAGCTTGCCGGTTATTAATTGCTGAAATTCATATGAAAAGAGTAATAAATGCAGTAGGTTTATTGTACTTTCACTGCATGTAAACTAGTTAAACAACTGAAGCCTTATTGAAGAGTGTTTAAACCTTAATTTCATCAGCAGGGCTTACTTCTGCTATTGTAGGCTTATTTTGTAAATGTAAGCAGTTACTTTAGACAAGTGCAAACTGGGTGCTTAATGCAAATGTGTTCCTATTCACAAAATGCAAATGTCTCTGTGTATAGAAGGATCATAAACATGCTGGTACAGACGTACCAGTTCGGCCAGATTCGGCTCAAAGTCGTTCATCTTCGGATGCGGCGCCGAGCAAGATTTTACAAAAAGTGCCGTGCACACCGCCAGGCGAAATGGGGTCTTGCGCACCCAAACGCACACGACCGCCCACACCGCAATAACGTCATTTTTGCCGCGCGCACCTTCGCGCTCTAGCGGACGCGTCGGGTATAAACAAGGCTTTATGTGTTTGGTTATTACTTCGCTCGACCGGAAGGGGTCGCGCTGCATCCGACGGGAGCCTGCAGCTCACAACATCGGAAGAGCGATAATTATAGGGTAAAGAAACAACCAACCAAATTAAAAAGTCATTTTTTTATTCCATTTCCACCTATCATAGTCCTCAAGTATCTCTGGTTATTTTAACGTCTATTTTTAATCAGTAATTATGTTCAGGATAGGGTACACATTTTCTAAGAGCTATTTCCTTGTTGTGGATTAAAGTCCTTGTCTCTTCACACGTGTGTTTGTGTGTGTGTGTGTGTGTGTGTGTGTGTGTGTGTGTGTGTGTGTGTGTGTGTGTGTGTGTGTGTGTGTGTGTGTGTGTGTGTGTGTGTGTGTATTTATGTATTATGCACATTTTATTATTGTTCTTCTGTCTTTTACAACTGTTTTAACTATTGTTCTAGTGTAGCGATGTTTCAGACAGTTGTAATTGTATAACTGGAGTGACAAACAACTTGAATGTGAGGCTACATGGTAAATTCAAACTATCCAAGCATGACTTAGGCCCCATCCACACTACTACGTTTTAGTTTAGAAACGGAGACCTTTTGCTACGTTTGCACCTCCCGTCCACACTAAAACGGCAAAAATGAAGACCTAAAACGGAGAAGTTTAGAAACGCTGCCGACCCCGTTTTGCGTTTTGAATCTCCGGAGGGCGTTTTAGTGAAGACGGGTCAAAACGGAGGACTTTAGAAACGATGACGCAGAGGCTCACGCTCGGCTCTCTGATTGGATGTCATACAACGGAATAAAACGCACAACAACAGCCTGGACTACCAGTTACGTTAGAGCAAGTAAATTCTGCATTTCACAATGCTATAACTGCCTACATGCACCGGAGGCAAGCTATTATTCCAGCGACCTGTGACAGTTCCCGTGTGCAGCGGCGGTATCGACCATACATGGAGCGTCGGTCATGGGTTAAGCCGGGACGAACCAGCACATGGTGGGATAATTTTATCAATGAAGTTGTGGTTCCTGAGGAATGGTGCGAAAACTCTTGAATGTCCAGATCGGCACTTAACAACCTCAGAGAAATCTGAGGAATAATCAATCCGTTTCCTGTTTACACCGGCACGCGCATGCCCAGTGTAGGTGAATGGTCACGTGATCCGCGTTTTCAGTCGTTTTAATGTGGAAGGAGATCAGTTCTAATACGCAGCTCAAACGCTGGTGTGGACGGAGATCGTCTTCGTTTTAATTCTCCGTTTCTAAACTAAAACGCAGTAGTGTGGATGGGGCCTTAGCCTACCAACCTGTGCAGGAGGAGCTGACTGCTCTTCATCAATACTGCTGTACCTATACTGAGCCGTTTCACTGCTGCTATAGAAGCTGTGGCTGCCTCTGACTCTTTTCTTTTTTGAAGAAGCTCTGAATATCTCTGCTTCTCTTCATAACTATTCTCTTAACCCTAACCCTGGGGGAAATGTAATTCAATCACTCAATCAATCAGTTAGTCAATTCACTTTGAAGTAATAGCTATAACTACAAACATAAAGCAGGATCATTGTCAAATTGGGTTAGAATCAGTGTGCAAAATACAGGTGTTCGTGGGGCTCTGGAACCCCTTAAATAACAGCTTTGACTCCATTAAAATGTCAAAAAGAAAGGTGTCAGCAATGTGCCTAATTATAGGATCTACAAAGGTTTATTTTTACATAACTAAACTGTTTTTATAACGTACTCGGTTACTAACGTAACCTCGGTTCTCTCTAGAGAGGGAACGAGTACTGCGTAATATCTTACGCTATGGGGAAAACCTCTTTTCCACGAGATATTGAAGCCAAAAATTATCCTTAATTTTGAATTAATGTAAAACGCTGTGCAGCAGCATGCAGACATAGGTTAAGACGGCTTGCGCGCCTATTGGCTGCCCTGCGCCAACAGCAGCAGCCTATCGAGAGTGGCTCTGCGTGACACATATCCAATGGGGGCATTTCACGCCCATTTCATCACGTCCCGCCAGAAAGGGCGTGGTCACGCCCTATAAACATAGCTCGATTAGGCTGGTACAACTGGTTTTCATCTCTTCAGCGAAGCATCACCGCATCGCTGGATCCGGAGTGAGAAGCCACTATGGCGTTATTTTTTAGTCAAAAGTTATGAGCGTGTAAGACATGCTCACGAGCACATTATGTTATTTCACACGCGCAAAAATGAACCTTCAGGTGGCATGATAAAAGTACTCGCGCACAAATTCAACAACCGAGAGGTGTAGAGGTAGCTGCGAGCGAGCGCCTGGCATACTCTCATAGGTTAACTCTGCTTGTACAGTGGAATCCTGCTCGCGCGCAGCGGGCTTCTGCTCGCGGAGTGCTGTTTTGCTCGCGCCGTGGATTTCTGCTCGCACAGCTGATTTCTGCTCCCTCGAGTCTACATGACTTTTGACAATTTGGGGGCGGAACCAAGGAGGGCACTGACCCTCTTATGATTGGTCACTTTAATCGTAATCACAACCACAGGGACATCTTTGTACCTTGATTGACAGCTCTCATTACAGGAAGTCAGAGTCAAAGGATCTGACGGAGTTTTTTTAACGCCATAAGCCACGCCGTCTGAGAAAAAGCACACAGCGGGACGAGCCTTGAGTCTGAAGTCGCTGGGGTCGCCGCGTAGCCTTAGAGATTTATTGTGCATTGTTGGCGGCTTCATTGCACTTTGTGAGATCGTGATGAAATGACAGAGCGACAGCATTAGTGATTGTAAAGGGAGCAGTCTTGACTCGCATTCGAGGCTTCAGCCTATATAATCCATTGAATAACACTATTATTTTTCATGCTGCTAAGAGAACCGACGCCAATTGCATACTGTAAAGTTTCAGAAGTGACCTGGATTCACGCAGCACGGGATAGAAATATGACGCTAAAATAGTAACGCATTGAAGCAATGTAAAGGCACACTAAATTAATAGAAAAATATTTGTAGTATATATATATTTTAAATTCTATTCCAAATATTGGTAAAAGTTATGACTTGTAAATAATAGGAATGTAACGACCAAATCTCACGATACGATAATACCTTGGTGTAAAGACCACGGTACGATCATTATTGCGATATTTAAAAAAAAAGAAAGAAAGAGTGACAAATGAAGACTTGGAAAAAGGTGCCATATGTGTTTATTAAACAATGATTAAACATTACAATGATGTACAAATTAACCATGTAATTTCCTGACTCTTTTTTTTATCCTCATAACTTCTGCTTAGAAGGTATATACACACACATACAGAGAGAGAGAGAGAGAGAGAGAGAGAGAGAGAGAGGGGGGGGGGGAGGGGAGAGAGAGAGAGGGGGGGGGGAGAGAGAGGGGGGGGGGAGAGGGAGAGAGAGAGAGAGAGAGAGAGAGAGAGAGAGAGAGGGGGGGGGAGAGGGGAGAGAGAGAGAGGGGGGGGGGAGAGAGAGAGGGGGGAGAGAGAGAGAGAGAGAGAGAGAGAGAGGGGGGGGGAGAGAGGGGAGAGAGAGAGAGAGAGAGGGGGGGAGAGAGGGGAGAGTGAGAGAGAGAGAGAGGAGAGAGAGAGAGAGAGGGAGAGAGACCTTTGAACAACTTTAATTACAAAAATTTAAAAACAATCTTCAATCACTTATTTAGCCTACAAAGAAAACAAATAAATAACAACCACCCATAAACCTTTTTACAAGCATGATCAACATAATATTATACATAGATTTGTAAATCACCATTGCAGTCAACCTCGCAAATACAGTTATTTATAGCCCACTTGAACTTGAATTCTTCAGTATTCTCATTCAGTCGATAGTATTCAAATTCTATTCTTAACCTTGACTTCATCAAACCCTCATAAATCAGTACCACATCAGTTTGTCCCATACCACCTATTTTACTTTTACGAGAGAGCCAAACAGCTAACTTTGCTTGTCCGAACATAAAATTGAGTAGATGATAGATCTCCCTCTTACTACGTTTATATTTAGGTCCATAGATATACAACTCAAGTGTGAAAAACTCTCCCAATGTCTGACACCAGCCTCCAAGAATTTCAAAGAGAGGCAATAATCTACTACAGTCAGCAAACAAATGAAAAACTGTCTCCTGCTGTTCACAGAAAGGACATCCCATCCCCGCTAGTGGATCAACATGTGCTCTGTATCTGTTTGTAGCTATAATACCATGTACAACGCGCCACTGCAGGTCTCCAGACCTTTTTTCAATGGGGGGCTTGTACATGGTCCTCCAGCTACCTTTCGGGGAAGAGTCTGGTCCAAAAAATTCTGTCCATTTAGTCTCTTTTACATTTTCAAGTGCACGAAGATGAAGAACTTTTAAACACAGCATATAAGTAGCTTTTTTCCCAATGTCTCTGAAACTCCCCAATTGAGGTGTCTTAAGGGATAGAATGCCACCTTCACTTTCTTGCCATAATCCCGTCGCAGCTGTAATATCCAGTTCTGGGAAAGAAAACACAGCATTTTCTTTTTTGCGTAAAAATAAAGAGTCTCTACATTCCACCGGCATGCACTCATAAATATGGTTCAACAGCCTCTGCGCAACTCGGACTGATCTTATGCCAAGCTTGGTAGCCAGAGTCTCTGCAGAAATCCATCCATCTTCAGTCAATAAGTGTCCAATCTTTACAATGTTTGCAGACCATAAAGCATGCCTCACAGAAGTTGATTTTAGAACATCCAAATCAATTTTTGGGTTAAAGATCAAGGGTTCTTCCAGTAACCACTGGCTCTGTTCACCATTTAGATCTCTGCAAACTTTTAAAAGAGTCCACGCTCTCAACATTGACTTGTAAAACGATGACAGACCAGTTAAGTCCAGCTTATTAATGTCCATTAAGAACAGTTGACAATCATAACCCATTTTGCCTGCTCTTCTCAAGAGGCCACGGGCTACCCCACGCCAGCTCACTTCTTCACCATACAGGAGTCTTTGAGCTGTCTGGAGTCTGAAAGCTTTAAATCTAGATCTGATGTCAATGAGTCCTTGACCTCCCTCCGTCCTGGGCAGATAAAGTACTGGTGCTTTTAGCCAGTGACACCCGGACCAAAAAAAATCAACTAGTTTCTTCTGAATGTCCATTATCAGTTCTTCTGGAGGTTCTAATATCATCATTTGATGCCATAAAGTAGCAGCAATAAGATTATTACAGACCAAAACTCTACCCCTATAGGATAAGCGGAGGAGCAACCATTTCCATCGAGACAACCGAGCACATGTTTTCTCCACTAGTCCCTCCCAATTCTTTTTCCTATATTCTTTAGATCCTAAAAACACCCCTAAATATTTAAAACCTTCCCTTACCCATTGCAACTCTCCAGGAAGGATGGGACCATTATTGTCATGCCCAAACCATACTGCCACACTTTTGCCCCAATTAACTTTAGCAGAAGATGCTTTTTCATAATTTTCTAAACACTTTTTAACAACATTAACATCTTGATTACCTCTTATTAAGACTGTAAGATCGTCCGCATATGCAGACATTTTAATAGACTGTGAAGAATCCATTTCTCTGATTTGCATCCCCATTAATTCTCTTCTTAATTTACAGAGTAACGGCTCAAAAACAATACTATAAAGCTGCCCTGAAATGGGGCAACCTTGCCTAATACCCCTCTGAACCTGTATGGGGACACTGAGACCGCCACCTATTTTTATCAAGCAAGTTGCCTCATTATAAAGCAATTTTATCCATGAAATTAAATTTTCTCCAAATCCAAAAGCCTTAAGAGTCTCAAAAAGAAAATGGTGGTCAACTCTGTCAAAGGCTTTCTCTTGGTCCATTGACAAAAACCCAACATCAACATTGTTGTAAAAAGCATAGTCATACAGATCCCGCATCAGATGTAAATTGTCTGCAATAGATCTGCCCTTAACACAATATGATTGGTCCGTATGAATAATTTCATGTAATACATCATTTAACCTTTTAGCAAGACACTTAGAGAGAATCTTATACTCTGAACATAGGAGAGCCACAGGTCTCCAATTTTTTAGTCGCGTCAAATCTCCCTTCTTTGGAAGTAATGTTAAAATAGCACGCTGACAACTTCTTGTTAGACATCCTTCACTTATACATTTCTGAACAACTTCAAAAAAATCATGACCAATAACAGTCCAAAAGCGTTTATAAAACTCGGCAGGAAGTCCATCAATTCCTGGTGCCCGCCCTGATGAGAGATCCATTACTGCTGAGGTCAATTCATTAAAAGTAAGTTGTGCTTCCAAAAGTTGTTGTTTTTCTGTAGATATCTCAGGAAGATCTTTTAAAAGTTCATGTCTACATTGATCATTTAAGGAATCAGCAGAATATAGTTCAGTATAGAAATCCACTGCAAGTCTACGCATCCTTTCCGGGTCTGTAACAAGGTGTCCATCCTTATCTTTTAAAAACAACATCTTTTTTCCATGCTTAGTTTTCTGTTCTAAATTAAAAAAGAAGGACGTAGGAGCATCTATGTCTCTTTTTGTTAGAAAACGATGTTTTATAAGTTCTCCTTTGACTTTTTCATCAAGGATTACATTCAAACAGTTTTTCTTTTCAGTCCACATATCCTTCAAGTTAGGAGAAGCATTTACAATCATATTCCCTTCAATAATGTTAAGTTCTTGCTCCAAACTCTCTAATGTTTTCTTTACACACAAAGTAGAATGAGAAGAATATTGTTGGCAATACTCCTTTATAAACACTTTCCCAATCTCCCACCATTGAATAATATTATCATATCTTCCTTTCTCAGTTTTCCAAACTTCCCAAAAATTCTTAAAATTTTCACAAAAGAAAGTGTCTTCTAACAATTTAACATTAAAATGCCAATAAGAACTCTTATAAGTTTTTGTTATGAGACTACATTCAACTGTGATTAATTTGTGGTCTGAAAAAGGGACAGGAGTAATAGTTGAATTCAGAGTCCTGTTCCTCATATTATGAGATAGGTAAAACCTGTCTAAACGAGCAGCAGAAAGTGTGTTATTACTAAAACTCACCCAAGAGTACTGTGTAGCTAATGGATTATTTTCTCTCCACACATCTGATAAGTGAAAATTATTTACCAATCTTGCAAGACAATTAGCTGACATTTGATGTGGTTCTTCCCCAGTCCTATCTATTATGAAATCTAAGGTGCAGTTCCAGTCTCCACCACAAACAACGAAATCTCCATCGTCTTGTTGTCTTAAAAACTGTTCTAATTTAGAAAAGAGCCTTATTCTCTCAATACCTATATTTGGAGCATAAATATTCACAAAAATGAAATTCATATTGTGTATTTCAGCTCTAACAATCAAGAGTCTTCCAGGTACCAATTCATTTTTCCACAAAATATTGAAATTGAGAGAAGGAGCAAAAAGAATTGCTACCTCTGCACTTAGATTATTCCCATGACTAAGAAAGTGCTCTCCCTTCCACCATAGACCCCAGTCAACTTCATTATCTAAATTACTGTGGGTTTCTTGCAAAAAAATAACATTTAACACTTTCAAATTAATAATCTCAGAGAGAAAAACACATTTTTTCATATCCCTCATCCCATTCACATTTAGTGATCCTACTCTTAAGATCTCCATCAGAAAGAGAGAGGAAAGAAAGCAAAGAAAAAATAAAGAAAAAGTGTAACCCATCATGAGTCTTTAACTTTCCCCCTCGTTAGTGGCTCTTTTCCAAACATTTTCAATTTTTGTCTAGCAGATGTAATATATTTCTTAAGCCGAAACCTTTTCTGTTGAGAGAGCTCAGTACAATTACTAATTTTTCGGGCCCAAGCTACCGAAGAAACAAATTTCTCAAGATCAGGAAAGAAGTCACCAATTTCTACTCCTGCTTTCCCTTTTGTTTCATCAAGAAAAACATTAATCTGTTCAACAGTGTACAAATCACTTTCTCTTGCTCTTTCCATCTCAGCCCACTGTTCATCTCCCACACCATCTTCAGTGCTTTGAGATAAACCATCCATTTCATCACCTGCGTCCTCCTCTGGACATTTAGCATGAGTCACTAAAGAGTGTTGCGGCACATCCTCTACACTGCATTCATTCACCATCCTATCCGCAACTCCACAAGCACTAACAGGCTTTTCAACAGCATAACTACACCCAGGCTGATCATCACTCACACTTTTATAAACAAATCCACTCACCTCCTCCTGTTCCTTCACCTCCTCCGTCACTCTATCAATCTGCACAGTGTCTTGTTTATTCCTTCCAATCGCTTGAGATTCTCCCTTTGATTCTTCAGCTCTAGATGCAATCGTTAAAGGCTGAGGTTCATCGCGCACTTTATGCGGACACGAGAAGCGCTTATGTCCGACATCGCCACAATCAAAACATTTCAAACTCTCCGTGCTTGCGTACACCATGTACGAATTATCTTCGTGTTTAACTCGAAAGAAACTTCTAAGGATCGATCTTGGGAGCTTAGGAACATAAAATTTGACGTCGAAAAGACAATACATGCTTTAGCGCCGCATTTTTGCACCCTAATGGAATCGTTCTCATGGGGCTTGCAATTTTCCCAAATCGTAGGAGTTCTTTTATTATTGCATCACTGGAAACAAACGGCGGGACATTTGAAATTGTGATTTTAGTAGCTGGGGCAGACAGCGGTGAAACCGGAACAAAAGCCTCTTTCACCCACAATCCGTCCACAGTCAATTTATTCACCAACGCTTCAGCTTTCAAAAACACTACGACCGCTTTGTTCATTCGCGAGCCAGAGATTATGTTATCAAAACCAACCTTCTGTCCTACCGCCACCAACAAATCTTCAACTGTTACACCCGCCTCTGGCACACACCTGCACCCATTACGAAGGGATAAGCAGTCGTTCCTTGCGCCGGAACGGCTGCCATACCGGCACTCGATGTTTTTTTTTTTTTTTTTTTTTTTTTTTTTTTTTTTTTTACCGTAACGTAGGGGAAAAGAAACAAAGAAAAGAAACAAAATCAAAAGAAAAAGAGGGCAAAAACCCCAAAAAGGAGAACGCTCTCCAACGCCACCACACACGATGGACCTCACCCTCACCGGAAGTGTGTGAGAGAGAGAGAGAGAGAGAGAGAGAGAGGGGGGGGGGGGGAGAGAGAGAGGGGGGCGAGAGAGAGAGAGAGAGAGGGGGGGGGAGAGGGGAGAGAGAGAGAGGGGGGGGGAGAGAGAGAGGGGGGGGGAGAGAGAGAGAGAGAGAGAGAGAGGGGGGGGGGAGAGGGGAGAGAGAGAGAGGGGGGGGGGGAGAGAGAGGGGGGGGGGAGAGAGAGAGAGAGAGAGAGAGAGGGGGGGGGAGAGGGGGAGAGAGGGAGGGGGGGAGAGGGGAGAGAGAGGGGGGGGGGGAGAGGGGAGAGAGAGAGGGGGGGGAGAGAGGGAGGGGGGGGAGAGGGGAGAGAGAGGGGGGGGAGAGGGGAGAGAGAGAGGGGGGGAGAGAGGGAGGGGGGGGAGAGAGAGAGAGAGAGAGAGGGGGGGGAGAGGGGAGAGAGAGAGAGGGGGGGGAGAGAGAGAGAGAGAGAGAGAGAGAGAGGGGGGGGAGAGGGGAGAGAGAGAGAGGGGGGGGGAGAGAGAGGGGGGGAGAGAGAGAGAGAGGGGGGGAGAGAGGGAGAGAGAGAGAGAGGAGAGAGAGGAGAGAGAGAGAGAGAGAGAGAGAGAGAGAGAGAGAGAGAGAGAGGGGGGGGAGAGAGAGAGGGGGGGGAGAGAGAGAGAGAGAGAGGGGGGAGAGAGGGAGAGAGAGAGAGAGAGGGGGGAGAGAGGGAGAGGAGAGAGAGAGAGAGAGGAGAGAGAGAGAGAGAGGGAGAGAGAGAGAGAGAGAGAGAGAGAGAGAGAGAGAGAGAGAGAGAGAGAGTGGGTGAGAGAGAGTGAGAGGGGGAGAGGAGAGAGAGAGGAGAGAGAGAGAGAGAGAGAGAGAGAGAGAGAGAGAGAGAGAGAGAGAGAGAGAGAGAGAGAGAGAGAGAGACGCAAACAAACACACACACACAGCGACAGACAGACGGACACACACACGGGTTAATATTTGGGTGAACTCCCCTCATTACTGTCATTACGTTAGTTAATTCACTCTCACTACTGCAAAAAGATAAAACTGAATACAGCGCGCTATTTCCTTCATGCAAATTTCATATCCGTTTGCAACTGCTTTGTTAGTTTACATCGGTAGAATGACTGTAACATTAAGTCTCTCACAGTGAAACTCCTACCTGCTTCGCGCGCGTCTGGAGTAAACGCGTTTACTCTCGTTCACTTCTGCAGGACTTCAGTCAGAGTTTCAGCGACTGAAGAGAAAAACATTCACAATGTACTTTGGATTTTCGCTTACGGCGCTCGAGCGCGACCAAAAAGTACGACCGCGCGAGACTCAATAGCATTCGTGCCGAGGTCATTATGGGATAGTTACTATGGGATAGTTAGAATAAAACCCTTTCAAACCCTGCACTCACTGTGCGGGGTTAATGCAGGAATCCTGCAAGACAGAATGAAAATCCGACAGAACAGGATATTGCTGAGCAGGGGCGTTGCTAGGGTCTTGATACATTGGGGGCTTAGCCCAGTCCGCACCACCCACCCCCGCTTTTGGTAACTACTACTTCTACTCAGAGGCACATAATTATAAGCAATAATATCATCAATGGAGGGTGTGGGGGACCTCCCCCAGGGAACGTTGGGCATTAAACACTTCATTTCCTGCATTCAGGTGCATTTTTTGTAGCATTTTAAATGATATGTAAAAAGATAGAATGCTTTATTTGTAGAACTGTAACAGCTATTCACAGAAACACAAATAAATAATACATGAATATGAAATAATATCTTAAAAAATGAATATAAAACTATGTATTTAATACTGTGTATTTAGATATTTATCTATCTATATTTATCTACATCTATTTATACACACACACACACAAACACACACACACACACACACACACACACACACACACACACACACACACACACACACACACACACACACACACACATCACTCCAACAGTCTGCTTGTATAAGTCTGGAAAAGGAACTATAGCAGGCATGAAAGCGGGCCAGGGGTGAAAAAGGTGAGAAGGATATTACCCCCTCTAGGGGGGTTCGGGGGCACGCTCCCCCTGTAAGAAAAATTTAAATATTCCATATTTGAAACCATCAATCTGATGCATTTTGAGATGCATTTTTGCCAACCTGGGGAGAGCTGGAGAAACTTAACTTCAGCCATGAGTCAAAAATATTATGGCCTCCGTAGCGTTAGCTAATAATTTTTCACTGGAGCTTTAGCTAGCTGGCTAACGTTGCGTTTTCTCCTGCTGTGTTCAACGACTCGATTCATCAAGCTAAGCCTATGTGAACAAAGCTCCTGGGTAACTTAGATATAGCCTACCAGAAATTATTAGGGATGTCCCGATACCATTTTTTCTGAACCGATCCGATCCGATACCAAAAATTTTGAGTATCGACCGATACCGATCGGATACCAGCGCAGTTTTTTTTTTAAATCAAGTAGAATTTCTATAACTCTACCCTTTAACCAATGGCTCTTTCAGGCTCTCTCTCTCTCTCTCTCCTCTGGTGCGCACTCTAAATGCAAGCATATTATTGTAACCACAGTAACTTTGATCTGCTTGAACACATTTTAATCGTCTTTAATACATGATTCCGAAGGATAGATTAAAAGACCTGTTCATTTTTTAAATAAATACAAATTTATTAAATAATAATAATAATTATCAATAAATTACATTTTTTGAGATCCGGGGCTATAAAAAAAACATCCGGGACTGAAGCCCCGAATGCCCATGTCTAAGACGCGCCTGTTGCTGAGTCCTGTAGGTTTGTCCACATACTGTCCTGTAGGATTGATAACATCCCACAGAAATTATAAGCCCTGCAAGATTCAGAATGTAGATTGATTTATTGATTGGTTGATTAAATAAATAAACTAATCACAAACTTAAGGATATAAAACATTTATTACCTAACTACCCTAACTTACTAGCTAGCTATCATATATCCCAGCTAACACAGTTACGTTGTGAAGACGTAACAGGACCGGCCCATATTCGTCTCAATGACCTAACTGGTATGTTCTGAGGAGGTAACATCAAAGGACCGTTTTAGTAGTAACAACGACCAAAATACCACGTAAAAACAACAACAAAAAACACTGCATACATTTAATCAGCATTTATTCAGTGTTACCTGTACTATTGTGTGTATGCACCGCATGCATCAATGTGTCACACACATGTGTGCCTCAAGAATCAATCACCTAGAAAACATTTATATCATTTAATAATCAGCAGTTAGTTAATGACATTCTCCACCTCAAGATAATAAATAATTAACATATAATTTTTAACATATATATATATATATTAAAAGTTAACAAGTTATTGAGAAGTGAAAATTTGGCATATACATTCATTTTAATTAATTTGATCTTACTTTAAGGAAAAAAATACGAAAATTTCAACAACAAAAAAATCAAAAAGTCTTATTTGTTTTCCAAAAGTAGGAGTGTTTCATCATCTTCATCATGCTGCTGCACACATTTTCTCTGGTCTTGCTGCTGCAAAATGAAAAGTAGCTGGTCAATATAATTTATTTAAAATATGATGGTTTCATTGTATTAATCATGTAAGATAACTATAAATATACTATAAATCCAGTAATTGTATTTACTAAATGGTTAAAATGCAGGAAACAAATAAATGCAATAGTGAGTTTATTAGGATTAGTGGATTACAAAATCGGATATAGGGATTACGTGAGAACCGGTTCTCTTCACACTTCATGACAGTAGGTGGCGACATGCACCTATTGATGTTGGTTCGCAACCCGCCATTACACCAAATGAAGAAGGACGGTTGTTCAGCAGTTGTTGAACGATATAAGAAAAAACTCCAGCTGCGCTCTATGTGAGTAACCATGAATTATATTTTTCATTTTGATATTTTATTTGTTGTTAGGATTGTCAGATGTCAACTATATGTAAATTATGACGAGGTGAGATGCGCTAATCATGTTAGCTTATAGCACGAGATCCAAACTTTTGTTTTACCTAAATTACCGTTAATTAGATTCCAATGAGCGGAATTGGAATAATTAAAATTCAAACCTACCCCAAGCCTAACTGACCTAAACGACAGACTGTGAAATGCTCCACTCACATGTACAGTCAGATGTTCTTTGTTTGTGCAACTTTAAGTAAATCAAACCAGTGACTAAACGGTCAACTTCACATTGTTTCTACTTTTAGTAAAAGAAAAGTACTAAGTGAACTGAACATTGTCAGGATACAGGCAAGGAGACAGAGGTAAGTGAATCCAAACACAGCTTTATTGAACGTGACACAAGTGCATAGGTGTGTATTCTCAGAGTTCAGGTGCAGATGCGGTGAGGGTCTCTACGTGCGGGGCAGATAACAGGTGAGCAGGTCCTCTTCAGGTTAATTGGATGTCAAGCGGTCACAGATCATTCATACTTGTCTTTTCTCTTTCAGGTGTCGTCGTGGATGAGACAACTCGGCGTGAACACAGGGACTCAGGAAAATACAGGATTCTAGGGAACAGGGATCCAGACAGGAAATGCAGGAAACCAGGACTCGGGTAGGATGTCTGAAGACAGTGGAACAGGAATGCAGAGGTCAGTAATACACAGGTGAGTATACGTTACTTGGTCGGCGATGCCGAGGAGATAGACTTTGGTAGACAGCGGGAAATGGTCTGTTCCTGTTGGAGGCTTGACGGTGAATGAAGCTGTGGTGAGTGTTTTTATTCAGAGGCTATTGATTGTGAACAGGTGCAGGTGATTAGAATTCTGGTGAGAGTGATCATTGTGTTGTGAAGGATGTGGTGTCTGATTGGTTCCTGACAAACATGTAATCTCCCTTTTTTTTTAATTATGTAATTAGAATATAATAACTATTTTATAGAAAACTGCACCAAAGGAGCTTACATTCTGACAGCTTGCTGGAGCTTAAGTGTGTCTGCCACAATGTCCTCCACTGTTGCTTGCTGGATTCTAGGATTGGACATCATCACTGCCTCTGTAATATTAAATTCCTTAACTATGCAGCAATGGTTAAAAAAGTACTGGTAATACAGGTTTTTTGTGTCACTAACATATAGGACTTGCTCTTCCCTTTCTTCCCCTTCAGACTAAACTCCTTCCACACACTGTAGGAGGCCAGTGCCCGCATCACCCGCCGGGTGTTTTCCCCAGGGTTTGGACCTCCAACAAGACTTAAATGGTGTGTCTACAAGATGGAATACATTTTCAAAATGGTAATAACTTTTGTTATTTAACTTAATTCTAACACTTTTTTGGCATTTCACGGATAGTTCACTATTAACATACCACACTATTCCGAAATGTCTCCTCTTCATTTTTTCTTCGAGAGAGAGAGGAGTTCCTCCATAGTGGCACACACATCAAGGCTCATCTCCTCCACTCGCTGACTAGTCCCATCACCCAGGGCACGAGCACAGTTCATACAGGGCTGCTGTTGAGCTCCTCATCGCCTTCATCTCACTCTCAATGCTGATGATTCTCTGAGTGAGTAACTCAGGAGTTGATCTGGGAGAATCAAGATTGATTCATTCAAATAAAGGTAAAAACTAAGTTTCAAATTATGTTTTGCATTTACCATTCTTCTGGATGTCTCTAGGAGGCACTGGTCTTAATGATGCATCAAGAATGGTATAATCTTCAGGTCTTGCTGGTGTTAGTGTGGTTTGTTTGTTGGGTTTAAATGCTCGGGGAAATGGCAGCTGAGGTTCCACTGTAAATTAGAAGGTAATTACTAAAAAATAGGAACAAACGAAAAACGATGAAATGTACTGGTATTAGTATCAATCAACTAATGAAATTTTGGTATTCTGAAAACCCCCAAACACTTTTTAATATGAAATTGTGCACAAGTGGTAAAGTAAAATAATTAAAACTAAGAAAGGCCTACCAGTTGATGTACAGTTCACCCGGCTCTTCTTTTTGGGGTGAGGAAGAAGTATCTTTTAAAAAAATGAATAAAAATGATTTTAGAATGACTTTAATTGTTTACTTGTAAACTTATTTCACATGCTCAGGTTCATACCTTCATCAGAGCTGCTGAGACACACTGGTCGTTTTTTTCTCTTGGGAACGTCATCAGAGCTCTCCACAGAAGACTGCACAGCTGCTCTTTTGGACCACTTCTTTGCAGTTTCATAGTCACCTGAAGTAAAAATACAGTGAGTATAATTTAGCATTCCTTAACAGAGTTGCACTAACATTTTGTTTGAATGATCCTTTAAAGTAAAATGAAATACCTGTTTTTGCAAACACTCGGACCCTGTGCCTGGTCCAATTTTTTTTATCAGGTTGTTATTAATTTTTAATTAAAAACCTTTTAATTTTTAATTAAATTATGAAATAAATATTGTAGAAAATGAATTCAAACTATAATATGAAAGCAAGAGTAACTAAAAATCTGAACCAGTTTCAGGCTCCACATACAGTACAGGATCGTTTGGGGGAAGTGTGTGGGCGCGGGCGCTGCCGGAGCATGGACACTGCACCGGAGTCGAACTGTTGCAGAGAGGTCAACCTGGAACATTTATTGATCGGCGAAAATGCATCACCATGCACCGTTCATTTCGGATGCTGTGCGGTGAGAGAGACATGTTGGAGGAGGCTATGCTATCTCTAAGGGATGTCCGAGCTGAGACGCTGGAGCGCCCCATAAGTAGCTGGTATGTAACAGTGTATTTTACGAATTGGTAACTGGGCTAGGCTAGGCTAACTTATATCCTCTTCTCAGACTGTTAAGGTTAACAGCGTACCGGCAGTTCACTATTTGGGCGAGGGGGCATTTGGGAAGGAGGAATAGGATTCCATTCCCATCCTGTGCAGTGAACTAACGTTACATCTTTTCCCCTGAGCTGAACATCAAGGATTCTAGTATGCGTTGGACTTGTAGCTAAATAAAACATTTGATGTCAGACGCTTCATGTACTCATTGACGTTTTCAACACATCTGTCTCTCGTACCTAGGATTAAACACTAGAAATCACGACTAGAATAATTTTGTTGACAAGGCATGGGGTAGAGAGAAGCTAGCTCTGCTAGTGTTGGTTGGCAACGGAGTACCCACTAAACAACATGATGTCCAAAAGACGTCTTTTCAACGTCTTTGTCACAAAAGTCGGACGTTGAAAAGACGTCCACTGAGGAGCCAGAATGAACGTTTTTATGACGTCTTTTTTTGACGTGTTCTGCACGTGCGATATAGACGTCCATCGAACCTTCGTACCAGTTTAAAAACTAGTTCAAATGTGGCCATTGTGGACATATTTTCAACATCATGTTTTATTTTAAGTAACCATTGTGGTGATGAGTGTTTGCTTTAGTTGGGCTCTTGGTCCCAGTTCTTCTTACTTTAACTTTACCGTGGCTGTTGTAACTGTGTGTTTGTATAACACCATTGTTGTGGCAGAGAAAGCCAAGAAAAAGTAAGATCGACTGTCATCAGCTCCTCGTTGAGTGAGCATTTAATGTTGTGTTTAGACTTTTGTCTTTATATCAGGCATTTATAACCACCAATCTTGTGGAACTGCATTATTTGGTCCAGTACCATTAGATTGATCACTTATTTGAAGGTGGATAAAAGAAAAGCATGTTTACACAATGTTATGAGAAAATGCATCATACAGTCAAACACAGAGATCAAGATTTTGCGTATGATTCACAACAATGGTGACAATAAAAAAAAGCTTCATGCTGCAATGCATGATGGGTAGCTTTCAAAGTACAAAACATCCTTGATTCCCAAGCTTTTTTGTTTTGGTTGTCACCGTTGTTGTGAATCATATGCAAAATCTTGACGTCTGTGTGTGACTATGTGATACATTTGCTCAAAACATTTTGTACACATGTTTTTATCCACCTTAAAATAAGTGATCATTTTAATGTTACTGGTCCAAATAACGCAGTTCCACAAGATAGGTGGTTATAAATGCCAGATATAAAGACAATAGTCTAAACACAACATTAAATGCTCACTTTGTGTTGATTCTGTCACCATCCGCTAAGCACTTTCCGTTTTTCTGCCAACTCGGTTTTTTCTCGAAAACCTGGAGGACACAGCCCATTCAGAGCTTGTATTTTGGTACCATCCATAAGTCTGCCCAACCCATTCTTTCAGTAGATGCTCTCATACATCATGGTGGAATTGGCCATTTATGAACCCTAAAGCTCTAAGGTGTCCTATTCCTAAACTGATTGAGCTTTTGCATCAATCATTGTGTCAAGCAAAGGTATGCAGAGGCGAGATGGCTCGCTGGGCCCTACCACCTTGGTGATAGCTCGCTGGAACCCGAGGTGTAGATATGCCTTGAGCTGGGCACCAAACTTGTGCTTGCTAAGGCAGCATATATGTGACCCGTCACAGAAACCAGGGACACAAGTCGGCAGCACAACTTTCGAGCAAAATGAGAAAGAAGAGTTTTTTTTCAAAATTGGTGATTTTCAATTTTTTGGAGAATCTGTTAATTGAAATCACGAAGAAGCCTCTCCATGTTTGAGATAGCAGTATTGGTATATTTAAAAGCTTACATTTTGAGGTTGAAATCGGCTTGTTTTCGGAGATTCTAGCATGCAGTAGGGGCGTGGCGTGTCATTGTCTGTGTGTATTTCCATACTGAATAACCCGGCGCTTTTGCCCCCGCCCTCCAAGTCAACCACATGGCTACTTATTATGCTGTGCTCTGGCCAGCTCTCTCTGATATCAAAATTCAATGAAGATGGATGCCGCAAAGATTGTCGCAGACGAGATGAACCGTCTGGCAGTTACACCGAAAATGTTTTCGCCGCACTTCGTGGGCTCGGGAAACTGAACCGGAGGTATGGGCGCAGCGGTGGCTGGCTGTTTCATATGTGACGGAGAATCGAAATAGAGGATGCAGTTAAGACCTTTGCTGCTGCGATGAAGGCCTGCCGTGCGTGTTTCTGAAATGTAAGTTAAGCTTCATTTGCTCTTTAGTCGTTATTTAAGATGCTGAACCTGCTGATGATATAATGTGCTTGCGGACATTTCATTTGTGTGTGTATACGCACATAAGAAAGTGGTGTAAAGAGATTTGCAACAGTAATTTGAGGAGGTGAAATGTGATTATTTGGAAAATTGCAGAAATGACTGCTTAAAGAAAAATGCCAGCAGGCATCTGCCTCCTACATAAACTTTAATATTGTTGACATTTTGGGCACACGAGCGTTGCGTACTATTTGCGCTATATGTAGGCCTATGGCTTATTGGTCTTTGTTTGTTGTTGTTGGTTTTGCGTTATATGTATATGGCATATTGGTCTTTGTGTGTTGTTGCTGGTTTTGCGTTATACTGTATGTATATGGCATATTGGCCTTTGTGTGTTGTTGCTGGTTTTGCGTTATATGCAGGCTATATGGCATATTGGTCTTTGTGTGTTGTTGCTGGTTTTGCGTTATATGTATATGGCATATTGGTCTTTATGTGTTGTTGCTGGTTTCGCGTTATATGCAGGCTATATGGCATTATTGGTCTTTGTGTGTTGTTGCTGGTACGTTGCAAATAGAGGGGCAGCACAATTGTTTTTCGCCTAGTGCGGCAGAAGTGCACTCATTCGAAGTGTAAAAAAAGCTGTAAAGCACATGGAGGAGCTTTACAGGGGGTATGGCTTATCTAAATGAGATGTAAATGAGCCCTATTGTCACCCCCAGCAGCACAGACAGGTGAGAACTGCACAATCTTTAGCTCGTTTTCTCCTCTTTGAGCTTTTTTAAGTGCCTACTTTAAAATGGCCACAACTTCTCCAAATATTATCAGATTTCCACATGTTACACATCGTTGGAAAGCTTGGATATTACACTCTCAGAATCTATGAATAACTCAAAATGCCCCAGAACCGACTTGTGTCCCTAGTTTCCGTGACTGGTCACATATACTAAAATTGGATCAATACAGAGCAGATTAACATGGCCCCTGGGAAAAGCTCAGCCATCGTTCTTCTCTGTTGTCGCGCATGCGCATTAGTGCCTTCGCGCATGCCCAGTCGCACAAACGCGGTACAAACGAGACACCATCAAAACGCAGGATCGAATCCCGACCGAAGCACAAATATTAAACATTACATTACACACTATTATATTCATATTATGCCTATTTCATGTGTATACATAAAAGTAACATGCTGTGTATTATTTGTTTCACCTTTTATTCAAATCTGTTGTGTTAAACATTATATTGTATTTATATTGTGTCACCTTATTAAAATGTATGTTAAATAATATATTGTATTCATATTGTTTCCCCTTTTTATATTGTTTCACCCTTTTCTGCATAGATATATTGTATTTATATTGTTTTACCTTTTTCTGCATATATATTACAATTTGTTATGTTAAACATTATATTACATTTATATTATGTCAATAATTTTATTTCGATGTATAAATAAAAGTTACATGCCGTGTATTATTCGTTTCACCTTTTTCTTCAGTAAAAAAAATATCAATTAAATATTTGTTGTTGTTGATGTTGTTGTTGTTGTTGATGATGATGATGATGATGATGATGATGATGTATAGATGCAGAAAACACCAAACACAGCAGCAGTAGACTACAGTGTGAAATAGATTATTTATTTCAAACTACAATACAATAAAACATGATGATGATGATTTTGATGATGATGATGATGATGATGATAGTAATAATAATAATAAAAATAGAGCATCAGAGCAGACACATGGCATAAATATTCTGGGGCGAGATGCAGAACAGTGGTAGTGATGCAGAACAGTGGCACAAGGCTTCATTCCTCTTATTTTAAACCACATAAATCACAGCAGACAGACGCATAGTATAAGGGCTCATTACACACATGCATGGATACATAAAGCAGCAGCATACAGTGTGAAGTACCAACGCGGCGGCAACAGAGCCAGTGGCAACTGGACGTAACTCCAAAGACAGTGACCACATTATTGAACATACCCACATGTCCAAAAGGCCTATGTAACTTGTCAACGCATAAAATCAGAACAGCACAAATGCATGACAATGTGTTATACAGGTGTGAATGTGTTATACAGGTGTAAATGGGACAGACAATGTTTTCTTTTCTTTTTCTTAAGCCATATGATAGGCAGCATACACACACAGTATAGGCCCGTATAACTTGTCAGTGCAAAGAATCAGAATAGTACAAAGGAATGGCAATGTTGTACAGGTGTGAATGGGATACACAATGTTTTTTTTGCTGTAGAAAAGTTGTGGCAGGTGTGGACCGGTGTTTGTAGGAAGCCTCCACACCGCGCCAAGGTCCCGGTCCTTGTGGAGGGTAAAGTCAATGTCTTTAAAAAACAAATAAACACTGAAACAACTATATACACCTGCCCCAGCGAGAATGCGAAATCAGTCCGGGGCTCGACCCTGGTCCTTCATCTCCCTCAGTCAGTCCTCCACACTCTTACCCGCCGCGGCGGCAGAGCAAAAATGTACATTGCCGTAGCGGGTGTGTCCGGTCTCCCTCCGCTTTGGCTGGCCGCATCTCCTGCACTTTTGTTCTTGTGGCACGCCGGCCCGGGCAGCGACGACTGCTCCTGCCGCTGCCCTCTGCTCAGCCCTCTTCCTCCTCAGCCATTCAGTTTTGTACGAAGAGCGAGGCTGAGGAGGGGGAGCAGGAGGTGGTGCAGGCAGCCGAGGGCCGGCGTGATGTGCGGCGGCCAGCGGCAGAGAGAGGACGTGTGGGGCTGGCGTTGTCCGAGGGAGCGTTGGGATGGGGAGCACCCTCACACTCTGCTGGGGCAGTGAGAGGTCCAGAAAGAGAGGCTGTGTTGCCGGAAAAGGTCCTGTTGCAGCTGCAGCAGCCGGTGGTATGGCCAGGACAACAGCTGAGGGGGCATGCGGTAAAGGCGCCAGTGGGCGCACTGGCGCTGGCAGAACAGGCACCGGTGCTGCCACAGCCGGTGCTGCTGCCAGAGGTCCCGCCGCCCTTGGCGCTGCCGTCCTCGCCTGGCCTGTTGCTGCTGCCGGAGAACGATCCACCGCTGTTGCTGGGCACGGCGCCGAACCCGCTGCCGCTGGTGGTCGTCCCTCTGCTGCAACGCCTGAAGCTAGCACAGTCCTCTCCTTCTCCCGCTGCATCCTGGTGAACCTGAAAACGGATTTCAACGTAGTGTTTTAGTTACATGTTCAATTTTGAGAGCATGCCATTCAAGCATGTCATTACCATAACATCAAAAGCATCAAACATACAATAGCGAGAGGGTCCTGGCGTTCAGCTCAAAGAGCTGTATGGGCGCCCGAGCCATCAGCCTCTGGTGGCCCAGCACAAGGTCCCGGATGTGCTGGTACCGAAGCAGTATGCTGTCCCACCGCGACCTCCGGGCACCGCGCGCACGGCTGCCCGAGGGGATCAAGCGGCAGAGCTGGGTGCATACTGCCTCTACCAGCCGGCTTGCGCTGGGACTGCTGGCAGGTCCAGAGGTCTCTCCGACCAGGCAGCTGTGGACAATGGACAAAAACAATGACAGATATGAGCATGATAATGGGCAACATTACATAAAGCAGCTTGTTTGTACACCAGGGAAATGTATGATGGTAGCGTAGCTTTACCGTCTCAAGCTTTCCACACCAGGTATACTGGTAGGGCTTGGCTTGGCTGCCATGAAGCGCCCCTGAGCTGGCCTGTCCCTGTAGCGGGGAGGGTAAACTACTCGGGCCCTGTCGTACGGTGACAGGGCCTCGTAGAGCCTGATAAGCTCGTCTACCCTCCCCTCGGACAAGGCCGGGTCATGACGCAACCCCACCAAGGCCGTGGCCAACTGGACCACGGCCAGGTACCCCGGCTGGTCATCCGGTCCTCTGTAGTCCTGCAGACACACAAGAAGAGATGGAAAACAATAAGTCAGTTGGATGGAACAGAGCGAGCGCAGTTTTTGGTGATGCGAGATGCACTGCAGTCGCAGACCACAAAGAGGTGGCGTGCTTACCTCAGCAGCCTGCTGAGGCTCTGGCGAGGACCGGCCGGGGGAGTGGGGTGCGGGCTCGTGGGCACCGGTCGGACTGGATGGCTCGGGCGCGGGTGCGTCAGCCGGTCGCCCTGACCACGGGTCCGTCTGAGGAGCTGGGAACTCGCCAGGCACGTGCAGGGTGAGGTCCTCCACCTCCTGCGGGCCGTCGGCGAGCTCGTCATCCTCGACGAGTTGGGGAACGTCCCCCCCCCGCGTCCGGAATGTCAAGGTCCAAGCTGACGTCCTGCAGCACTCTGCCCGTCTGGGAGTACAGGTACTCGATGCCGATGAGTTCCCCTGAAGTACAACAACACAAATCGCATCAGTCAGTCTGGTACAAATATCATTCAGTGTGGACAGGTGTAAGCGCGGTGGCTTGAGTGTTCTTACCCGTGTACTCCCTGGGCTTGGTGTAATCCTTGACCACATTCGTGCCAAGCACCCTTTGGCTGAGCTGGTCAAGGGAGTGCTGCAGGGGGCCATTGTAGGAGCGGAGCAGCGGCCGTCCCTCCTGTGCCACGGACGCCGCCCTGTCGGCGTTCCACCGCGTCAACCCCTCCAGGAGAAATGCCTGGAAGTGCCAGGGATTGGCACTTTCTCCTGAGGAGGAACACAGATCTGTTTAGCAGTTTATTCAGTGCACACAATGTGAATGACAGCGAGTCGATGACAGTGAAAGATTGACATGACAGTGAAGCATGTGAAACATACCTGGAATGAAGCGGTTGAGATGCAGGTGGAACGACTCCAGGGACGTGGAGCCTCGTGCACAACGGTACACCGGCAGGCTGATCCCCCCCTTGGTCATCCTGCCGGTCTCAGTGTACAGCTCCACGCCCGGCGGGTCCTGGATGCAATGGAGGTGGCGCCGCTGCTCCGTCCAGATCTTCTGGATGCGGTCTTGGTCCAGCAGGGAAATCCCCATGGTGTCTCGTCCGTTGGCACCGCCGAAGGTTTCCAGGAGGTCACCGATCAGCCGCTCCGTCTCCTCCGCTCCACGCGTGCAGCGACGGCAATGGAGAGCCATATTCTTGCGGCTGACGTGCCTCCACACTCCGGCGTCGGATGAGAAGGTCATCCCCTGCGCCTCAAGCATCCTCTTCTTCGCCTTGAGCAACCGGGCTGCGTCCCCTGGGTCCCACAAGAAGATGCACGAAGACAGCTGCTGCAGGAAGGGTTTATACAGCTGGTGGCTCTCGGTGGTGACACCTGTAATGGAAAAATGCATGTTATATCAAGTTATGGAACCATGATGTCTCTTACTGTGATGCTGTTTGTTTAATTATTGTTTTTGCCACAACGCACCTGACGCGAACCGCCGCATCAGGTGCCAGATGTCCAGCCGGACCACCAGCTTGTCCCACTTCCCGAACATGTCAGCTGTCTTGGATCCCCGTGGGACGAACAACAGTCCCGGTCGACGTAGAGGAGCTGAGGCGGCTCCACCCCAGCGTCCCGATACTGCCGTATTAACCCAGCAGCCATGGGCAACAGGCCGGCACCCTCGGCGTCCGTGAGCACGGACATGAGCACCTGTCCTTGCTCGTTGCCGACGTTCGTTGCCCACGCTGCGGTCTGGGCAGCAGCACCGGCGAGCTTCCGGGTCACCTGTTTGAAAGAATAAAGCATCTCAGTAAGGCTGCACGCACATAGCTAGAGCGTGATACTCCGCACCACATTTATATACATATATATTTATACATACATAGCACCACATTTACCTTCTTGGTCGAATCCATCTTCAAAACCGTTCCAAAGACGGAGGTGACCCGGGCCTTCACGTCCTCCAGGCGGGAGAGGATGTCGTGGCAGTACACCATTAACAGCCATGCGTACTGGGGCACGGCTGGCGGTTTTGGTGGTGGGGTGCACATGCGCACGACACCTCGCGTCGTGAAGGGCTCCATGACGCTGAGGTAGTGTATGGACCGCCGCATCCAGGCCTTTGTGTGTGCCTCACAGAGTTTTTTGTACAGCTGTGTGGCGCTGTTCCCCCGAGGACGCTCACGCAGCTGGATGATTACCCGCCGGTCGCAGGCAAGCTTACAGAGAGGAGCACATCATGTGTTACAGAAGAGCCACACACAGACACACTGTGACAGTGTTCAGACAGGTACTTACTTGTAGGTGAGGATTGCCGGCAAGAGGACGCCACACACAGACACACTGTGACAGTGTTCAGACAGCTACTTACTTGTAGGTGAGGATTGCCGGGAAGAGGGCGCGATGCCCCTCTCCCAGCTGACCCACGACCTCCTGCGACCAGGCAGCTACCTTCCTCTTACACCGACGGCACTCCAGGTACTCGGTGGCCATCAAGTACCAGCCGTCGATGTCCAGGACCCTCCGGATGGTCCTGTAGAGCCCACACTTGGTGACACAGACGCAGGGGCGTCCAGAGGAACAGCCGACACGTGAAGTAGGGGTACGAGCTGCTGATTGGCCCAAAACCGAAAACGCTCAACAAACGCTTGACAAACCGAGCTGCTGATTGGCCGGCATCCAGAGAACATTGCTGGGCACAGAGCGAAAGAATGACATGCAAATACGTGAAGCGCTCCATATTTTTGCAGCTGTGATCAAAGCCTGCTTCACTGGACTTGATTCATCCCCTCCTGCCACTCTTTGTTTTCATTCTTGTTCTCTTGTGTCACGAACTGGTGCATCTCCAATGTCTATAGCGCACTATCAGTTTTCCTGCCAACTCTTTTTTTTAATGCTTGTACTCTGGGGCCATCGACGAGTGTGTCCACTCCCTTTCTTCAGCAGATGCCGTTGAGGAACAGGGTTTGAACACAAAGGCAATATCTCCAACCATATACACGCACCATATTCTCTCTGAAGCAAGATTCTTCCGAAATAAATAGGAGCGTTTCGTTTTCAGTCTTTTCTCTAAGGGTTCGAACCTGAGAGCTTGTGCTTTCAAAGAAGGTCCCAGTTTCAATTCACTCGAACATCCAGAGCACATCAAGGGCACGCGCCGTGCACAAAAAGACAAGTCTGAAGGAAGGGGTGAGGAGAGGTGGTGACATGGAGCTCAATTTCAATGGCACCCAGAAAATCTTGCCGTGACCCGGATTCGAACCAGGGTTGCTGCGGCCACAAGGCAGAGTACTAACCACTATACAATCACGGCGAGCTTTCGGTCTACCCGACGTGTCCCTGAATACAAAGGGGCCTTGTCAACTTTAGCTTGCAGACAAAACTGTTTCTTACCAACATAACTCAGGGGTAATCCTGTAACAGTGACTCTGGAGAAGAAGTCACTGAAAAGAAAAGGATTCTGTTTTTCCTTTTATAAAGTTTAAGCTAGGCCTCCAGAAGGTTACAAACTAAAGCAGGCGCATGCTGTCAACGTAGTCGGTAGGATTCGAACCTGCGCGGGGAGACCCCAATGGATTTCTAGCCCATCGCCTTAACCACTCGGCCACGACTACAAGCTGGCTGAAAGGGGCACGTCGTTTGTCTATTGGTGCCTTGCAGCGTCGCTGCCCGAGGCCAGTGTAGATCAGCAAGAACTCAACAACAAAACGTACCGCTCCACAAAAAGTCGCTCGTTCGCCCGAACAGGGACTTGAACCCTGGACCCTCAGATTAAAAGTCTGATGCTCTACCAACTGAGCTATCCGGGCTCTTGCTCGAGAAGTGTGCGTGCTGCGTCGCAACGCACAGCAAAATGAATCGTATTGGCGCAGAAAAAAGAGTGTCCTCCAATGCATTGCGTTTCCTTCTTCGAAGATTCAGAATGGCCGTCAAAACGTCTGCTATATCAAAATATTTTTGCAAATTAGTGGGAATGCAGCCTATTAGACTGATGATAATAGTAATTAAAGGAAAATAATGCTAGGAAAAAGAACAAAAACTCACTGCTACTTGTCTGGAAAGCCTCTCACACTCTGCTGGGGCAGTGACAGGTCCAGAAAGAGAGGCTGTGTTGCCGGAAAAGGTCCTGTTGCAGCTGCAGCAGCCGGTGGTATGGCCAGGACAACAGCTGAGGGGGCATGCGGTAAAGGCGCCAGTGGGCGCACTGGCGCTGGCAGAACAGGCACCGGTGCTGCCACAGCCGGTGCTGCTGCCAGAGGTCCCGCCGCCCTTGGCGCTGCCGTCCTCGCCTGGCCTGTTGCTGCTGCCGGAGAACGATCCACCGCTGTTGCTGGGCACGGCGCCGAACCCGCTGCCGCTGCCGCTGGTGGTCGTCCCTCTGCTGCAACGCCTGAAGCTAGCACAGTCCTCTCCTTCTCCCGCTGCATCCTGGTGAACCTGAAAACGGATTTCAACGTAGTGTTTTAGTTACATGTTCAATTTTGAGAGCATGCCATTCAAGCATGTCATTACCATAACATCAAAAGCATCAAACATACAATAGCGAGAGGGTCCTGGCGTTCAGCTCAAAGAGCTGTATGGGCGCCCGAGCCATCAGCCTCTGGTGGCCCAGCACAAGGTCCCGGATGTGCTGGTACCGAAGCAGTATGCTGTCCCACCGCGACCTCCGGGCACCGCGCGCACGGCTGCCCGAGGGGATCAAGCGGCAGAGCTGGGTGCATACTGCCTCTACCAGCCGGCTTGCGCTGGGACTGCTGGCAGGTCCAGAGGTCTCTCCGACCAGGCAGCTGTGGACAATGGACAAAAACAATGACAGATATGAGCATGATAATGGGCAACATTACATAAAGCAGCTTGTTTGTACACCAGGGAAATGTATGATGGTAGCGTAGCTTTACCGTCTCAAGCTTTCCACACCAGGTATACTGGTAGGGCTTGGCTTGGCTGCCATGAAGCGCCCCTGAGCTGGCCTGTCCCTGTAGCGGGGAGGGTAAACTACTCGGGCCCTGTCGTACGGTGACAGGGCCTCGTAGAGCCTGATAAGCTCGTCTACCCTCCCCTCGGACAAGGCCGGGTCATGACGCAACCCCACCAAGGCCGTGGCCAACTGGACCACGGCCAGGTACCCCGGCTGGTCATCCGGTCCTCTGTAGTCCTGCAGACACACAAGAAGAGATGGAAAACAATAAGTCAGTTGGATGGAACAGAGCGAGCGCAGTTTTTGGTGATGCGAGATGCACTGCAGTCGCAGACCACAAAGAGGTGGCGTGCTTACCTCAGCAGCCTGCTGAGGCTCTGGCGAGGACCGGCCGGGGGAGTGGGGTGCGGGCTCGTGGGCACCGGTCGGACTGGATGGCTCGGGCGCGGGTGCGTCAGCCGGTCGCCCTGACCGCGGGTCCGTCTGAGGAGCTGGGAACTCGCCAGGCACGTGCAGGGTGAGGTCCTCCACCTCCTGCGGGCCGTCGGCGAGCTCGTCATCCTCGACGAGTTGGGGAACGTCCCCCCCCCGCGTCCGGAATGTCAAGGTCCAAGCTGACGTCCTGCAGCACTCTGCCCGTCTGGGAGTACAGGTACTCGATGCCGATGAGTTCCCCTGAAGTACAACAACACAAATCGCATCAGTCAGTCTGGTACAAATATCATTCAGTGTGGACAGGTGTAAGCGCGGTGGCTTGAGTGTTCTTACCCGTGTACTCCCTGGGCTTGGTGTAATCCTTGACCACATTCGTGCCAAGCACCCTTTGGCTGAGCTGGTCAAGGGAGTGCTGCAGGGGGCCATTGTAGGAGCGGAGCAGCGGCCGTCCCTCCTGTGCCACGGACGCCGCCCTGTCGGCGTTCCACCGCGTCAACCCCTCCAGGAGAAATGCCTGGAAGTGCCAGGGATTGGCACTTTCTCCTGAGGAGGAACACAGATCTGTTTAGCAGTTTATTCAGTGCACACAATGTGAATGACAGCGAGTCGATGACAGTGAAAGATTGACATGACAGTGAAGCATGTGAAACATACCTGGAATGAAGCGGTTGAGATGCAGGTGGAACGACTCCAGGGACGTGGAGCCTCGTGCACAACGGTACACCGGCAGGCTGATCCCCCCCTTGGTCATCCTGCCGGTCTCAGTGTACAGCTCCACGCCCGGCGGGTCCTGGATGCAATGGAGGTGGCGCCGCTGCTCCGTCCAGATCTTCTGGATGCGGTCTTGGTCCAGCAGGGAAATCCCCATGGTGCCTCGTCCATGGCACCGCCGAAGGTTTCCAGGAGGTCACCGATCAGCCGCTCCGTCTCCGCCGCTCCACGCGTGCAGCGACGGCAATGGAGAGCCATATTCTTGCGGCTGACGTGCCTCCACACTCCGGCGTCGGACGAGAAGGTCATCCCCTGCGCCTCAAGCATCCTCTTCTTCGTCTTGAGCAACCGGGCTGCGTCCCCTGGGTCCCACAAGAAGATGCACGAAGACAGCTGCTGTAGGAAGGGTTTATACAGCTGGTGGCTCTCGGTGGTGACACCTGTTATGGAAAAATGCATGTTATATCAAGTTATGGAACCATGATGTCTCTTACTGTGATGCTGTTTGTTTAATTATTGTTTTTGCCACAACGCACCTGACGCGAACCGCCGCATCAGGTGCCAGATGTCCAGCCGGACCACCAGCTTGTCCCACTTCCCGAACATGTCAGCTGTCTTGGATCCCCCGTGGGACGAACAACAGTCCCGGTCGACGTAGAGGAGCTGAGGCGGCTCCACCCCAGCGTCCCAATACTGCCGCATTAACCCAGCAGCCATGGGCAACAGGCCGGCACACTCGGCGTCCGTGAGTACGGACATGAGCACCTGTCCTTGCTCGTTGCCGACATTCGTTGCCCACGCTGCGGTCTGGGCAGCAGCACCGGCGAGCTTCCGGGTCACCTGTTTGAAAGAATAAAGCATCTCAGTAAGGCTGCACGCACATAGCTAGAGCGTGATACTCCGCACCACATTTATATACATATATATTTATACATACATAGCACCACATTTACCTTCTTGGTCGAATCCATCTTCAAAACCGTTCCAAAGACGGAGGTGACCCGGGCCTTCACGTCCTCCAGGCGGGAGAGGATGTCGTGGCAGTACACCATTAACAGCCATGCGTACTGGGGCACGGGTGGCGGTTTTGGTGGTGGGGTGCACATGCGCACGACACCTCGCGACGTGAAGGGCTCCATGACGCTGAGGTAGTGTATGGACCGCCGCATCCAGGCCTTTGTGTGTGCCTCACAGAGTTTTTTGTACAGCTGTGTGGCGCTGTTCCCCCGAGGACGCTCACGCAGCTGGATGATTACCCGCCGGTCGCAGGCAAGCCTACAGAGAGGAGCACATCATGTGTTACAGAAGAGCCACACACAGACACACTGTGACAGTGTTCAGACAGGTACTTACTTGTAGGTGAGGATTGCCGGCAAGAGGGCGCCACACACAGACACACTGTGACAGTGTTCAGACAGCTACTTACTTGTAGGTGAGGATTGCCGGGAAGAGGGCGCCACAAACAGACATACTGTGACAGTGTTCAGACAGCTACTTACTTGTAGGTGAGGATTGCCGGGAAGAGGGCGCGATGCCCCTCTCCCAGCTGACCCACGACCTCCTGCGACCAGGCAGCTACCTTCCTCTTACACCGACGGCACTCCAGGTACTCGGTGGCCATCAAGTACCAGCCGTCGATGTCCAGGACCCTCCGGATGGTCCTGTAGAGCCCACACTTGGTGAGGGCCCTATTACAGCATGTCGGCCGGACGCCCCACAGACGCAGGGGCGTCCAGAGGAACAGCCGACACGTGAAGTAGGGGTACGAGCTGCTGATTGGCCCAAAACCGAAAACGCTCAACAAACGCTCGACAATCCGAGCTGCTGATTGGCCGGGATCCAGAGAACATTGCTGGGCACAGAGCGAAAGAATGACATGCAAATACGTGAAGCGCTCCATATTTTTGCAGCTGTGATCAAAGCCTGCTTCACTGGACTTGATTCATCCCCTCCTGCCACTCTTTGTTTTCATTCTTGTTCTCTTGTGTCAAGAACTGGTGCATCTCCAATGTCTATAGCGCACTATCAGTTTTCCTGCCAACTCTTTTTTTTAATGCTTGTACTCTGGGGCCATCGACGAGTGTGTCCACTCCCTTTCTTCAGCAGATGCCGTTGAGGAACAGGGTTTGAACACAAAGGCAATATCTCCAACCATATACACGCACCATATTCTCTCTGAAGCAAGATTCTTCCGAAATAAATAGGAGCGTTTCGTTTTCAGTCTTTTCTCTAAGGGTTCGAACCTGAGAGCTTGTGCTTTCAAAGAAGGTCCCAGTTTCAATTCACTCGAACATCCAGAGCACATCAAGGGCACGCGCCGTGCACAAAAAGACATGTCTGAAGGAAGGGGTGAGGAGAGGTGGCGACATGGAGCTCAATTTCAATGGCACACAGAAAATCTTGCCGTGACCCGGATTCGAACCGGGGTTGCTGCGGCCACAACGCAGAGTACTAACCACTATACGATCACGGCGAGCTACAGGTCTACCCGACGTGTCCCTGAATACAAAGGGGCCTTGTCATCTTTAGCTTGCAGAGAAAACTGTTTCTTACCAACATAACTATTTTCAAGGGTAATCCTGTAACAGTGACTCTGGAGAAGAAGTCACTGAAAGAAAAGGATTCTTTTTTTCCTTTTATAAAGTTTAAGCTAGGCCTCCAGAAGGTTACACACTAAAGCAGGCTCATGCTGTCAACGTAGTCGGCAGGATTCGAACCTGCGCGGGGAGACCCCAATGGATTTCTAGTCCATCGCCTTAACCACTCGGCCACGACTACAAGCTGGCTGAAAGGGGCACGTCGTTTGTGGATTGGTGCCTTGCAGCGTCGCTGCCCGAGGCCAGTGTAGATCAGCAAGAACTCAACAACAAAACGTACCGCTCCACTAAAAGAGGCTCGTTCACCCGAACAGGGACTTGAACTGTGGACCCTCAGATTAAAAGTCTGATGCTCTACCGACTGAGCTACCCGGGCTCTTGCTCGAGAAGCGTGCGTGCTGCGTGGGAACGCACAGCAAAATGAATCGTATTGGCGCAGAAAAAAGAGTGTCCTCCAATGCTTTGCATTTCCTTCTTCGAAGATTCAGAATGGCCGTCAAAACGTCTGCTATGTCAAAATATATTTGCTAATTAGTGGGAATGCAGCCTAGTAGACTGATGATAATAGTAATTAAAGGAAAATAATGCTAGGAAAAAGAACAAATACTCACTGCTACTTGTCTGGAAAGCCTCTTCACACGCTTCAATGCTGTTGACTTGCCGCGCTCCTATCGTTATTGTAAACTTGTGTCAAAGGCGCAGTTGTTTGTAGCCAGTGGCGCAAAAAGTGGGTATGCGCTATATGCGGCGCATAGGGGCGCCGCATCATGAGGGCGCCAAAGCGATGGCTAAATTTTTTTAAATTTTTTATAAGTTATATACATTTATATAAAATTTATACAAGTTAAATATAAAAAAAGTTATATAAATTTTAGGGGACTAACAGGCTAGAGTAGGCGTCGGTGCCCTCATAATATTCCATCATTCAATTTATTTTGACATAGAAGGGTATCGCGAGCGGGCGGGGGCGCGCGCGTGAGCGCTGAGGAGCAGCACAGGAGTGCGTTATCGTTGAAACTCGAAAAAGATGAATGAAGCAAAAAAGCGGTCGGGGGCTAAAAATAGAAAAAGAAGGAGGTTAAAGGAGATGGCATGTCAAGGGATGCGACAGCAGCTAAATAAGTGGATGGTGAAATGCAACAGGTATGTGATGTTTGTGCTTGGAGGAGGCTTGCAAATATTCATGTTAACAGACTAACGTTTGCTAACTCTGGGAATGTAGCAGCCAGAGCTAGCTAGTTTAGAATATGCAAAACCGAGGTTGATGAGCTGAAAACTAAAAAATATAAGGTAGCATGTACAATAAATGACAAGAATCTGGAAAACAACTAATGCAATATCTCTGGTTTACCATGGAATCATGCGTAGATTTGCTACCAAGCTTGGAGGCTTGCATATATTAATGTTAACAGCAAGTGTTTGCTAACTTAATGCAAAATAATATTGCTGATATCCACATTTAGATTTTGGTTAAACCTTATGGTACCAATCCCATGCATGACATATCTCAATTTTATTCAAGTAAAATAACAACTGGAAAATATAAGGTAGCATGCACAATAAATGACTAGAAGCTGGAAAACATGACTTATGCAATAAGGCTGGTTTATCATGGAAACAAATAGATTTTGTTTTACCATTCATGTATGTTCATGTTAGCTGTGCTATCAGACATACAAGCTATAGTTACATCTGCTGGGTGACATGGAAGCTGTATTTAGGGTCAGATCTCTCTCTCTCTTTAAAGATCTGTGCTATATAATATGTATGATCAAGTGGCAAACAGCAACGAGGCTTTTGTTGACCACTTGGACAAAATCTGTTTCTGTTTTTTTTGTTTTTGTTCACTGACATAATTTATGTCATCATTGTTGTCATTGTCACAAGTACAGGGATTTGCAAAGAAAAAAAGAACATTTTCTGGGATAAGGAAGATTTGATGGATGATCATTTTGATACAAATGACAGCTACACACAATATGATTATTATTATATATATATATATATATATATATATATATGTGTGTGTGTGTGTGTATGTATGTGTATATGTGTATGTTTGTAACTGTTTATTCTGTAACTTTTTATTATTTGTTAACATTGTTAATATATATATATATTTATATATATGATATGTGTGTGTGTATTGGGGGGGCGCCAAAATTGTTGCTGCATACCCCTCTAACACTGGGTAGTTGCGCCCCTGTTTGTAGCAAATAGCAAGCCCGCAGCACTCTAGGTAACAGCCAGCGAGTGTACTGACACCTAGTGATTAGAAAATATACACGCACCATATTCTCTCTGAAGCAAGATTCTTCCGAAATAAATAGGAGCGTTTTTTTTTCAATCTTTTCTCTAAGGGTTCGAACCTGGGAGCTCGTGCTTTCAAAGAAGGTCCCAGTTTCAATTCACTCGAACATCCAGAGCACATCAAGGGCACGCACCGTGCACAAAGAGAGAAGTCTGAAGGACGGGGTGAGGAGAGGTGGTGACATGGAGCTCAATTTCAATGGCACCCAGAAAATCTTGCCGTGACCCGGATTCGAACCGGGGTTGCTGCGGCCACAACGCAGAGTACTAACCACTATACAATCACGGCGAGCTACCAGTCTACCTGACGTGTCCTTGAATACAAAGGGGCCTTGTCATCTTTAGCTTGCAGACAAAACTGTTTCTTACCAACATAACTCTTTTCAAGGGTAATCCTGTAACAGTGACTCTGGAGAAGAAGTCACTGAAAAGAAAAGGATTCTGTTTTTCCTTTTATAAAGTTTAAGCTAGGCCTCCAGAAGGTTACAGACTAAAGCAGGCGCATGCTGTCAACGTAGTCGGTAGGATTCGAACTTGCGCGGGGAGACCCCAATGGATTTCTCGTCCATCGCCTTAACCACTCGGCCACGACTACAAGCTGGCTGAAAGGGGCATGTCGTTTGTGGATTGGTGCCTTGCAGCGTCGCTGCCGGAGGTCAGTGTAGATCAGCAAGAACTCAACAACAAAACGTACCGCTCCACAAAAAGACGCTCGTTCGCCCGAACAGGGACTTGAACCCTGGACCCTCAGATTAAAAGTCTGATGCTCTACCGACTGAGCTATCCGGGCTCTTGCTCGAGAAGTGTGCGTGCTGCGTGGGAACGCACAGCAAAATGAATCGTATTGGCGCAGAAAAAAGAGTGTCCTCCAATGCATTGCGTTTCCTTCTTCGAAGATTCAGAATGGCCGTCAAAACGTCTGCTATGTCAAAATATATTTGCAAATTAGTGGGAATGCAGCCTATTAGACTGATGATAATAGTAATTAAAGGAAAATAATGCTAGGAAAAAGAACAAAAACTCACTGCTACTTGTCTGGAAAGCCTCTTCACACGCTTCAATGCTTTTGACTTGCCGCGCTCTTATCGTTATTGTAAACTTGTGTCAAAGGCGCAGTTGTTCGTAGCAAATAGCAAGCCCGCGGCACTCTAGGTAACAGCCAGCGAGTGTACTGACACCTAGCGATTAGAAAATATACACGCACCATATTATCTCTGAAGCAAGATTCTTCCCACATAAATAGGAGCATTTCGTTTTCAGTCTTTTCTCTAAGGGTTCGAACCTGAGAGCTCGAGCTTTCAAAGAAGGTCCCAGTTTCAATTCACTCGAACATCCAGAGCACATCAAGGGCACGCGCCGTGCACAAAAAGAGTAGTCTGAAGGACGGGGTGAGGACAGGTGGCGACATGGAGCTCAATTTCAATGGCACCCAGAAAATCTTGCCGGCACCCGGATTTGAACCGGGGTTGCTGCAGCCACAACGCAGAGTACTAACCACTATACGATCACGGCGAACTACCAGTCTACCTGACGTGTCCTTGAATACAAAGGGGCCTTGTCATCTTTAGCTTGCAGACAAAACTGTTTCTTACCAACATAACTCTTTTCAAGGGTAATCCTGTAACAGTGACTCTGGAGAAGAAGTCACTGAAAAGAAAAGGATTCTGTTTTTCCTTTTATAAAGTTTAAGCTAGGCCTCCAGAAGGTTACAAACTAAAGCAGGCGCATGCTGTCAACGTAGTCGGTAGGATTCGAACCTGCGCGGGGAGACCCCAATGGATTTCTAGCCCATCGCCTTAACCACTCGGCCACGACTACAAGCTGGCTGAAAGGGGCACGTCGTTTGTCGATTGGTGCCTTGCAGCGTCGCTGCCCGAGGCCAGTGTAGATCAGCAAGAACTCAACAACAAAACGTACCGCTCCACAAAAAGTCGCTCGTTCGCCCGAACAGGGACTTGAACCCTGGACCCTCAGATTAAAAGTCTGATGCTCTACCAACTGAGCTATCCGGGCTCTTGCTCGAGAAGTGTGCGTGCTGCGTCGGAACGCACAGCAAAATGAATCGTATTGGCGCAGAAAAAAGAGTGTCCTCCAATGCATTGCGTTTCCTTCTTCGAAGATTCAGAATGGCCGTCAAAACGTCTGCTATATCAAAATATTTTTGCAAATTAGTGGGAATGCAGCCTATTAGACTGATGATAATAGTAATTAAAGGAAAATAATGCTAGGAAAAAGAACAAAAACTCACTGCTACTTGTCTGGAAAGCCTATTCACACGCTTCAATGCTGTTGACTTGCCGCGCTCTTATCGTTATTGTAAACTTGTGTCAAATAGCAAGCCCGCGGCACTCTAGGTAACAGCCAGCGAGTGTACTGACACCTAGCGATTAGAAAATATACACGCACCATATTCTCTCTGAAGCAAGATTCTTCCCACATAAATAGGAAAATTTCGTTTTCAGTCTTTTCTCTAAGGGTTCGAACCTGAGAGCTCGTGCTTTCAAAGAAGGTCCCAGTTTCAATTCACTCGAACATCCAGAGCACATCAAGGGCACGCGCCGTGCACAAAAAGAGTAGTCTGAAGGACGGGGTGAGGACAGGTGGCGACATGGAGCTCAATTTCAATGGCAGCCAGAAAATCTTGCCGTGACCCGGATTCGAACCGGGGTTGCTGCGGCCACAACGCAGAGTACTAACCACTATACGATCACGGCGAGCTACCAGTCTACCTGACGTGTCCTTGAATACAAAGGGGCGTTGTAATCTTTAGCTTGCAGACAAAACTGTTTCTTACCAACACAACTCTTTTCAAGGGAAATCCTGTAACAGTGACTGTGGAGAAGAAGTCACTGAAAGAAAAGGATTGTTTTTTTCCTTTTATAAAGTTTAAGCTAGGCCTCCAGAAGGTTACACACTAAAGCAGGATCATGCTGTCAACGTAGTCGGCAGGATTCGAACCTGCGCAGGGGGAGCCCCATTGGATTTCTAGTCCATCGCCTTAACCACTCGGCCACAACTACAAGCTGGCTGAAAGGGGCACGTCGTTTGTGGATTGGTGCCTTGCAGCGTCGCTGCCCGAGGCCAGTGTAGATCAGCAAGAACTCAACAACAAAACGTACCGCTCCACAAAAAGAGGCTTGTTCACCCGAACAGGGACTTGAACTCTGGACCCTCAGATTAAAAGTCTGATGCTCTACCGACTGAGCTATCCGGGCTCTTGCTCGAGAAGCGTGCGTGTTGCGTGGGAACGCACAGCAAAATGAATCGTATTGGCGCAGAAAAAAGAGTGTCCTCCAATGCTTTGCGTTTCCTTCTTCGAAGATTCAGAATGGCCGTCAAAACGTCTGCTATGTCAAAATATATTTGCTAATTAGTGGGAATGCAGCCTAGTAGACTGATGATAATAGTAATTAAAGGAAAATAATGCTAGGAAAAAGAACAAATACTCACTGCTACTTGTCTGGAAAGCCTCTTCACAAGCTTCAATGCTGTTGACTTGCCGCGCTCCTATCGTTATTGTAAACTTGTGTCAAAGGCGCAGTTGTTTGTAGCCAGTGGCGCAAAAAGTGGGTATGCGCTATATGCGGCGCATAGGGGCGCCGCATCATGAGGGCGCCAAAGCGATGGTTACATTTTTTTTTTTTTATAAGTTATATACATTTATATAAAATTTATACAAGTTAAATATAAAAAAAGTTATATAAATTTTAGAGGACTAACAGGCTAGAGTAGGCGTCGGTGCCCTCATAATATTCCATCATTCAATTTATTTTGACATAGAAGGGTATCGCGAGCGGGCGGGGGCGCGCGCGTGAGCGCTGAGGAGCAGCACAGGAGTGCGTTATCGTTGAAACTCGAAAAAGATGAATGAAGCAAAAAAGCGGTCGGGGGCTAAAAATAGAAAAAGAAGGAGGTTAAAGGAGATGGCATGTCAAGGGATGCGACAGCAGCTAAATAAGTGGATGGTGAAATGCAACAGGTATGTGATGTTTGTGCTTGGAGGAGGCTTGCAAATATTCATGTTAACAGACTAACGTTTGCTAACTCTGGGAATGTAGCAGCCAGAGCTAGCTAGTTTAGAATATGCAAAACCGAGGTTGATGAGCTGAAAACTAAAAAATATAAGGTAGCATGTACAATAAATGACAAGAATCTGGAAAAGAACTAATGCAATATCTCTGGTTTACCATGGAATCATGCGTAGATTTGCTACCAAGCTTGGAGGCTTGCAAATATTAATGTTAACAGCAAGTGTTTGCTAACTTAATGCAAAATAATATTGCTGATATCTACATTTAGATTTTGGTTAAACCTTATGGTACCAATCCCATGCATGACATATCTCAATTTTATTAAAGTAAAGTAACAACTGGAAAATATAAGGTAGCATGCACAATAAATGACTAGAAGCTGGAAAACATGACTTATGCAATAAGGCTGGTTTATCATGGAAACAAATAGATTTTGTTTTACCATTCATGTATGTTCATGTTAGCTGTGCTATCAGACATACAAGCTATAGTTACATCTGCTGGGTGACATGGAAGCTGTATTTAGGGTCAGATCTCTCTCTCTCTTTAAAGATCTGTGCTATATAATATGTATGATCAAGTGGCAAACAGCAACGAGGCTTTTGTTGACCACTTGGACAAAATCTGTTTCTGTTTTTTTTTTTTTTTTCACTGACATAATTTATGTCATCATTGTTGTCATTGTCACAAGTACAGGGATTTGCAAAGAAAAAAAGAACATTTTCTGGGATAAGGAAGATTTGATGGATAATCATTTTGATACAAATGACAGCTACACACAATATGATTATTATTATATATATATGCAACCGAACCACTCATAGTGGTAGCTCTCTTTTGCCTTTCTCATCTTTGGGGGCTCACCTTTCCTCAGTCGCTCCTGGTTCTCAAGGGCTGCCTTGCGTAATCGCCATTCACGCTGGCGATTAAAGGGATCTAGTGCTTGGTGAGGGAACCTAGGTTGGTCGGGACAGTAGGAGGTGGATGAACAGCCCTGGGTGGATGCTGAGGGTGGTGGTTGGGTGGCAGGCCAGCCCTGGATGGATGCTGAGGGTGGTGGGTGGGTTGCAGACCAGCCCTAGGTGGATGCTGAGGTTGGTGGGTGGGTTGCAGACCAGCCCTGGGTGGATGCTGAGGGTGGTGGGTGGGTTGCAGACCAGCCCTGGTTGGAGGACCAGCCCCGGGTGGATGCTGAGGGTGGTGGGTGGGTTGCAGACCAGCCCTGGTTGGAGAACCAGCCCTGGGTGGATGCTGAGGGTGGTGGGTGGGTTGCAGACCAGCCCTGGTTGGAGGACCAGCCCTGGGTGGATGCTGAGGGTGGTGGGTGGGTTGCAGACCAGCCCTGGTTGGAGGACCAGCCCTGGGTGGATGCTGAGGGTGGTGGTTGGGTGGCAGGCCAGCCCTGGATGGATGCTGAGGGTGGTGGGTGGGTTGTAGACCAGCCCTGGGTGGATGCTGAGGTTGGTGGGTGGGTTGCAGACCAGCCCTGGGTGGATGCTGAGGGTTGTGGGTGGGTGGAGGACCAAACATGAGAGTGTGCCAGGGGTGCCTGGTAAGAAGACCAGCTCTGGTAGTGTGTTGGGGATGGCTTGTAGGCAGAGGACCAGCCCTCCATACACCTGTTTTGAGAGGAAGCAGCATCGTGTTTGGCAATAGCTGCGTCTCCCCCACCTGTGTGTGGAATAGCAGGTGTTCTGGAACTGTGTCGCTGGCGGATTTTTGCCTCGCCCTCACGGTTCTCAGGCTCCTGGAACTCCAAAAGAGTGTGTCCATGCTGAACTGGCTGTGATGGTAGGTCACAAACCTCCAGGAGGGATTTTTTAGCCACGGCAATCTGCTGTGGAAGCTGCACACCCTGAAGTAAAGAACCCCGTTCAGTTCTCTTTTGGCGATCATGCAGCCTGCAGAGACAGAAAACAAAACACACACAAGAGTTTTTCAGAACATTTTTCAGTGTGTTAATTGTTAAAAATTTTGTTCAAATATGCAATTCAATCAATTTATGAAGATATTAAAGATGAACTCACCAGGAGGACACAGTGGTGTTGTTAATGTTTACCAGTACCAGGTCACTCCTGTCCATGATCTCTCTGCAGTCCTCAACTAGCTGCTTGATGTGAGAGTATGCCATGACAATGGACTGGGGTATGGCAAATGTCCTCCCTTTATTGTCCTTTGGCCTATTTCTGGCTTCCTTGTACTCTTTGTACAGCTTGAGAGCAACACACTCTGAAATTCTGTTTTGGTCTGGTCTGTGAGCAGCCTGACCATGGACCATGAACAATCTGCAAATAGATGACCAGATCACATAGTGCTCATTATATATGCATGTTCACATATTGACATAAATACATTGATACAAATACTAAAGAATATAGCTATATGAGATGTGGATACCTCTCAGCTGCTTGCTGGCCTGGAGCAGAGCCACTGCACTTTCTTGAAGCCCTCCAAGGTCCTGGCAACGTTGTTTTTTTGCTCTTGAGGGTGTATCTGGTGGGGGTCTGGTCAAAGACACTTAGATGTGAGTATAACCTCAAAATCTCTGCCACTTCAGCATTGGAGAGTTTTGTTATAGTTCGGTTAAGCCCAACCAGGTAACCTGCCAAGGCATCAACTGCCTCCCATCCAGGAATCCCTCTGGCATCACACCTAGTGTCCTGTTACAAGAATTGAACCAATAAACACCATAAAATTTTAAACATCTGGTACAAGAGCAAATATAAAGAAGCCCACATTTCTGATGGTGAAACATTATCCACTTTACCGTAGCTGGAGTGACGAGCACACTCTCCTCAAATGGGGTGAGGACGGGACTTGCGGAGGCATCTCTCTCATCAAATCGGGTGAGGACGGGCCCAGAAGAGGCATTACTCTCCTCCAATGGGGAGTAGATGGGCCCAGCAGAGGCATTACTCTCCTCCAATGGGGAGTAGATGGGCCCAGCAGAGGCATCACTCTCCTCCAATGGGGACCTGGGATCTGGCCAGGGCCTAGGGCCTAGGGCCACTGCTTCCAAATTGCTGAGGTGATTAATAAAAGTATACACAGAATAAAGAATAAATAAAGAATAAACAATCTTTTACATTTTTTGTGTCTCTTCTACATTAAAAATGAACTGTTTATTAGTTTTCCAATATTTTTTTGATATCTGATATACTCTTGATATAATATTACCTGCAATGTGAGGTCATGAGCCTGTGGTACGGTCACATCAGGACATTCGTCCTCGAGGACTTCATCCAAGATCTCAGGCAGGATGTACCTCACCAATACCAATCTGCTGGCTCATAAGATCTCCTCTGTTGGACTGTGCCAGAAGATATTCTACAGCAATACGCTCTCCTGCAATAAGTATTCACCAAGGGAAAAATTATTCTTTTACTTGCCTACCATGTCACAATATAGGTCTGATCATCATCAACAGCAGACTTTTCTTACCGTTAGGTTTCCCAGGGGGGATCAACTCTGGAAGAAGAGGTTTTCCCAACACTTTGTTGCTGAGCGTATTCACATTGGACATCAAACGAATGTTATACAGCTTTGTCCTGGATGTCTCAGTCATAGAAAGTGCTTGTGCTGACCGGTTTAAATTCCACCTTGACACACCCTCAAGCATGTACATCTGAGTGTGCAATGCATTGCATCTCCACCCGGATGAGACAAAAAACAGGATCACTGATTACAACAAATTAAAACAATATTATGTCAACATTCAATAGCAAAATATACCATATGTGTGTGAGGTTTTAACATGCCTGGAATGAAAGCAAACTGGTGCTTATGAAAGCTTTCCAGAGAGGAGGACCCTCTGCTGCATCTTAGCACATCCAGTGTCTTCTCTCCTTTCTCCAGCCCTGACCCAATGTTTGTGTAAAGCTGCACTCCTGGTGGATCCTGAATGCAGGCAAGGTGCTTTTGCTGTACCTCCCACACTTGAGACATGCGTTCATGGTTTATAAGGTGCAGCCCAGTGCCGTCCACAAGGTGTCACATGGAGTCAAGAAGACTTTTGATGAGGGCACGAGTCTCCTCCACTCCACGGGTTTTCCTGCGGCAGTGCTTGGCTAGCTCTTTAGAGCTGATGCTCGCCAACACCTGGGCATCTGTTGGCTCGTGGCCCTGATGCTTTTGCCTCAGCTCTGACCGCTTCGCCTCTTTCAGATGACAGATGTCCTGGTAATCCCATTCAAAAATGCAACTCGACAATTTGGAGCAACGTACCGTACAGTGGATGGTGTTCTGTGGTGAGACCGTTTGTGAATCGCCTCATAAAGTGGAACACATCCAACCGCACAGTGGACGTCCATGGCCGAAACCAATGGAGAACTGGGCTCACTCCTGTGTAAAAGCATTTTTTGGTTTGTATTGTCACCAACTGCCTTAATTTGGCAAAAAAAACATCAACACAAATTACAGGAAACCCACCTCTGTCACTGCAACAGTCTCTATCCACATAGATAGCAGCTGGCTGTGGCTCACCAGCATCCCTGTACCGTTGAACGATCACAAGTCATCCAGCCCAGCCCCCTCGCCGGTTGTGAGGACCGAGTTGAGGACCTTACCATACTCGTTCCCCACATTGGACATCCATGTTGCCGTGTTCTCAATCCCCCCAGCAAGTTTTTTGGTAACCTGTTATAACAAAAGTATATACATCATTAGCATATGTATTCTTATCAAACCCTAAAAGAACAAATGAGCTCAAGCTTATATAGGTTTACATTTACCTTCTTAGTGGAATCGAGCTTCAGAATTCTGCCAAACGTTGAAGTGATGACACCTTTGAGTTCATCAAGGTGACCGACAACATCGTTGGCATGCACTGTCTCGAACCACTGGGCCAGGGGCAAGGGAGAGAAGGGTGGTGGTGGTGGGGGATAAACAGCCTGGGACTGCTTCAGGCAGGATCTCTTGTGAATTTCACAATCTGTGAAATAGTCACAGGATCTCCTAGCCCACTCCTCACTGTGTGCCTCTTGAAAGGCCTGCTGCAGGTAACTGGAGCTATTCCCTGCTGTTCTAGGACGCAAAAGTGTCACACATTTTCTGTCCAGTGCCAAATGTGTAGTCAACACAGCAGGGAATTTGTTGCGGTTTAGAGGGGTCAAGTTGCTTTAAAATGTCACTACTCCAAGGACAGACAGGTTGTTTGCACTGGCTGCACCTATTAAATAGTACTTGCTATCCACATCAATGACCTCTCTGACCTTGGTGTAAATGCCAGAGTGGTGCATCTTTCGGTTGCACAGAGTGCATTTCAGAGGGATGCCCCACATACGCATTGGTGCCCAGGAACATCCTCTGTCGAAAGTAATCATGTGGGTTTGGAGGTGCCACAGATCTGATTGGGCTTGGGGGGTGGTGCCAATTCTCCCTGACATTCTGTCTCAGCTGCCAACTTGCGTCATAGAGGATGTGGGCAATCCACTCCCGATCACCTGGCTTGATGACCCGGAGGAACGGCTTTGGCAAAAACCTGGCCCGCCTTACCTCTGGAAAGCACAGAGGGACTGGGAGCCCTGGTGCTGCTGGAGGAGGAGCAGAAGCAGGAGAAGGAAGAAGTGGTGTGCCACTCTGAGTCGCTGGTGCCATCTCAGATAGTGTGGAAGGGCTAGGAGCAGGAGCAACTTGGAGACAGATGGTTGGTGTCGTCTCTTGGGCTGTGAGGCAGACTGGAGCTGGAGCATCTCGGGGAGAGACGATTGGTGTCGGTGTCATCTCTTGGGCTGGGGTAGTGGAGGGACGGGCTGAAGGGGTTAGAGGAGAAATGTTTGGGAGGTCTGTGGGAGATTTTGAGACATGACACTTCTCAAGGTGCTCTGATAACCTGACAGCACCCATGGCCTTTGTGCCGCAGTGCTCACACTGCTCCTGGACATGGAAGTCTGACAGGTGCTGAGTAAACTGGTCAAAGAGCACTTCCTGAGCACAAAGGGAGCATGTCATGGTATTATCACCGCTCCCTGTCTGCTGTGGACCTGCTGCGGTCCCTGTCTGCTGTGGACCTGCTGCGGTCCCTGTCTGCTGTGGACCTGCTGCGGTCCTTGTCTGCTGTGGACCTGCTGCGGTCCCTGTCTGCTGTGGACCTGCTGCGGTGCTTGTCTGCTGTGGACCTGCTGCGGTCCCTGTCTGCTGTCCTGACTGAGGGAAACAATATTTTGTATTTACTCTCTATATCCTCTTATCCTCTAAATCACACAAAACTCTGCATCAAAACAGTGATTTGGAGAATCAAGCACAACGAAGAACCAGCCATGGGAAACAGCTGTAGAGGAAGCATTTGTCAGCATCTTTGTCTCATATCATATGTTTAAGGATTCAATGACATTACTTACATCATGGTAGCCACATTTGCAGGGGATCTTTTTCTCAAAAATGTCTTTTTTTCTGACCGTTAGGCCAAATGCAGGGGTCAGGGGACAATTCTTTATCCTCTCTAACACTGCCTTCCAACGTCTGCTCCCAGGTCTCTGGCCAGTGGAAAATTTATATTTCCCCTGGGCAAACAGCATCATGACGCCGGTCCAGAATGAATCTGGCTTTCCTTCCTTTGGCATCTCTATAGGACAAGAGGCAGTCATTAGGCTGTTGTAGGCAACATGTAGGTCTACATGCACAGACAGACAGACAGATAGATAGGAAATTATGCAACTACAATATAAGGTTGTATGTTTTTTTCCACAGTCTCAACTAATTTGGTCAGGAATATTTCAAGTCTTAAGTTTCTGAGACACTGTTTCATTTATATTTTTATGCTAATGTGAAATAGTTTGTTCAGATCTCATCAGATGGCATGAACTCACACGGATGGTTGTCGGTTATTAAAAATGTAATCAAAACAGTTTAGTGATGAAAGAAATGGAAAAAAATGATACTCTCTCACTCACAATCTCTCTCTCTCTCACTCTCTCTCTCACACACACACACACACACACACACACACACACACACACACACACACACACACACACACACACACACACACACACACACACACACACACACACACACACACACACACACACACACACACACACACACACACACACACACATTCACTCACTCACTCTCTCTTTGAAAAAAATGGCTGTTATTTTACAAACTGAAATTGTATGAGAACTGAACTGAAATCACAACACAAGCCAATCCTGTTTCTTCATGTTTGTTAAGAAATGATCATACCCACTCTTTCACTCACTCTTATTCTCTCTCACACACACTTTATAGCACTCTCTTTGAAAACAATTGGTATCTGAAATTGTATGATGAATGACATGAATATATATTAAAATATCCAATTCAGTTTACCTTGATGCCTATTTTCTGTGTCAATTTCTTGTCCTATTGCAATAGATGTTATATGGTCAGTTGGTGTAACCAATATTTTGTCTAAAAGACTAATATTTTACAAAAAAAGTTAATATGAATAATAATTTAATACTCTACTACACTGTAATAATGGGTGTTTAAACCATTTGTACTCAAATGGTCAAAGAATAGACATAAAACAAGATGTTTACAGCATATGGTCTTGCTCAGTACAACGAAAAACCCATATCATTTATAATAAAACATATTCTCATAGGATATTACTAAATAAACTACTAATTTCATGCAATTGCATGAACTCTAGGAGGTGTGAAATATTAGATATTGATCATTTTTTGTGGTTACACCATTTGACAGTTTAACGCGCTGTCAGTTCTATCTTTTGTTAAAAATTGTATAAATTTCATATTAAATAATAATTAACATAGCGATCAGGTTTCTGACCGTCTTATTATTGCCGCGCTCTTATCGTTATTGTAAACTTGTGTCAAAGGCGCAGTTGTTTGTAGCAAATAGCAAGTCCGCGGCACTCTAGGTAACAGCCAGCGAGTGTACTGACACCTAGCGATTAGAAAATATACACGCACCATATTCTCTCTGAAGCAAGATTCTTCCGAAATAAATAGGAGCGTTTTGTTTTCAGTCCTTTCTCTAAGGGTTCGAACCTGAGAGCTCATGCTTTCAAAGAAGGTGCCAGTTTCAATTCACTCGAACATCCAGAGCACATCAAGGGCACGCGCTGTGCACATAAATAGTAGTCTGAAGGACGGGGTGAGGAGAGGTGGTGACATGGAGCTCAATTTCATTGGCACCCAGAAAAACTTGCCATGAACCGGATTCGAACCGGGGTTACTGCGGCCATATTGCAGAGTACTAACAACTATATGATAACTGCGAGCTAACGGTCTACCCGACGTGTCCCTGACTACCAAGGGGCCTTGTCATCTTTAGCTTGCAGACTAAACTGTTTCTTACCAAACATAACTCTTTTCAAGGGTAATCCTGTAACAGTGACTTTTTTTCCTTTTATAAAGTTTAAGCTAGGCCTCCAGAAGGTTACAAACTAAAGCAGGCGTATGCTGTCAACGTAGTCGGCAGAATTCGAACCTGCGTGGGGAGACCCCAATGGATTTCAAGTCCATCACCTTAACCACTCGTCCACGACTTCAAGCTGGCTGAAAGGGGCATGTGACCCGTGATTCGAACCGGGGTTGCTGCGGCCACAACGCAGAGTACTAACCACTATACGATCACGGCGAGCTACCGGTCTACCCGACGTGTTCCTGACTACAAAGTGGCCTTGTCATCTTTAGCTTGCAGACAAAACTGTTTCTTACCAACATAACTCTTTTCAAGGGTAATCCTGTAAAAGTGACTTTTTTTCCTTTTATAAAGTTTAAGCTAGGCCTCTAGAAGGTTACAAACTAAGGCAGGCGCATGCTGTCAACGTAGTCGGCAGGATTCGAACCTGCGCGGGGAGACCCCAATGGATTTCTAGTCCATCGCCTTAACCACTCGGCCACGACTACAAGCTGGCTGAAAGGGGCATGTCGTTTGGCTTCGTGCCTTGCAGCGTCGCTGCCCGAGGCCAGTGTAGAGCAGCAAGAACTCAACAACAAAACGTACCGCTCCACAAAAAGAGGCTCGTTCGCCCGAACAGGGACTTGAACCCTGGACCCTCAGATTAAAAGTCTGATGCTCTACCGACTGAGCTATCCGGGCTCTTGCTCGAGAAGCGTGCGTGCTGCGTGGGAACGCACAGCAAAATGAATCGTATTGGCGCAGAAAAAAGAGTGTCCTCCAATGCATTGCGTTTCATTCTTCGAAGATTCAGAACGGCCGTCAAAACGTCTGCTATGTCAAAATATATTTGCAAATTAGTGGGAATGCAGCCTATTAGACTGATGATAATAGTCATTAAAGGAAAATAATGCTAGGAAAAAGAACAAAAACTCACTGCTACTTGTCTGGAAAGCCTCTTCACACGCTTCAATGCTGTTGACTTGCCGCGCTCTTATCGTTATTGTAAACTTGTGTCAAAGGCGCAGTTGTTTGTAGCAAATAGCAAGCCCGCGGCACTCTAGGTAACAGCCAGCGAGTGTACTGACACCTAGCGATTAGAAAATATACACGCACCATATTCTCTCTGAAGCAAGATTCTTCCGAAATAAATAGGAGCGTTTCGTTTTCAGTCTTTTCTCTAAGGGTTCGAACCTGAGACCTCATGCTTTCAAAGAAGGTCCCAGTTTCAATTCACTCGAACATCCAGAGCACATCAAGGGCACGCGCCCTTCACAAAAAAGTAGCCTGAAGGACGGGGTGAGGAGAGGTGGTGACATGGAGCTCAATTTCAATGGCACCCAGAAAACCTTGCCATGACCCGAATTCGAACCGGGGTTGCTCCGGCCAAAACTCAGAGTACTAACCACTATACGATGACGGCGAGCTACCGGTCTACCCCACGTGTCCTTGACTACAAAGGGGCCTTGTCATCTTTAGCTTGCAGACGAAACTGTTTCTTACCAACATAACTCTTTTCAAGGGTAATCCTGTAACAGTGACTTTTTTTTCCTTTTATAAAGTTTAAGCTAGGCCTCCAGAAGGTTACAAACTAAAGCAGGCGCATGCTGTCAACGTTAGGGGTGGGAATTGGCAAAAATTTGACGACTTGATAGTATTGCGATATTTGGGCCACGATTCAATATATTGCGATTCTCAATATATTGCGATACAGCAAGTATTGCGATTCGATTCTGCGATATTGCGATTCACGTCCCCCATATTATTCAAAGGCATTACAACAAATTAGGAAAATAAGACCGCTCACCTCACTTTAAATGTCACATTTAATTCTGTAAACATTATCTTCTACACATTAACTGAAGTGCAAAAACTGAAAAACTTGTTCTTGAACATTCGGGAGACACATTGCAACACTGGTTTCATCACTTGCCCACCGCGGCACCGAAACAAAAACAAAAAAAAAGTTTAAAGCGTTAAAAATGTTTAACGCAATTACGCAGTATGCGTTAAATCCTGCCTGTATTACACACACACACACACACACACACGACCCACAGAAAAGACGCGCGTCAGTATCAAGTTCTCTTTCGAGCTTGAACAAACCATAACACACACAAATTATGCCAAAATGTCAGTTTTGTCGAGTGTTCTCATAAGAGCAATCTTGAATTATTTAAATAAACGTAGAGATTTGTGAGAAAATGGGACGCGTGTCAGATCGCGTCTCTGTCCCACATTGCACTGCATTAACGAATGTACAGCGCTCAACGCCTGTCGCTCACTCGTTTTCATTCACTCCTTCAAGTTAACAGTATTAGTGGACTAACGTTAACTTAGGGAATAGGCCTAACTTAGTGAATGAGGGTTTAGAGGGCGATTTCAACCCATGTTCTCAAGCAGTGAAATATAGAGGACAATGACAATGCGCTGACAGACAAGACCGAGCAGATAATATTTAATATGAAACAAACAAAACTCACTGAGCTCCCAGCACATAACTTAAAATTATTTAAATACAATAGAGTAACATAAAGCAGACATAATAGAGTAACACAAACCTGAGAATAATCATAAAACCGAAATTTAACCACACTTTCGATTTGAAAGATGCGGAGCGTCGTGTACAACAGTAATACTGAAGCCATTTTCATTTGAATTTGCTGTCGAATGTACGACAACAAAGCACCGCAACAAGCGCCACCTTGTGGATGTAATACACAAATGTAAATGATCAGAGTAAACTCTGAGAAAACCGGAAAGTAAAACAGATAATTTTATAATTAAATATCGCAATACTTTGCGCTACTGTATCGATATAATTGCGTGCGCAAAATATCGAGATACTGAACAGAATCGATTTCTTCCCCCACCATTAGTCAACGTAGTCGGCAGGATTCGAACCTGCGCGGGGAGAGCCCAATGGATTTCTAGTCCATCACCTTAACCACTCGGCCACGACTACAAGCTGGCTGAAAGTGGCATGTCGTTTGGCTTGGTGCCTTGCAGCGTCGCTGCCCGAGGCCAGTGTAGATCAGCATGAACTCAACAACAAAACGTACCGCTCCACAAAAAGAAGCTCGTTCTCCTGAACAGGGACTTGAACCCTGGACCCTCAGATTAAAAGTCTGATGCTCTACCGACTGAGCTATCCAGGCTCTTGCTCGAGAAGCGTGCGTACTGCGTGGGAACGCAAAGCAAAATGAATCATATTGCCGCAGAAAAAAGAGTGTCCTCCAATGCATTGCGTTTCCTTCTTCGAAGATTCAGAACGGCCGTCAAAACGTCTGCTATGTCAAAATATATTTGCAAATTAGTGGGAATGCAGCCTATTAGACTGATGATAATAGTCATTAAAGGAAAATAATGCTAGGAAAAAGAACAAAAACTCACTGCTACATGTCTGCAAAGCCTCTTCACACGCTTCAATGCTGTTGACTGGCCGCGCTCTTATCGTTATAGTAAACTTGTGTCAAAGGCGCAGTTGTTTGTAGCAAATAGCAAGCCCGCGGCACTCTAGGTAACAGCCAGCGAGTGTACTGACACCTAGCGATTAGAAAATGTACACGCACCATATTCTCTTTGAAGCAAGATTCTTCCGAAATAAATAGGAGCGTTTCGTTTTCAGCCTTTTCTCTAAGGGTTCGAACCTGAGAGCTCATGCTTTCAAAGAAGGTCCCAGTTTCAATTCACTCGAACATCCAGAGCACATCAAGGGCACGCGCCGTGCACAAAAAGAGTAGGCCGAAGGACGGGGTGAGGAGAGGTGGTGACATGGAGCTCAATTTCAATGGCACCCAGAAAACCTTGCCGTGACCCGGATTCGCTGCAGGCCACAACGCAGAGTACTAACCACTATACGATCACGGCGAGCTACCGGTCTACCCGACGTGTCCCTGACTACAAAGGGGCCTTGTCATCTTTAGCTTGCAGACAAAACTGTTTCTTACCAACATTACTTTATTCAAGGGTAATCCTGTAACAGTGACTTTTTTTCCTTTTATAAAGTTTAAGCTAGGCCTCCAGAAGGTTACAAACTAAAGCAGACGAATGCTGTCAACGTAGTCGGCAGGATTCGAACCTGCGCGGGGAGCCCCCAATGGATTTCAAGTGCATCGCCTTAACCACTCGGCCACGACTACAAGCTTTCTGAAAGGGGCATGTCGTTTGGCTTGCTGCCTTGCAGCGTCGTTGCCCGAGGCCAGTGTAGATCAGCAAGAACTCAACAACAAAACGTACCGCTCCACAAAAAGAAGCTCGTTCACCCGAACAGGGACTTGAACCCTGGACCCTCAGATTAAAAGTCTGATGCTTTACTGACTGAGCTATCCGGGCTCTTGCTCGAGAAGCGTGCGTGCTGCGTGCGAACGCACAGCAAAATGAATCGTATTGGCGCAGAAAAAAGAGTGTCCTCCAATGCATTGCGTTTCCTTCTTCGAAGATTCAGAACGGCCGTCAAAACGTCTGCTATGTCAAAATATATTTGCAAATTAGTGGGAATGCAGCCTATTAGACTGATGATAATAGTCATTAAAGGAAAATAATGTTAGGAAAAAGAACAAAAACTCACTGCTACTTGTCTGGAAAGCCTCTTCACACGCTTCAATGCTATTGACTTGCCGCGCTCTTATCGTTATTGTAAACTTGTGTCAAAGGCGCAGTTGTTTGTAGCAAATAGCAAGCCCGCGGCACTCTAGGTAACAGCCAGCGAGTGTACTGACACCTAGCGATTAGAAAATATACACGCACCATATTCTCTCTGAAGCAAGATTCTTCCGAAATAAACAGTGACTTTTTTTCCTTTTATAAAGTTTAAGCTAGGCCTCCAGAAGGTTACAAACTAAAGCAGATGAATGCTGTCAACGTAGTCGGCAGGATTCAAACCTGCGCGGGGAGACCCCAATGGATTTCAAGCCCATCGCCTTAACCACTCGGCCACGACTACAAGCTTTCTGAAAGGGGAATGTCGTTTGGCTTGCTGCCTTGCAGCGTCGCTGCCCGAGGCCAGTGTAGATCAGCAAGAACTCAACAACAAAACGTACCGCTCCACAAAAAGAGGCTCGTTCACCCGAACAGGGACTTGAACCCTGGACCCTCAGATTAAAAGTCTGATGCCGTGACCCGGATTCGCTGCGGCCACAACGCAGAGTACTAACCACTATACGATCACGGCGAGCTACCGATCTACCCGACGTGTCCCTGACTACAAAGGGGCCTTGTCATCTTTAGCTTGCAGACAAAACTGTTTCTTACCAACATAACTCTAATCAAGGGTAATCCTGTAACAGTGACTTTTTTTCCTTTTATAAAGTTTAAGCTAGGCCTCCAAAAGGTTACAAACTAAAGCAGGCGCATGCTGTCAACGTAGTCGGCAGGATTCAAACCTGCGCGGGGAGACCCCAATGGATTTCGAGTCCATCGCCTTAACAACTCGGCCACGAGTACAAGCTGGCTGAAAGGGGCATGTCGTTTGGCTTGCTGCCTTGCAGCGTCGTTGCCCGAGGCCAGTGTAGATCAGCAAGAACTCAACAACAAAACGTACCGCTCCACAAAAAGAGGCTCGTTCACCCGAACAGGGACTTGAACCCTGGACCCTCAGATTAAAAGTCTGATGCCGTTACCCGGATTCCCTGCGGCCACAACGCAGAGTACTAACCACTATACGATCACGGCGAGCTACCGATCTACCCGACGTGTCCCTGACTACAAAGGGGCCTTGTCATCTTTAGCTTGCAGACAAAACTGTTTCTTACCAACATAACTCTAATCAAGGGTAATCCTGTAACAGTGACTTTTTTTCGCTGACACCTAGCGATTAGAAAATATACACGCACCATATTCTCTCTGAAGCAAGATTCTTCCGAAATAAATAGGAGTGTTTCGTTTTCAGCCTTTTCTCTAAGGGTTCGAACCTGAGAGCTCATGCTTTCAAAGAAGGTCCCAGTTTCAATTCACTCGAACATCCAGAGCACATCAAGGGCACGCGCCGTGCACAAAAAGAGTAGGCCGAAGGACGGGGTGAGGAGAGGTGGTGACATGGAGCTCAATTTCAATGGCACCCAGAAAACCTTGCCGTGACCCGGATTCGCTGCGGCCACAACGCAGAGTACTAACCACTATACGATCACGGCGAGCTACCGGTCTACCCGACGTGTCCCTGACTACAAAGGGGCCTTGTCATCTTTAGCTTGCAGACAAAACTGTTTCTTACCAACATTACTTTATTCAAGGGTAATCCTGTAACAGTGACTTTTTTTCCTTTTATAAACTTTAAGCTAGGCCTCCAGAAGGTTACAAACTAAAGCAGACGAATGCTGTCAACGTAGTCGGCAGGATTCGAACCTGCGCGGGGAGACCCCAATGGATTTCAAGTGCATCGCCTTAACCACTCGGCCACGACTACAAGCTTTCTGAAAGGGGCATGTCGTTTGGCTTGCTGCCTTGCAGCGTCGTTGCCCGAGGCCAGTGTAGATCAGCAAGAACTCAACAACAAAACGTACCGCTCCACAAAAAGAGGCTCGTTCACCCGAACAGGGACTTGAACCCTGGACCCTCAGATTAAAAGTCTGATGCTTTACCGACTGAGCTATCCGGGCTCTTGCTCGAGAAGCGTGCGTGCTGCGTGCGAACGCACAGCAAAATGAATCGTATTGGCGCAGAAAAAAGAGTGTCCTCCAATGCATTGCGTTTCCTTCTTCGAAGATTCAGAACGGCCGTCAAAACGTCTGCTATGTCAAAATATATTTGCAAATTAGTGGGAATGCAGCCTATTAGACTGATGATAATAGTCATTAAAGGAAAATAATGTTAGGAAAAAGAACAAAAACTCACTGCTACTTGTCTGGAAAGCCTCTTCACACGCTTCAATGCTATTGACTTGCCGCGCTCTTATCGTTATTGTAAACTTGTGTCAAAGGCGCAGTTGTTTGTAGCAAATAGCAAGCCCGCGGCACTCTAGGTAACAGCCAGCGAGTGTACTGACACCTAGCGATTAGAAAATATACACGCACCATATTCTCTCTGAAGCAAGATTCTTCCGAAATAAATAGGAGCGTTTCGTTTTCAGTCTTTTCTCTAAGGGTTCGAACCTGAGAGCTCACTCGAACATCCAGAGCACATCAAGAGCACGCGCCGTGCACAAAAAGAGTAGGCCGAAGGACGGGGTGAGGAGAGGTGGTGACATGGAGCTCAATTTCAATGGCACCCAGAAAACCTTGCCGTGACCCGGATTCGCTGCGGCCAAGACGCAGAGTACTAACCACTATACGATCACGGCGAGCTAGCGGTCTACCCGACGTGTCCCTGACTACAAAGGGGCCTTGTCATCTTTAGCTTGCAGACAAAACTGTTTCTTACCAACATAACTCTAATCAAGGGTAATCCTGTAACAGTGACTTTTTTTCCTTTTATAAAGTTTAAGCTAGGCCTCCAAAATTTTACAAACTAAAGCAGGCGCATGCTGTCAACGTAGTCGGCAGGATTCGAACCTGCGCGGGGAGACCCCAATGGATTTCTAGTCCATCGCCTTAACCACTCGGCCACGACTACAAGCTGGCTGAAAGGGGCACGTCGTTTGTGGATTGGTGCCTTGCAGCGTCGCTGCCCGAGGCCAGTGTAGATCAGCAAGAACTCAACAACAAAACGTACCGCTCCACTAAAAGAGGCTCGTTCACCCGAACAGGGACTTGAACTGTGGACCCTCAGATTAAAAGTCTGATGCTCTACCGACTGAGCTACCCGGGCTCTTGCTCGAGAAGCGTGCGTGCTGCGTGGGAACGCACAGCAAAATGAATCGTATTGGCGCATAAAAAAGAGTGTCCTCCAATGCATTGCGTTTCCTTCTTCGAAGATTCAGAACGGCCGTCAAAACGTCTGCTATGTCAAAATATATTTGCAAATTAGTGGGAATGCAGCCTATTAGACTGATGATAATAGTCATTAAAGGAAAATAATGCTAGGAAAAAGAACAAAATAAATAAATTCGAAATTCCGAAATAAATAGGAGCGTTTCGTTTTTCAGTCTTTTCTCTAAGGGTTCGAACCTGAGAGCTCATGCTTTTAAAGAAGGTTCCAGTTTCAATTCACTCGAACATCCAGAGCACACCAAGGGCACGCGCCGTGCAAAAAAAGAGTAGTCTGAAGGATGGGGTGAGGAGAGGTGATGACATGGAGCTCAATTTCAATAGCATCCAGAAAACCTTGCCGTGACCCGGATTCGCTGCGGCCACAACGCAGAGTACTATGGCCATGGCCAAGATGGCGCCGAGTATGGCTGCTGCGTTGCGAGCTCCGTCACAACATGGTAGTTTTTTGTTTGTTCTGTTTACAGTTCTTTTGTTTTTTGTCTCGGATGTTGTCTGTCTTATTCAGTACGACATACAAACACTTTTGGACATTGGTTCCGCAATCGAACACCGAAAACCGGACTTTCATTTCTTCAGTGATGCCCCGCTGTTTACAAACACGGCAGCGGAGCCCTTTGTCTGGGCAGCTTGGCCGCGGAAACGCAGCCGGAGAAGGGGAAGAAGAGCCGGCGTTCTCGTCAGAGTAAGACGGCGTGCAAATCGACCCCCGCTTCCCAGTATTCTGCTAGCAAACGTTCAGTCTCTAGACAACAAGCTCTGTGAGTTGAGAGCGCGGATCTCTTTCCAACGGGAGACGAGGGACTGCTGCATTATCTGCCTTACAGAAACTTGGATGTCTGCTGAGATTCCAGACTCGGCCATCGAAACCGCGGGGTTCTCAGTGCACCGAGCGGATAGAGTTAAAGACCTCTCAGGTAAAAGCAGAGGTGGGGGTGTATGTTTTATGATCAACAAATCCTGGTGTGATCAGAGGCACGTACATTCTATCAAGTCTTTCTGCTCTCCTGATCTGGAATTTCTCATGCTTCTGTGTCGACCATTCTGGCTACCGAGGGAATTCACAGCGGTCATTATCAAGGCTGTGTACATTCCCCCACAAGCCGACACAGACCGGGCACTAAAGGAACTGTATGGGGAAATAAGCGAGCAGGAAACCGCGCACCCTGAGGCCGCGTTCATTGTGTCCGGGGACTTTAACAAAGCCAACTTTAAGAAAATAGCACCTAAATACCACCAACACATAAACTTTAACACACGAGGGGACCGGGTTTTGGATCATTGCTACTCCCCTTTCCGGGATGGCTACAAATCCCTCCCCCGCCCACCTTTTGGCAAATCGGATCACTCTTCCGTTCTCCTTCTGCCCGCTTACAGGCAGAAACTGAAACAGGAAACACCCGCCCTCAAAACGATCCAGTGCTGGTCGGACCAATCAGACTCTATGCTTCAGGACTGTTTTGATCACGCGGACTGGGAGATGTTCCGGTCGGCCTCTGATGACGACATCGAGGCTTATGCTGATAGCGTAACCTGTTTCATCAGGAAGTGCGTAGAAGACGTTGTTCCGATCAAAACAATACGGATTTACCCGAACCAGAAACCATGGATTAATGGCGATGTTCGTGCAGCACTCAATGCGCGGACCTCCGCTTTTAACTCCGGGAGTGCGGAGGAGCAAAAACAAGCAAGTTATGCCCTCCGAAAAACTATCAGAGCAGCAAAACGCCAATTCAGGGACAAGATTGAAGGACAGTTCAACACCACCGACTCTAGAAGCATGTGGAAGGGAATTAATAGCATTACGGACTATAAAGGAAACATAAACTCCACAGTGAACAACACTGCCTCTCTCCCAGATGAGCTGAACACTTTTTATGCTCGATTTGAGGGAACTAACATCCCCCTCGCGGAGAGAGTTCTCGCGGCTGAAGCAACAGAGGTTAGTATACTCTCCGTCTCTGTAGCGGATGTAACTCGATCTTTCCGTCGGGTGAACATCCGTAAAGCCGCGGGTCCAGACGGTATTCCGGGCCGCGTCATCAGAAAGTGCGCGAACCAACTAGCTGGTGTTTTTACGGACATTTTCAATTGGTCCCTCTCCTTGTCTGTAGTCCCCACATGCTTCAAAACGTCCATCATCGTACCTGTACCGAAGCAAACCAACATCACCTGCTTAAATGACTGGCGCCCTGTTGCTCTGACCCCCATCATCAGTAAATGCTTTGAGAGACTAGTCAGAGATTACATCTGCTCTGTTCTACCTTCCTCACTGGACCCACTGCAGTTTGCATACCGCAATAACCGCTCCACTGATGATGCTATTGCATCTACAATACACACTGCTCTCTCCCACCTGGAAAAGAGGAACACATATGTGAGAATGCTATTTGTAGACTACAGCTCAGCATTCAATACCATAGTGCCCTCCTTGCTTGATGTGAAACTCCGGGCTCTGGGCTTAAACAGCTTGCT